>NC_140624.1:27466559-27501559 GCF_057382275.1 Copadichromis virginalis
ATCGGGTAATTCTTTGTTTTTACATTCATCGGGTTCCAATATGCCCAAATATCAAAGAGAAATTAAAAATGCTTGTCGTGGAAGAGTTCGGGTCTTAGGAGGTTAAAGGAGAAGCATGCAGAAGTAGACACTCTGGGACTTATGATGTAAAAAAAAACAAAAAACCATAGTAGTAGTAGTAATAATAATAATTATAATAATTATAATAATTATAATAATTATAATAATAATGATAATAATGAAATGAATTCCAGCTAGAATTCTGTTTTGCATTAAAACAAGTTTAGTGAATAGCTTATTAAAAATTTGCAATCAATTTTGTGAAGTTGTAATAACATATTCAATAAATATTTAATTTGTGACAGCCTTGTTCAGTTATTTTGAAATCTACAAAAACAAAAAACAAAACAGTGTTTCTATTTCTTTTAAAAATTTAAATGAATGTTTCTCTCTGTGCTTTACTTTCAATTAACTTTATGCAGTTTTTTTGCATACAACTGCCTATGTACATCATCTGCATGCAACATACACAGATTCAAAGTTAAACTTATACACATATATAATGATGCTTATGTGCATAAAAAAGCAGTAATACTGTACATGTAATACTTAGTGATAATAGAGATGTGGGACACCAGTAACAGGTTGAAAATTGAGATAAAAATGAAAGTTAGAAGGAAAAAAAGTCTCCTCCGTTTTGAATCAGTAGAGTGTGTTTTACCCAGTCTGTGCTTCTATCTCTCTCCCTCTCTCTCTCTGTGAGTGTGTGTGTGTGTGTGTGTAGTGGCTTCCTGCTGTACAAAGACACACGATGCATTATTAATCTGGTGTAAATGACTAGGCTTGATGCTGAAGCTTCCTCTTCAGCTCCCTCTCCTCACATCTGTCATCACAGGTTTGAACATAGCTATGTTTGTGTCTTATCACAGTTAAACAGTTTATATCTTTATTTTGGTTGTCATGATGACAGGATGCTTGCCATGTAAGAGGGATAGCTTCTATATTATATTGTTAGATGCCTCTCCACTGCCCTGAGGGGAAGAGAATTGTGTGTGTTTTCATCCTCTGATCTCAGTTTACAGGAAGTAGAGTGTTTTAGAGGCTTGCATTGTGTTTTCTGCTGACCTTGAAAAGCTACAGAGTGCACACTGAACGTGTGTGTGTGTACACACCATATGATAAAATGGCATGGGTTATTAAATTTTAAATATAAAGACTTGGACGAAAAGGATTACTTGAAGTCAGTGACTGCTGCTTGTTTGTGGGTCTTCTTGTATTTAGTTTGGTTAAAAACTGAAAAACATGCTCTACTGGGTTCAAAACAGTTGGCCACTGAAGAATATATAATTTCTTTCCCTTGAGAAATTCTTGGGTTGCAATTGCAGTAAGCTTTGAGTCATTATCCATTTGTACTGCAAAGCACTGTTTTTGCAGCATTTTGCTGAATCTCACAGAGATAGGTAGGTAGGGCCCATGGCCCTACTCCAGGAAGTAGATTTTGCTAACAACTCTGAGTCTGTTAAACTGGAGATGAGGGAAATTCTGGTTTGGTAAATGGACTGGTTTTTATACTCTCTGAGCACTTAAAGCAACTCATTGCCTCTTGCTTCATTCACCCATTCCCACCCATTTGCACAAGCACTTCCCCCCCCAATGCTCTTTCTCTTTAAGTGCTTTCTAGCTAACATCTTGATACACGTTCAATCATCCACAAACGAGCTAACTTGTCCCGCCAGGACTCCAGGACTGTACACATCCTGGACGGGGAGGAACACTGGTTTGAGCGGGGAGTAAAGGAGGCCATTTACATGAAAATCGAGGAGGGGGCCTAAGGGTACATCTTTCACCATCTTGTGATGCTGTGATTGCAGCCATTCCCCAACTCTCTGTGAATGATACTCATGGCCATTGATCAATGAGCTTTGGTCAGTGGTTGTTGATCAATGGTCTTGACAATTTGCATATTAATGATCATGAAAGTGACCTCATGGCCCATTGTTAGTCAGTGGTGCTAGTTTTCATCATTATGCAAAAGTACTGTTTATATTGTTGGGTAAACCTGCAGTCAGCTGAGACTGAAGAATTCACTTGGATGACGATGAAACGTTTCTCCCACTGAAAATACTAACAGAATTAACTTTTTAGGGCAGCTAGCGTTTGGTGTCCAGCCTTTCACTGTAGGTATCTTCACACCTACTCAGCTCCGGCTTCACACTGTATCCTTCTCAACATATCCTTGATCCCAGAGATAAAGATTCCTTTCTTTTCATTCACTAGGATCTCCAGGTCACTGGTGATCCAGGGCCTGTTGCTGAGAAAACAGCATAGAGTCCTGATTGGGATAATTGTATACTCA
Organism: Copadichromis virginalis; assembly: GCF_057382275.1. NCBI lineage: Eukaryota > Metazoa > Chordata > Actinopteri > Cichliformes > Cichlidae > Copadichromis > Copadichromis virginalis. Next base: position 27,468,916 of record NC_140624.1, read on the forward strand.
GAGAAATTTATATAATCAGTGATGTAGTTTGTTATGTTGTTGATGTCATCCTCATGTGGATCACAGAGCACATACAAAGCACAACTGAGTGGCAACAGGAAGTCAGGAGCATGCTGTTAACCTGGTCCTGGTACCACAACCTGGTCCTGTTAACAGTAACAAGTGGGGTGAGGGCAGTGGCTCTATATTAAATCCTTGCATGTATGCATTCAAAAGGACCAGAGTTTTATAGCCCTTTTCCATTAGCACCTACTCAGGTCAGCTCGGCACAGATCGATGAGGTTTTTGGGGTTTTCCATTAGGTCAAAAGTACCGGGTACCTTTTTAGCAGCTACTGGCTGGGGTTCCGGCGATCTGAAAATGTGACATCAACAGACTTTTTGCCATTGATTGGCTGGTCAGTGGCGTCAGTCAATGAGTTATGAGTGCATTTTCTTTATGAAAATCAAAAACGCTATTTTGAAACCTGGCAATGAAGTAAACAGCTGCACAGAAACAACACCATGGTCCCCGTCTGACGAAAAGCTACAGACTGAGCAGCTGGTATACCATCAGCCCAACGTCCACCTTTGTTGTAGTGTTTATATCCCATCACAAGATGTTCAGCCACGTTGCTATAACAACTCCATGCACATTAGATGGTACTCAAATGTAAATGAGAAGCTGAGTAGTGCAACCTCGAGCCAATCCAAGTAGGTCCTAATTGAAAAAGGGCTTTACTTTCCTGTGTTTTGCAGTCCACAGTAAACCTTAAATGTTTACGGTTTTACTAGCGTTTATGTTGAATGCTGCCATGTTGAGTTTGCTAACTGGATAGTTGGCAGAGTGGAGTCATATTTATATAGTTAAAATCAGCGCTGATGGTGATGAATGCCACTGGATGCCTACACTGTAGGTCGCGACAGTTGTGTGTCTGAGTTTTAGAGGTCTACAGATGGTGCAAAGTGCAGCTGCTCGCATTTTAACAAGAACTGGGAAATTTGAGCACATTAGCCCTGTACTGAACTCTCTTCATTGGCTACCTTGTCAGGTTTGAGCAGATTTTAAGATTTTTCTATATGTCTTAATTCTACAGCTTTTAGTTTTTAAATTTTTTATTGTTTTTAACTTGTATTGTGTCTCTTACCTGTATTGCTATGTATCACTTTTATTTTATTTATCCCTTTAGTTGTACAGCACTTTGTTTGAAAGCGCTTTATAAATAAAGTTAATAATAATAATAATAATAATAATAATAATAATAATATTATTATTACTGATGTCGCTTGCCACTGCTCCATGGTGGTAAATACTGCTCACTAATAGTGCAGGAGAATTTCTGTGGTAAATAATAGCCTCAGCTAAAAGTTCAGTTTCAGGCAACCAGAGATATTCCTATGTGCACATGTCCTGGATTGCACCACCTTTCATTAAGAAGCACTACAATGTCTTCTTGTTTCTTCTTACTGCTCAGCTTGGTGTCTCTGTCAGCCTGAATAATGAAAAACCTGCGTACGCAGCCATGTCTCTGTGAAGTGTAGCAGACTGCACTCACTTTCCTCTCTCATGTCTTATTAGCACCCACAGCTTGTCCATCATTCTAGCCTTTGTTTTGATTCCTAGCAGGGTAGATAAATTCACTATCACTAACAACACACCATAATATTTATGTTTTGGTGCTTAAAAAACACATCTACGGATAGAGACTGATCAATGCTCTGCATATGGCTTATTGAGTGAGTCAAAAATACACAACAGTGGCAGTACAGATGAAAAAGAAAAACGTTTTACTACTGTTTATGTTGCATGCTGCCATCTTGGATTGCTAGCTCACTTCAAATCTGAGTTGATTTCCGACTGGGAAGTCGGAATTTCCAATTTCTGAGTTGTTCAGGAAAGCACCATAAATGATGGATAATGAGCCAAGGAAAGCAAATCTAAAAGAAAGGCACAAGGGACAACAAACTTTTAAAATAAAGAAGAAAGTTTGAAAAGAAACCAAATGGGGAAACACAGTCATACAAATGAACTTAATACGCAGAGCAGAGTGCTCATCAGCAGTAACCACCTCCATCATCACCACTATCACCACCACCATAATCAGCAGAAAAAATAAATACGTTTAAAAAAGCATATTTTGGTAGGTAAGGTCTTCTGTGTTCCAAGTGTCACAGTGTACAATAAACTAACCAGTTTTTTTGTTTTCAGGAGTGAAGAGAGGACCTTACAGGAATTTGGAATTACCACTAACAGCACCATAAGAAGCACAACATGGAGCAGAAGTTACTGATGAAACAGACACGTTTTGTTTTATTGGGACAGTCACACCTGAATAGGCTGCACTGCAAATCATACAGACTGATGGTGTGATGTCATTAATAGACCTTTATTTGCTATTAAGTTTAAAAACCAGTAAGTGGAGTAAAGTGACTAATGACCCTGAAACTAGTTTTTAAGGGTAGTAAGTCAGTATGATTAACTAAGAACTCCAACTGCTATTTTATGACAACTATATTTTTCCCTAAAATTCAGAACTGACATAATTAACAAGCCAAACAAAACCTTTTATTTACAGTTATATTAACAGTTAGAAAAGCTGGTCTAGTAGGCCAAGATGGCTGACCACTACCAGAACAACATATACAACCAAGGAGACTACCCTCTTCAGGAAGACGATGCAGCAAGTGATGTGACTGAAGGACATGATGAAGAGGATCAGATGTATGAAGGAGAATATCAAGGGATTCCACATCCTGATGACACAAAGGCTGCACAGAGAGCTGCATGGTGAGGCACTGCATATTTAATGTTTCTGGGCACTCTCACTGTAGAGTGGTAGCTGGTGGTGAGGGGGTCTCAGGAAATCTGAAAAATGGATCAGTCATAAATGGATTTACAAGTTTGTGCCATATCACAGAAACTAAATAAAAAGGGCCACTGCACTGGAGTTTAAACTTTGTTTTATATTTAATAATTGTTTTACAGTCTGTTTAAATATTAGTGTACATTTTTTAGTATCAAAATATACTGAAAGTGTCTGAACTAAAATGCAGAATCATATATAATACTGGATTATAATTATTATTCATTATTGTGCATATTTCTTTAATGTTGCAGAGGGAATATACTGCTATTTAAGTTTATCTGTAATAATAAATAGTATATCATTAAAATCAGCAACCCCCCCCCCCCCCCCCCCAACCTAAACGTTACTTAACCCTTTCATGCATAATTATGACAGCCTCAATTAGGATTTTTTCTTAAGTATATATATCCATCTTTAGGCATGAAAAGGTGAATAAAGTACTTAAGAAAAAAAATCCTGATTGAGGTTGTCATAATTCATGCATGACAGGGTTAAATAACAATAATTACAATGAAACACGTCATATATCTATAGTAACATTAAACGACCAGTGGGTGGCAGGGTATGGAGTGACACATCAGTGTCCAGTGTAGTGGTTTATGTGCAAGTATACCATCAACACTGACACAAGTACAAGAAAACAGCCTTTGAATAGCTGTCCACTGTAGTGACCACTATGCATGAAAGGCTTAAGCTTAGATAAGAAAAAAAAGTCAAAACACTGTAAATACAGGAATGCAAAAATTAAACCTCAAAAATTGGGCACAAAACCTAATAATTTCCATGATAGCATATCTGAGAGTGACAGCAATAATAACCAGATATAGGGCAGGGATAGCACAGTAGGTAGCGTGGTCACCCCATGATCAGAAGGTAGGGGGTTTGAATCCACTGAATGGCTACCCTGAAGTACCCCTGAGCAAGGTAGCGTCCATACACACTGCACCCCGGGTGCCTGATTTGTGGGCGCCCTCTGCAGAGAGAGTAATTTCCTCAAGAGATCAATAATGTATTCAGTATTATCATATATTCAGGACAGTGTAATCAGATCTGGTTTTCAGTGTAATCAAAGATTCACATTTTCTTTTGTCTTCATGGCTTCTTCCAGGGCTAAACCTCAAACAGGTAGCAGTGCAGCATCTGATCTAGAGGAGTTATCTGAGCAGTATGAGTACATCATGGAAGAATGTGGTCATGGGAAATTCCAGTGGATGCTCTTCATAGTGCTGGGCCTGGCTCTAATGGCTGATGGAGTTGAGTGTTTTGTGGTTGCATTTGTTCTACCGTCTGCAGAAAAGGACCTGTGTCTGTCCAATGCAGAGAAAGGAATGCTGGGTAAGCATTAGCTGTAGTGATTGTTGTTTAGAATAAGCACAATCCGAGGTCCCTTCCTTCTCAATTTGAGCACTCAAAGTACTTCACATATTCATACACTGCCTTTATCTACCTTCACACACACACCCAACTCACCTGTTAATGTATCAGGGACAACTGGGGATTCAGTATCTTGAATCTTTGACACATTGACAGGAAAGGATGAATCCTCCAATTTTCCAACTGGTAGATGACCCACTCTACCCACAGGTGCACTACATCTGTGTTGTTCTGTCAAAGCAAGCAGTGCTTGTCCAGCCGTATTTGGACAATGAGGCAGTTTTGTATAGTGGCTTTTAAATCAAAAGTGGAAGATGTAATTGAAGTGAGGACTAATTCAAGGGGTTTAACAAAAGCATTTCATTAACTGTTTAGGGAGCTACATTAATTTTCATAAAAAGCTCCACATCTCAGGGATTCATACCCAGATGAGGCCTGTTCCCTTTATATTATCAAAAATGTAGAAAATAAAAGATCTGGAGTATATTCCAGATCGATTAAGTGTATTTGCTAGCTTTTTTATAGGAGTCATTTTATAATCAGGTTCTTAGGTGCTTGTACTACTTCAACAGTGTGCCTTAAACAATGCCAAGGTGCCATAACATCAGAAATGATTTTTTTCCTAATGCTTCACCAAAAGCATTATTACTTAAGCTGGAGAATATTCGTTTTCCTTTTTGCTTGCAGCTTTTAGCTGGTAGTTTTTTCTTGCTGTCAACCCAGGCACATGAACACAGTAAGTCTGTTTGCCTTATCACAATAAGATGTTGATGTGATAAATGGGCACCACAATAGATTTTTTTTTATATATATTGAAATGTTTCAGTGGCAACAGATTAAGATGTACCGGAAGGTGTTAGTTATTATATCACCGATGAGAAAAACCTGAAAATGACTTTGCAGTAGTCAACACTATATCCAGGTATCATACCAAGATAATTTGGCATTGATGAGAAATCTCATGTAGCTCCCTCTGCTGTGACCCTTTCAGCTACTGATGCAATTTTTCACCCCAGTAGCAAGGCTGAACGTGTAATAGACACGCCAGTCCACCGAGTCCTGGGGAAGATAATATATTAGATACAAGAAGTCGTTAGTGAACAAAAAATGTCTGGGCTGTAAGTGAGGCTTTCTTTTTACCTCTGGTAATTGTTGAGCCAAATGACTCGAGATGAAAACGGTATTTTTCTGAGGAAAAGTCACCATGTGAATCAGGTTTTCGCTTGTGATGTTTGTTAGTTTCTATCAGTTTAAAATCTAAAAAGTAATAAAATCTTAGTTTGTGTGAACTGATGCAAACAGGAAGAATAAGTTATTCATGTCTGTAGTTGTTTGTAGGTCAGTTAATTTCTCCGCAGTGAATTTAGTAGTCAAGTAAAGTACTACACTTTGTTTAAGAAAGGTATTCGTGTAATATATGTAATACTTTACTTTTTTTTCTTTTTGAGTAATAACCTTAACAGCAATCTCAACAAAAGAGGGGAAATGCCTCCGACACACACAAACATTTGACAACGCAGTATGCAGTCAATTTACACAAATGTAATGTAATGAGATGCTGCTTAGTGATGGTGGTAACTCTCATTGATGAGAATGACAATCAATAAACGCTCGAATCAACAAGTGATATAGATAATCGAATCGGAATTGCTAAATTCTTATCAGTTCCCATCCTTATCCCCCACTGGTCACAGCATATGGCTGCTGCCTGAGCCTGGTTCTGCCAGAGGTTTCATAACATCAGAAATGATGTTTCCTGTTAAAAGAGAGTTTTTCTTTTTTTCCCTGATGTCTGAATTTTAAGGTTTTCTATTTATTAATGTAGGGTGCTTACCTTCCAATATAAAGCACATTAAGGCGACTGCTGTTGTGATTTAGTGTTTTATAAATAAAACTGAATTGAATTGCCAAGGTTTGATCGAAACCGATATTGTCTGTTCGTGTTCAGAATCAGTAGAGTGACACACCAATTCTTTTTGTACTGACCTTGAAAAAAGCATATGGGTGCTGCCCAGGTGTCCCTGGACCTTTGTGAAACAGATATTTTACACGTGGTGTAAAATATCTGATGATGAGTCACAGTTATCCTGTGTTGCATGGCCATCTGTACACTGGTTTAAAATATTGTCAGCATGCCAATCTGGCACCAATTAGTGTTAAATGCTTGCCTAAGGCTAAAGCAATCTGCTCATGAAAGTCCATACCAAACAAGGTAAAGAAGGAATTTGATTTCATATATTTCTGCAGAGCATGTTTGATAATAGGTGTGTCATGGTAGAGTGTGATGAAGTGAGGAAAAAGCAAAAAAGTGATCCGTTTATTTAGGCTGGTATAAATCCATGGGAAAGAAAACAAAACCAAATTTAAGAGAAAGTTAAATAAATAAGTTGGGAACAAACAGCCAGAATACACAGTGAAGACACAAGCAAACGACAAACTGAGGCTTTAGATATACACAGACACAAAAGGCAATCAGGGAGGAGTAGAAACACCAGGGTAACAGAGATGAAACCAATCAGATGTGGTTTTGATTTTGAGTATATTGAGGTTTTGCAACATATCCTTAGTATTAAATAATTTGATATGGCATCCTCTATTACTTCTTCTTTGTGCAGGTCTCATCGTTTTCCTGAGCATGATGGTGGGAGCATTTCTGTGGGGAGGACTGGCAGACAAAGTTGGCCGTCGGCAATGTCTGATTCTGGCATTATCTATAAACTGTATCTTCGCATTTATGTCTTCCTTAGCTCAGGGTTACAGCTTCTTTCTCTTCTTCAGACTTCTTTCTGGCATTGGGTAATGCACACACACACACACACACACACACACACACACACACACACACACACACACACACACACACACACACACACACACCTACAGGGCAGTGGACACTCTTTCAATGATGAGATGTAATCATTATGCAAATGTACTGTTTATAAGGGGGAAACCTGCAGTCAGCTGAAACTGAAGAAGTCACCTGATGATGATGAAATGTTTCTCCTACTGAAAACGCTACATCCAGATGCACAGAACCAACTTTCTGGGACTTTGATTCTAAAAGCTTTGATTCTTACATTTTCAAGCATCAGAGTCCAACAAAGTTACATTGGCTTCAAAGACAGTTTCACTGATGCTGGTTAACAGGAGCTAACAGCAGCGTTACCAACAGTTCAGCATATCCTCAACAACTCACCTCAGTAATGCTCTCATCAGCCGAATTGAGCTTGTCTGACTCTCTGACTGTCGGACTCCTTTCACACAGTTTTAAAGCCTTTTTCAAAGTAAATTAGGGTGGATGCTTTTTACCCCACATTAACAGCTGAGGTAAACAGTGGACTGACAGCCATCCAGAGATAGGGATGGCTGTTGGATCTAGAGCTGGTCCAGACAGCAGCAGAAACACACTAAACAGCCTTATAAGCTAAAGTGTAAATGTAATATTTTGGTCTCTCTTAGTTAACTAAAACACATTTGTCCTATAGCAGCTACCATAGTGAAGATTATCAACTGAAGCTGGAGTAAAACACACCTTAGTTGACTGGAATCTCCTCAACCCAAGTGCAGAACATTTTTTTACACAGTGTAGAAATAAATGAGGTTCCATATTGAGCCAAATTGCATTCACATGGGACACATTTGTTTTCAATGTTTTTCTTATAATGGTCATGGCTATCTTTTCTAATTTAGCCAAGACAAGTGTGTTTTCTGTCAAATTAAGTTAAATTAAGTTTGCAGTTGCTGTGCTTTAACTTACGAAGGTGTCAAAATGGTGTAATTTAGGTCATTGGGTTAAAAACAATACACATAAAAGACTTAAAAGTGTTTGAGAAAGAGATCTGGATTGTACTCTTGATGAGGGAGCATGGAATTCAATTATTTCTGAAAATGGGCTTTAAATCAGGGAGGCTAGAGGTAAATTTATCCGATATAAAATTCTCAGCAGGTACTATTACATACCAACAAGGCTTCATAAAATGTGCATGAGTAAAGATGACGTGTTGGAAATGCCAAGAAGCAAAAGGATGCTTTGTGGGAATGTCCAGTGGTCTTCCCAATATGGGAAATTGTTTTAAAATACATGGAGAGCTGGGACAAATGTAAATTACAGAAATCACCAAGATTGTGCCTACTGGGGGACAGGGGTGAGGTGCCACATCTAGATAAAGTGACACGTGTTCATCTTATTTTAACACCATTGAAAGAATCTCAACCCTGAATGTGTGGAGGGAGAGAATGACTGAAAATGTGGCATGTGGGAAAATGCTGGGAAGACTGAGCAGCAAAACACAGATTCTAGTAGAACAATGGGACAGTTTTTGTTTGTATGTATCTACAGCATCCGGGTAAGTTATAGTTTGGATCAAGTGTCTTGTGTGTGCAACAATAATCAAGCACTGGTTGATCCCTCTGGTGTCTCTCCTGGAATTTCTAAATATGAACTTCTTAGATCAAATCTTCTGAACTGCTCATCTGACAGGAGACAAAGGGAAGAACCACTTATCTATTCGGAACAACCCATTGTGGCGTCTAGTCACCGTTGTTCACATCTATCACCTGATGTCCAGCTACATCCTGTTATCCTCTCTCTTACTTTTCTACATACACGATTTAAAACAAAGTTGAAACTTTAAAATCACTTCATTACATTTTCTTCTTTTCTATGTTGTCGTGTAACATGACTTCTTAGTAATTCCCATTTGAACATTCAGTTACATATGGATGCACTTCACTTCATGTTTCATTCATTTTATCCAATTTCACTTCAATTAGATTTATCGGTAGCTCATTCTCACATGAACATCCATCTGCACATCTTTTTATTTCAAATGCTTGGGAATACTTTTTCTCTTCAAAACTCTGTAAATATAATTTATTTTATTAAATCATACACCTCAAAGTCAAGAATTATTTTAGAGTTACCTTAGAGTCAGACAACCCACCCCAATCTTCTTACATACACATATACGCACATAACCTCCAAGGACACAGTCTCCACACGGTCTCTCACCACACGACTTGCATCCATGTTCCATTACAGTGATGTTGGTCATGTTTCCAGACTGACAGCACTTCAACTCCAGTGACGCTGAAGGAGGCCAAACTGAATTCTGGGGTGGCAGTGCCATCAAATGTCACCTTGTTGCGGTTTAGAATGTGATACAAATTTCAAATGAACTCTTGTTGCCTCCAAGAAAACGTCGGCTTTGCTCAGAATATCTTTACACATCTTTGCTCTGTGATTTTCAGTGGACGTTTTCTAAAACACAACCTGCTTTTGTGTAGCATCTGTTTTCTTCATTTTTTTGCTCTGGGGGAATATAATAATCTTTAAAATAATGTTGTGGCTGATTATTATTTAAATAATAATCCTTACTATCTTCTTTTCTGTCTTTGCTCTCAGTATTGGTGGCACAGCACCGATCGTGTACTCGTACTTCTCAGAGTTTCTTCAGATGAACAAGAGAGGAGAGCATCTGTCCTGGTTGTGTATGTTCTGGATGATTGGTGGGATCTATGCTTCATTCACTGCCTGGGGAATTATACCCAGATATGGTAAGACAGTTTTAAAAATGAAAAAGGATACTTTACATTCTTGCTTGTGAGCAATACTGACCAGTGAGTGCATTCACACCTTTGGTGGATGTGGTTTAGGAGAAAATGGAGCTAGACTTCTTATTGAAGAGCTGTGGTTCAGCCCCTTACTATGCCAGTCTACATGCCACGTATATTTTTAAATACTGGTTGCAACCTTTGAATAAGAGTGGAAAAATATTGATATATTCATTGCTCTTTGGATAGATTTTTGACACATTTGTGAATACAGTGGGGCAAAAAAGTATTTAGTCAGCCACCGATTGTGCAAGTTCCCCCACCTAAAATGATGACAGAGGTCAGTAATTTGCACCAGAGGTACACTTCAACTGTGAGAGACAGAATGTGAAAAAAAATCCATGAATCCACATGGTAGGATTTGTAAAGAATTTATTCGTAAATCAGGGTGGAAAATAAGTATTTGGTCAATAACAAAAATACAACTCAATACTTTGTAACATAACCTTTGTTGGCAATAACAGAGGTCAAACGTTTACTATAGGTCTTTACCAGGTTTGCACACACAGTAGCTGCTATTTTGGCCCATTCCTCCATGCAGATCTTCTCGAGAGCAGTGATGTTTTGGGGCTGTCGCCGAGCAACACGGACTTTCAACTCCCGCCACAGATTTTCTATGGGGTTGAGGTCTGGAGACTGGCTAGGCCACTCCAGGACTTTCAAATGCTTCTTACGGAGCCACTCCTTTGTTGCCCGGGCGGTGTGTTTTGGATCATTGTCATGTTGGAAGACCCAGCCTCGTTTCATCTTCAAAGTTCTCACTGATGGAAGGAGGTTTTGGCTCAAAATCTCACGATACATGGCCCCATTCATTCTGTCCTTAACACTGATCAGTCGTCCTGTCCCCTTGGCAGAAAAACAGCCCCATAGCATGATGTTTCCACCCCCATGCTTCACAGTAGGTATGGTGTTCTTGGGATGCAACTCAGTATTCTTCTTCCTCCAAACACGACGAGTTGAGTTTATACCAAAAAGTTCTACTTTGGTTTCATCTGACCACATGACATTCTCCCAATCCTCTGCTGTATCATCCATGTGCTCTCTGGCAAACTTCAGACGGGCCTGGACATGCACTGGCTTCAGCAGCGGAACACGTCTGGCACTGCGGGATTTGATTCCCTGCCGTTGTAGTGTGTTACTGATGGTGACCTTTGTTACTTTGGTCCCAGCTCTCTGCAGGTCATTCACCAGGTCCCCCCGTGTGGTTCTGGGATCTTTGCTCACCGTTCTCATGATCAGTTTGACCCCACGGGATGAGATCTTGCGTGGAGCCCCAGATCAAGGGAGATTATCAGTGGTCTTGTATGTCTTCCATTTTCTGATGATTGCTCCCACAGTTGATTTTTTCACACCAAGCTGCTTGCCTATTGTAGATTCACTCTTCCCAGTCTGGTGCAGGTCTACAATACTTTTCCTGGTGTCCTTCGAAAGCTCTTTGGTCTTGGCCATGGCGGAGTTTGGAGTCTGACTGTTTGAGGCTGTGGACAGGTGTCTTTTATACAGATGATGAGTTCAAACAGGTGCCATTCATACAGGTAACGAGTGGGGGACAGAAAAGCTTCTTACAGAAGACGTTACAGGTCTGTGAGAGCCAGAGATTTTTCTTGTTTGAGGTGACCAAATACTTATTTTCCACCCTGATTTACGAATAAATTCTTTACAAATCCTACCATGTGGATTCATGGATTTTTTTTCACATTCTGTCTCTCACAGTTGAAGTGTACCTCTGGTGCAAATTACTGACCTCTGTCATCATTTTAGGTGGGGGAACTTGCACAATCGGTGGCTGACTAAATACTTTTTTGCCCCACTGAAGATAGTTGTGAATCTATTCACAACTATCTATTCAATAGTGAATCAATAGTTTTTTTTGTCAGCCATAAAAAGCTAATCAGTTGTAACTTTTGCTGCCCTCTTGGCCAGGTCTCCTTTGGAAAGACATTTTAATCTCAATGAGACTTTTTATTTATAGGATAATGAAGATGGATGAAATTAATCTCAGTGACCTCAACCTCATTGTTAGAGGTGCAACCTGTTAAGTCTTACATATCAGCAGCACAGTAGTGCAGTGGTTAGCATTATGGCTAGTACTTGTTAAGAGAACTATCCCAGTGACAAGGCACTGTGCTACTAAAGGTGCAATAGGAGTCTCTATTTTGAATGGCTCTACAATTTCACACCAATACGATTCTGTAGGTTATGGCTTTCTGCAGGTTTTTAGTGCTGGGGCTCATTCAAACCTCAAAGTAATGCACAACGTTATCCTGTAGTTTTTGAGTTGAGCTAGCTGTTGAAAAACAAACCAAAACAAAAGATTTCCTCTGTTCTGTCTGGACTAAATACCCTGAACAGTCTCAGCTGCAAATACATACAATTACAGTAAACTCAGAGAGGAAACATGCATCATTTACCACCTGCATTGCTTAATGCTGCTCTGAATCACTGTTTATGATACATTTCTACTTCTGACAGTTTGAAGTAAAACCTTAGTATTTTTCTCAAAACTTGTAAACAGTGATTTGTGTGTGTGTGTGTGTGTGTGTGTGTGTGTGTGTGTGTGTGTGTGTGTGTGTGTGTGTGTGTGTGTAGGCTGGGGCTTCAGTATGGGCACAGAATTTCAGTTCCACGCTTGGCGAGTGTTCGTCCTGGTTGCGGCTCTCCCTGCAATTGCTTCTCTGGTTGGACTTACCTTTATGCCCGAGAGCCCACGTTTCCTCCTGGAGGTGAGACTGTTAGCATAGTGTTTCTTTGTACACCTGCCCGCAAAGTGTACACATGTGGAAAGAACATAGCTGGCATAGTTGTTAATCAATTTAAAAGAGACGATGAAAGTGTTTTTGGAGATCACCGAGATAGTTCACATTCACTATAGATGAACACTGACAACAGTTTTTTTTTCTTTGTAACGTTTTTCCATGGCTGTGTGTAAGTTTGAATACATCTGCCTGTGTTTGTTTATGGAGCAGAATGGCAAACATGATGACGCGTGGATGATCCTAAAACAGGTCCATGACACTAACTGGAGAGCCAAGGGGCAGCCGGAAAAAGTCTTCACTGTAAGTAAATGATTTTAATTAATAATAATGATTCTTATTGCACTTTCGAATAAACTGATTTTCTTATTTGATGGTAACTTTTTAAATGTTTATTTTCAACAATAAAACGAAACCGCTCAAGGATAACTAACAGCTTACGGCACGCATTAATGTTAAGTGAAGATTTTCACTTTTTTATAAGTGTCATATCTGAATTTACCTTTACTTACCCATGCACTGACACGTAAATATATTGCTCTAGTGAGATATTTAGTAACACAGTCATTATTCTGGTACTGTCATGGTTTCCTGCTTCTTTTTTTTTGCGTCTAAAGAGACATCTGTGGCTTTTAATTTGTTGATGGAGCAATAATCTATTATATTTATCAATCTGCTTGTATTATTGGCTGAGTGTCTGCCCTTGATAAAAAGAAAAAACTGTTTGGTCAGAATATATTGTGAATGGAGTGATTTTTTTCTAGCTGAATGGGAGCATAGGATCTTTGCCGGGTTTAAGTATTAGACTAATGATGTTTGTAGATAGAGTCTAATCGTTCTGAATTTGAGTGACCATTCTGAAAAAAGTAGGAGCCGGTGTAGGCCAAAATTCTTTGTAAAATTATGCTGAAAACTATCTTGACCTGGGGCTTTATTTCTCATGAGATGCTGTTGGGCTTCATCATTCAGACATTGAAAGCGGTGAATCCAGACACACAATCTGTTCTTCAGTTTTAGATTAGATGAGATAGATTAGATTAGCTGAGATAGATTAGATGAGATAGATTAGATTAGATTAGATGAGATAGAGCTTTATTAACCCATCTGGTGGGTTTCTCTGGGAAATTCAGCTTCCAGTTGCAGAACACCAACAGAAGTTGCATATTACAGAGTTAGAATATCAAATAAAGGGGAATGAGGGAGTGCGAACATAAGTATAAAAATATAGCATATATACACAAATATAAATACTAGTGCTGTCAGCGTTAAGCTTGTTAAAATGATGTTAACGCCATAAACGCATTATTGCCCCGTACGTGGGGCTGCACAATGCTAATGCATTGATGAGCTAACCACGCTAACACGTTGACTCCGTGCAGCCCCACGCACGGGACGATCCGCGTTAATGAGCTAACGGAGATTTGTCACGTTAATGCGGTTATGGCGTTAACGTCATTTTAACAAGATTAGCGCTGACAGCACTAATAAATACAGAATATATCATAGAAATAAATAGGAATACTAGTGAAATATACTCATTAAAGAGATGTAGACAGCCAAAGTCTAATGCACATTTCAACAATTGCAAGACTATTGCACAGTGATTATTGCACAGTGAAAAAACACTACAGCTTAGTCGCCCTCCTTTATCCTCCTGTTTCCCCTCACTCTCCCCTCCAGCGAGGAGTTAAACAGTTTGATGGCATGTGGGACAAAGGAGTTTTTAAGTCTGTTGGTCCAAGATTTTGGGAGGAGCAACCTGTTGCTGAGCAGACTCCTCTGGTTGTTTATGACCATATGCAGAGGATGCCCAACTTTCTCCATAATGTCCTGCAGTTTCTTTAATCCTCTGCTCTGCCACTGTCACCAGAGTGTCCAGCTTCATGCCAACCACAGAGCCCGCCTTCCTGATTAGTTTTTTCAGTCTGGATGAGTCCTTCTTTACTGTGCTGCTCCTCCAGCACACCACAGCATAGAATAGTACTCCTGCAACCACCAACCGGTAAAACATCCTCAGGAGCTTCCTGCAGATGTTGAAAGACCTCAGTCTCCTGAGGACGTACAGGTGCTGCATGTTGCATGACCAATGCAGTTTGTTGTCCACCCACAATCCAAGGTACTTGTACTTGTTGACCACCTCCACCTCCTCTCCCTCTATCTGAACTGGCAGTGAACCTGGTCTGGACCTCCTGATGTCCACAACCAGTTCCTTGGTCTTTGAGGTGTTGAGTTGCAGGTGGTTTTTGCGACTCCGTGTAACAAAGTTCCTCACCAGCCTCCTGTACTCCTCTTCCTAATCACCCCAGATACACCCCATGATGGCTGTGTTGTCTGCAAACTTCTGAAGGCATGATTCAGAGTTGTAGCAGAAGTCAGAGGTGTACAGGGTGAAGAGAAGAGGGGACAGCACAGTTCCCTGTGGTGCCGCAGGTTAGAGCCCAGATAAATGCCACACTCAGTTCCAGTAGCACTCATCTCTACATCAACTGTTCAGAGGAGACTGTGTTAATCAGGATTTTATGGTCAAATAGCTGCTAAGAAACCACTACTAAGGAAAAGCAACAAGCAGCATAGATCTGTTTGGGCCAAGAAACACAAGGAATGGACATTAGACCAGTGGAAATCTGTGCTTTGGTCTGATGAGTCCAAATTTAAGATCTTTGGTTCCATCCACCGTGTCTTTGTATGATGCAGAAAAGGTCTCTACATGCATGATTCCCACCATGAAGCATGGAAGAAGAGGTGTGATGGTGCTTTGCTAGTGACACTGTTGGGGATTTATTGAAAATTGAAGACACACTGAGCCAGCATGGCTATCACACATCCTGTGCAACATGCCATCCCATCCTGTTTGCGTTTAGTTGGTCCATCATTTATTTTTCAACAGGACAGGGACCCCAAACACACCTCCAGACTGAGTAAGGGCTATTTGACCAAGAAGGAGAGAGATGGAGTGCTGCGCCAGATGGCCTGGCCTCCACAGTCACCTGACCTAAAACCAATCAAGACGGAGATGGACCGCAGAGTGAAGACAAAAGCGTCAGTGCTCAGCATCTCTGGGAACTCCTTCAAGACTGTTGGAAAATCATTTCAAGTGATGACCTCATGAAGCTCATCGAGAGAATGCCAAGAGTGTGCAAAGCAGTAATCAAAGCAAAGGGGGGCTGTTTTGAGGAATCTGAAATATAAAATTTTTTTTGAGTTATTTCACGCTTTTTTATTTAATAAATAATTCCACGTGTTCATTTGTAGTTTTACAGTGTATATAGTCATGAAAATAAAGAAAAAGCATTAAATGAGGAGAGAGAAACCAAGTCTGTTCTGCTATAAATTTATGTATAAAGTAAAGTAAATACACCTAATTCTGTTATGTTAAGAAAAAGCTACTTCGCAGTGTTTTTCAAAAAGTTTCCCGTTTTTTATTTTATTTTATAGGTGGTGCACATCAAGACACCGAAAACAACTGAAGACGGTTTTTTCGAGGTTCAGAGTGCAACAAGAACACCTGTACAACGATGGGCTGTACGCTCACTGACACTCTGTAAACTGGTATGTAGGAACACAGACTGGAGCACCATCTCTAGCTCAGAATCTGGCTTGGACTTATTTTGTATTATTGTAGGTTTTTTACCTTACAATATAAGGTGCCTATTGTGATTTGGCGCTATATAAATAAAATTGAATTTACTGAGGGGTCAGAGAAGGGTGAATGTGGGTTTGTCCTAGTTAAATGTTATGTTCCCCTAGATAGTTCAAGGGATGTCAAGAAATAACAATAAAACTCTCCAGGTTGAAAGTGTCAAAGGACATGACACAAATGAATTTATTATTGTTATTTTTATTACTTTAATTATTTATTTGTTAATAACTTAACTAAAAGAGACAGAAGCTACTATCACCACCAACAAGGAAGAACACAAAACACGTAGTTTGGTCAAAACAATTATAAATGATCAAAACACACTCTTCTCCGCTGACTAGGAGGAAAGTTACAAGCAAACAGCACACACTATAAAGAGGATGACACTCTGGCACCAGAGCTCGAATTTGCTTGACACAAACCTCCAGTGTTAATTTTGACAGAAAATTTTGACTAAAAATTTTTATTAAACATAATTTACACATCTTAAGTCTTTTAGTTTAGTTATACTTTTAGTAGACTAAATCTAAAGTTGATTTAATAGACTAAAATATAAAGTGTAAAAGTTTGTCATGTTTTTACTGGTGAGAGTTGATCCACATGGTTTAAAAAGAGTCTTTTTTCACACCTGTAGTGTTTACTCCATTCAAATGGGACTCTGCTGTATTCTCCCATTTGGTGAAGTTTGTTTGTGCAGGTGTTCAGTTCAGTTCATTTTTATTTCAAACATTTCAAACATGTGCCTTCACAATCATTACAAAATATCATTCCATTATTTGTTTGAAAAGGAGTAGGCAGAAGTATTTACTTATTTGTCCCTACCCCCTCAAGTTTTACCTCTCATTCATTTAATTTTTTTTAAGTCTTAAATTAAACAAACAACATATGAAACAAAAGTAAAGCAAAACAAAACCAAACATACATGAATCAAAAACAAGAAATTAGCAAGCCCCACCACAGTATAGTTTCTTTCATATGAAAAATACAGAATGTGTATATTTGCAGATACACAAGTTATGGAAAAACAAACAAACCAAAACAAAAAAAACAAACAAACAAAAAAACACAGTAAATACAGTGTGGACCAAAATAACCACACCGAGATCCTTTGGATAGGCTGGTCTCGGTACGGTTAAAAAAAAAACCCTCCAGAGCAGTTTGTTTAATGTGCTGACCCCGATCCGAGCCAACTATCATGTGTGTTGCAGGTTTGAGCTAAAAAAACATCCTGCTGTATGCTTTGTATTCTCAATGCGGGAACTATAGTTGTGTCTCTACGGGCTAGCAGCTAGCCATGAAATAACTATAAATTCTCTGTGTTCAGCAGTACAAAACACTGCACTTTCTTCCTGTACTTACTTTTGTTTCTCTTTCCCCAAACACATCAGGCCAATGAGTTTACTGAACATTAGTGTGTGGTTTGTAATTATGGATTTTGGCTTATTTGGAGTTCAATTGGATTTTTTGTTGTGTGAAAACGAAACAAACCAAGACAAAAGCTACAAGTTTACAAACTCATTAACTGATTCAGACCAGAGTAAATGAGCTACAGGTGTGTGTGGCCGAGGAGTGGGTTCAGGGTGTACATGAGGCTGTGGTTGGCTTGTATGCGTGCAGATCCTGCACCACCAAAACCTGGTTGGGCCCTGGGCATTGTTGGAGGAAGAGTGGGTAAAGGTTAGGTGTCGGAAATGCATTCCTGCCCGTGCACTGTTGGCTCTGGGTCCATTGTGTAACTGGCGCCACCAACATTAACAGGACGATTACATTAGAGCCTCTTATTACGTGCTTTGTTTGGGTTTCCAGCAATCAGAATCAGAGAAATTGTATTAATCCCAGATGGAATTTTTTTTTAAAAGATTTCGGGTCATACTCGAACTCAGGCTGTCCACTCTCAGCCATGCAAGATACATGCTCATCCGACTGCGTTTGATCATCAAAATTTTCTTTTTTGAAAAAGTGGAAATGGGTTAACAAAAATGTGGAAAAGCAAGTGGTGCTGAAAACAAGCTCCACATTCCTTGTCTTCAGTCGCCACTTATAAAGCAATTAGGTCATGTGAGGGAAAACTTCCTTGCTTTGGAAACAAAGCAGTCAGTGGTAATAAATAAAAACTGCATGGTTCTAGGCTCATTCTGTGTTTGTATATGTAAACCAGGTGTTGAGGAACGTGGCATCTCTCCTTTCTGCAGAGCTGAGATTTGCTACACTCTTCATGGCTGTCATCTGGTTCTGCATGGCTTTCAGGTAAGTTCCCAATTTCAATTCAACTTTTGATTCAATTTTATTTATATGCTGCCAAATCACAACAACAGTTGCCTCAAAGCACTTTATATTGTACGGTAAAGACCTAAAAATAAAAGGGAGAAAACTCCAACTATCACACAACCCCCTTTGAGCAAGCACTTGACAACAGTGGGGAGGGAAAATTCCCTTCAACAGGAAGAAACCTTAGTCAGAACCAGGCGGGCAGCCATCTGCCACAACTGGTTGGGCTGAGGGGAGGAAGACAGGATAAAAGGCACACTGTGGATGACAGCTAGAGATGAATAATAATTTATGCATAATGAAAGCAGTGGTGTATAGATGCATAGTAAGTGGAAAAAGGTGAATGAAGAAGAAACTCATGAAAAACATGTTTTCTAATGGTTAAATTCTTATTTCCAATCCAATCCAACTTTATTTATAGAGCACTTTAAAAACAACATGGCTGACCAAAGTGCTTTCCAGTAAAAGAAAAACAGATAAAAGTTAAAAACCATACATTAAACAGACAAAGAAAGTTAAATAACAATAAAATAAATACATAAATTAAAAAAGGGATAAAATAAATCAGTAAATATTAAAACAGGAGTAAAATAGACAATAAAATATACAATAAATAAAACTAACAAAGTAAAAAAAGACTAAGAGCAACCAAAAGCTGACTAAAACTGACTACAAGCTGACTGTGGTTCTTCTCCTTAAAAACCTTAGAAAAAAGGTGTGTTTTTAAAAGTGATTTGAAGATTTCAAGTGTTGGGGCCAGCCAAATATGGAGGGACAACTTATTCCTTAATTTCGGGCCACAACAGCGAACCCATGTGGAAAAGAAATAGAAAAAAACTTATAAAAGACTTGCATCAGATTTGGCCTACTTCATATAGTGAATCATATAAGGCTTATATGATTTACTCATGAAAGTGGCCACTTTCTCATTACTTTCATATATTGTTTTAGGAAGTATCCAAAACATACAAGTTTCATTCATATAATTTTTGAAGGGATCTTATATCTGTTTTCACTCTTGTATGCTTTTCATACAAGTTTCACACAAGACAGATACAAACTTTATAAGATTTATATATATCTTTTCCATATGGGAAAGCTCAGTCCCCCTGGTGTTTCAGTCTCGACATGGGGACAGCAAGGAGTGGCTGGTCAGTTGATCTGAGAGACATTTGTGGAGTGTATAGGTGTAGAAGGTCTGACAGGTAAGTAGGAGCCAGGCCATTCAAAACTTTAAAAGCAAACAATAAAAATTTTAAATGAATTTTAAAATGGACAGGAAACCAGTGTAAAGAGGCAAGAACAGGGCTAATGTGCTCGTGTTTGTGTGTACCTGTCAGCAGGCGAGCAGCAGCATTCTGGACCATTTGCAAGTGGGATAGTGAAGCCTGATCAATACCAATATAAAGTGTATTACAATAATCAAGTGGTGAGTGGTCACAAATGCATGTAAAACTCTAAGTCACAAAAAGAGATAATAGGTTTGACTTTAGAGAGCTGCCTCAGCTGAAAAAAGCCATTTCTCACCACTCTACCTATCTGTTTGTCCATTTTAAGAGCTGTGTCAATTTTTACTCCAAGGTTGCTGACAATTGGTTTGACACAGGATGTAAGAGGACCCAAATCAGGTGGTGGGACACCAGGGCCACTCGGCCCAAATATAATGACCTGTCTTCTTTTCATTAAAATTAAAAAAAAATTCAGAGCCAACCATGCTCTGAGGCATTCTAAAATAGGCCTGAGGGAGTGAGGGTCATTATGTTTCTGTCATGGCTACCGGACAGACTTACAAGCAGACAGAGTTTTTTGAAGACAGTCAAAAGAAATCAGTTTATTAACAACGGGGAACACCTGAGTGCTATATATATGTACAGTGAATTGGGAGGGGGGTCCAGGGCTCCAGGGAGAGGGGGTAATCCTCACACTCACTCCTCATCAACCACACTGGCTCCCAAATCTTCACTCACACCACCACACACAGGAAGGGTCCGTAATCTGGTCCAGGAGGGGGATATTCAGGAGATTCAACGTTCCAACGGCGAACTGCTCTGTGCCACTGCCTTAAATAGTAGCTGGGGAAATCAGCCAGATCAGCAGCAAGTGGTGACAATCACGCAGGTGTGTGGGCCAAGCGCGAGAGCCTGTAACGAGCTCTGCCCAGGCAGAGAGGAGCGAGGGAGAGGCAGAGAGGAAGAGAAAAACAAAAACAAAACCTGTAGCCAGTGTGAGCCAGCCAGAGAGACACGGGGACCATGACAGTTTCAGGGGTAGATAAATCTGACAGTCATCTGCATAACAATAAAATGACACTTTATGTTTGTTTGTTTTTAATAATATGGCCAAAAGGAAGTAAATAAATGCTAAAAAGAAGGGGCCCGAGGATGGATCCTTGAGGTACACCACATGGGAGGGGGGCAGAGGATGAATAAAATTTACCAAGTGAGACTGAGAAACTTCTGTCAAACAGATATGACCTGAACCACTCCAAGGCTGTGCCTCTAATTCCAACATGATGTTCTACGCGAGAAATTAAAATGTTGTGATCTACAGCATCAAAAGCTGCTGTGAGATTCAAAAGCACAAATAACACGGAATTCCCAGAGTCAGCAGTTAGTAAAATATCATTAAAAACTCTTAAAAGTGCAGACTCTGTGGTGTGAAGTGCTTTAAAACCTGATTGAAATACTGCAATTTTTTTTTTTTGACTGTTTAAAAAAGTCTGCAGCTGTGAAGACACTACGTTTCCAAAATTTTAGGAACAAAGGGAAGCTTTGAAATAGTTCTGAAATTATACAACAAAGAGGCATCCAGGCCACGGCGTTTCAGCAGAAGCTGGACCACTGCCTGTTTAAAAGTTACAGGTACATCACCTAAAGTCAGGCTGCTGTTCATAAGCCTTTGAATATAAGGTCCAATAGTCTCCCAAACTTCTTTTAAAAAAGCGATGGCGAAGGACATCACTGGGAGAGCCAGACTTGATTTGGGTAACAATTTGCCCCAGATAAGACAGAGACACGTGGTCAAAATGGCTAAAACTGCCAAAGGTGTGATAATAAGTTATTTGTAAAGAAATTCATTAAGTTGTTACTAATTAAGGTTAATCTCCTAAGATCCGAACTCTTCCAATGGCATGCATCTTTTAATTCTCTTTGATATTTGGGCTGATTGGGACCTGATGAATGTAAAAACAAAGAATTGCCAGATTTTTACCAGATTTTTGTTTCTGGCAAAAATGAGATCCACATATGAGGATATTCGTTTAAAATTTCAATAGAACAGTGGCAGCATGATGTCCTTGTAAGTGGATATCAGGCCCTTGTAGAGCAAAATATAGTATTTTGGTCTAAACAACCAAAAATGTGATGTCCACATATGTGGACGCCAGGTCCAAGGAAGTTAAAGGAATGGTTCGCTCAACAGACCTTTGACATTTTGTCACCATGGCTACAATGCTGAAGAAAAATCTGGTGTTGTTTTTTCTTCAATAGTAAGATTAGTAAGATTTATGCTATTGACAATTACTGAGAATAGTAAGATTTTCCAGGTTTAGGGCTGTTTTAAAGAGCAGCGATCCATTTTTCCAGACTAAATGAAGATCTGATAAATAAGTGATACACCATTTCATCTCCAGCTTATGGTTATCTGCTTTAAGGTGCACATCTTAGAGTTACACCAGGGAGTCAAGTACTTCTTACTAGAGACTTTCTTTTTCAGAGGAGCAGCAGGATTCAGAGTCACAGTAAAGATGTAATACTATTGTGGGAGTCGAGTTCAGGTAGCTTACCTGCACGGTTTCTTAATATAGTTATAATTTGGGAAATCTTTAAATAGTTGTCTACCAAGAGCTTGATGAGCAGGCATAGAAAGGACAGCCTCCAGGAGAAACTCCACCCACAGGTGGGTCAGCGAAGCAGAGAATTTGTTCTAAATATTTGCTCCCTGGTTTTTAGATCACTGAGGAAATAATTACCCTAACATGAATTGTATACGGTATTACCTCACAACAGATATGGGAATGAAATATGGCAACATTGCAGTTCACATGTCAGAATCCAAAATGGTAAATGGCCTGTATTTATATAGCGCTTTACTAGTCCCTAAGGACCCCAAAGCGCTTTACATATCCAGTCATCCACCCATTCACACACACATTCATACACTGGTGATGGCAAGCTACATTGTAGCCACAGCCGCCCTGGGGCGCACTGACAGAGGCAGACTGACTGAATAGAGTCTAGAGTCTAAAGTGATATGATGACGAGTCACTTTTATTCTTAACCTTTTGTTAATTCAGCGTCTCATGTTTTTTACAGCTTTTATGGCTTGTCTGTGTGGTTCCCTGACATGATCAAACACCTTCAGCATGAAGAGTATGTGTCTAAGGTCCAGGTAATGTCATCTACTCATAAAAGAGTCTTAATACAGTATCATTTCAAATCTGGTTGATGTATTATCTTGTGTATGTGTTTTATGTATTAATTTGTACCATATATGCTACATCAGGCGGTTTTTTTTTTTTTTTAGCTATGTGTATTTTTTGCAAAATATATTTTAACATTTATTTCAGCTTTTTGGGGGTAAAAACAACAACAACAAAAATTCACCCTGATGACACAGAAGGCAAACCACTTATATATCGAATATAATAAACTTGGCTTTAAAGGGTTAAAAATGAATCAAACAAGATTTGAGCACAGAAAACAGATTTTCATTGTTTTGTTTCTCTCTAGGTTATCCATAAAAAACGAGTGGAGAACATGATTTTTGACTTTCCTTTGGAGAACCAGATCCATGAAGAAGTAGAATACATCCGTGACAAGTAAGCTTTAATGCTGCTTAAATTCACTGCTGGCTTGAGGTTTATCTACTTAAATATGCTGTAATTTAATATTCATTCGCTGCTGTTTCCCCTCTCATCTGAGAAGCTTCTTCAGTTCTAAGAGCAACTGGTGGAGAGTCCCAGATTTTAAGGCCTATGGGAGTGTCTCCAACAGGGACATGGACCCCCTATTGACCCTCTACCTAATCAAGATGTGAAAACGGGTGTGGGTCACAATCAGCCAAGGTTTTGGGTGAACCCATTGTGAAACCTGGCCCCACCTTATCATGGGATGTACTGAGGTCAAATGGCCCAGGATGTGAGTGGGCGTTATTCCGTCTGGGAAGGGATCTCAAAACTGGATTATAGATGGCAGACAGTTGGTGTCGTAAACCCCCGCCTGTTTAAAGATGGTTGTTCACAGTGGACATAGATGGCTTCTTTCACTCCTCTTTCACTGTCTTCTCTGTCCAAAATGTGAACATTGACATCCTCAAAAGAGTGACCTTTGTCGTTTAGATGCAGATGGACAGCCGAGACTTGTCCCGTCGAGGTGGCTCTTCTAAGATGATCTCCTGTCTGAACTAAGGAAAGAATGGTTTCTTTTGTCCTGTCCGGTCTAAGAGAAAGAGCTTCATTAAAATAGGGATTTGTGTTGGTGTGTGGGACTGTAGCTGATAAGTTTATATTGTTAAATGGTAAATATGAGACAATGCATTTTAGATCATTTTATGGAGAAATGCAAAGTGATGTAATGAGTAGTGCAACAACTTACTTTCTCCTGGGAGTAAATTGTTAAGTGATCGATAAGGAAATCAGAATCACTAAATTCTAAATAATTCACATGCCCAGTCATAGAGACTGTGTGCATGACGGTTCATGTGGACACTGCCTGTGTCATCTGTGCTTAAAGTGATCGAGCCAGTAACCTAACAATCAGAGGCTTGGTGAAGTTATCCTCACTTCCTTCTGGACAGATACTGAAGCCCGAGCTTCCCCTGATTCATCCATCGGAGTGCAAGTGTGTGAATTTTAGATAAAAGTACTTAGGTATAGGTAAAAGCAAACTCTAGAGACAAGGGAATCTACCAGTAGCCCTTAAATGTTAGACAGTCTTCACCAGTCTCCATGATTGGGATAATAAATTTGCCTTGCTCCTGCCCTGTCAGTTGGCATCACCTCATAATCTTCATCATTCATTTGCCATGTGACTTTGAAGGGCCCTTGCCACTTCGCAAATCATTTAGTGGTGGAGTAATGGAGTAACATAAGCACTTTATCTTGTGGTATCCAGCAAATAGCTTTTCACAGGGAAATGGAATTGGAGGCCTGGAGTACCTTCTGCACTGCAAGCAACAGAAGATCCAATCACCAATACAATCAATGGTCCTAGTAGTGTTCATCATCACTAATGAACTTATGAATTGTGGGTTTTAGAGTCTTATTCAGCTGCTTCAACAGGCCATCTGTCTAGGGGTGATATCCACTGGTCAGAATCGACATAATACAGGGAGTGCAGAATTATTAGGCAAGTTGTATTTTTGAGGGATAATTTTATTATTGAACAACAACCATGTTCTCAATGAACCCAAAAAACTCATTAATATCAAAGCTGAATGTTTGTGGAAGTAGTTTTTAGTTTGTTTTTAGTTTTAGCTATTTTAGGGGGATATCTGTGTGTGCAGGTGACTATTACTGTGCATAATTATTAGGCAACTTAGCAAAAAACAAATATATACCCATTTCAATTATTTATTTTTACCAGTAAAACCAATATAACATCTCCACATTCACAAATATACATTTCTGACATTCAAAAACAAAACAAAAACAAATCAGCGACCAATATAGCCACCTTTCTTTGCAAGGACACTCAAAAGCCTGCCATCCATGGATTCTGTCAGTGTTTTGATCTGTTCACCATCAACATTGCGTGCGGCAGCAACCACAGCCTCCCAGACACTGTTCAGAGAGGTGTACTGTTTTCCCTCCTTGTAAATCTCACATTTGATGATGGACCACAGGTTCTCAATGGGGTTCAGATCAGGTGAACAAGGTGGCCATGTCATTAGTTTTTCTTCTTTTATACCCTTTCTTGTCAGCCACGCTGTGGAGTACTTGGACGCGTGTGATGGAGCATTGTCCTGCATGAAAATCATGTTTTTCTTGAAGGATGCAGACTTCTTCCTGTACCACTGCTTGAAGAAGGTGTCTTCCAGAAACTGGCAGTAGGACTGGGAGTTGAGCTTGACTCCATCCTCAACCCGAAAAGGCCCCACAAGCTCATCTTTGATGATACCAGCCCAAACCAGTACTCCACCTCCACCTTGCTGGCGTCTGAGTCGGACTGGAGCTCTCTGCCCTTTACCAATCCAGCCACGGGCCCATCCATCTGGCCCATCAAGACTCACTCTCATTTCATCAGTCCATAAAACCTTAGAAAAACCAGTCTTGAGATATTTCTTGGCCCAGTCTTGACGTTTCAGCTTGTGTGTCTTGTTCAGTGGTGGTCGTCTTTCAGCCTTTCTTACCTTGGCCATGTCTCTGAGTATTGCACACCTTGTGCTTTTGGGCACTCCAGTGATGTTGCAGCTCTGAAATATGGCCAAACTGGTGGCAAGTGGCATCTTGGCAGCTGCATGCTTGACTTTTCTCACTTCATGGGCAGTTATTTGGCGCCTTGGTTTTTCCACACGCTTCTTGCGACCCTGTTGACTATTTTGAATGAAACGCTTGATTGTTCGATGATCACGCTTCAGAAGCTTTGCAATTTTGAGACTGCTGCGTCCCTCTGCAAGATATCTCACTATTTTTGACTTTTCTGAGCCTGTCAAGTCCTTCTTTTGACCCATTTTGCCAAAGGAAAGGACGTTGCCTAATAATTATGCACACCTGATATAGGGTGTTGATGTCATTAGACCAAACCCCTTCTCATTACAGAGATGCACATCAGCTAATATGCTTAATTGGTAGTAGGCTTTCGAGCCTATACAGCTTGGAGTAAGACAACATGCATGAAGAGGATGATGTGGACAAAATACTCATTTGCCTAATAATTCTGCACTCCCTGTACACAGGAATTCATAAAGCTCTCTCAGTGTGTGGAACATGAATGATGTGCTCTGGTCCGTCAGAATCTCTTTCAGGATTCCTATGAGAGGAAATAACCTGAAAGTAGGGATGGGTATTGATAAGATTTTCACGATTCCGATTCCATTTTCGATTCTGTTTAACGATTCGATTCTTTATTGATTCTTTTTAAAAAAGGAGAACACTAAGGTCGAATAGCTTAGAACTTTGTTTTATATCTTCTCTTTGAACAAGATAGAAATTTAGGAGTAACATGGCCTTACAAACCCAACAGTGAGATCTTAAGAGATCCAGCCTATGGCTCTTCTTTTTTTTTTTTTTTTTTTTTTTTTTTTTTTTTGTGTGTCCCGTTTGGATCTTTAGCCATCAGAATTGTTGTCTTAAGGCCAAGAAAGATGCCGAGCGGATTTATTTTACCAAGTGGATCATCATGGCCTTGCCACATTGGTCCATTTGATTGACCTTTATTATAATTATGTATTTATTTTATTTTCAGTTGCTACTAACGGGACAGACATGACTGGGGGATAGGACAGGGAGAAAGAATGAAAGAAAGAGAGG
This sequence comes from Copadichromis virginalis, assembly GCF_057382275.1. Taxonomy (NCBI): domain Eukaryota; kingdom Metazoa; phylum Chordata; class Actinopteri; order Cichliformes; family Cichlidae; genus Copadichromis; species Copadichromis virginalis. Next base: position 27,495,879 of record NC_140624.1, read on the forward strand.
GAGAGAAAGAAAACCAAAGGGGAGAAGAGACGGTGAGAAGGGGGGGAAGAAAGAAAAAAAACCAAACAAAACACCTGGATCACCTGTATGGAGAAAAAAAAAACAGAAGAGAAAGCAAACAACAAAGAGCAACATAATAAATATAACACCATCACAATAAACTAGCTAGCAGTAGATATCAGTAGATACTAAATAATAAACGATATTGTGCAGCACGCAAGATAGACAGCGCACAATGTGCTTTGAGGCAGCAGCCAAGAAAGCTGTAGTCCGCGTCTGTGAACACCCGTGTGTACACCTGTGTGCATACCTGTGTGGATCAGCATGCTTGTATGGTAAAAAAATATAAATGGTAAATGGCCTGCATTTGTATAGCGCTTTACTCAGTCCCTAAGGACCCCAAAGCGCTTTACACTACATTCAGTCATTCACCCATTCACACACACATTCACACACTGGTGACGGCAAGCTACATTGTAGCCACAGCTGCCCTGGGGCGCACTGACAGAGGCGAGGCTGCCGGACACTGGCGCCACCGGGCCCTCTGACCACCACCAGTAGGCAAACACGGGGTTAGTATCTTGCCCAAGGATATTTGGCATGCAGCCAGGAGGCAGCCTGGGATCGAACCACCGACCTTCTGGTTAGTGACTGACCTGCTCTGCCACCTGAGCTACATTCCAAAGGTTTCTCCATGTAACGATCTGCTAGGGAGTGAGGGGAGCCATAGCCCCGTCCCCCAGGGTATGAAGCAGGTATGGAGGAGATCCAGGCCCCAGATATCCAGAGGCCCCAGAGTACAAGGACCCGAGGTGGACCACCAAAAAGGGGGGGGGGAACCGTGCCACCCTCCTGGGAAGAGCTGAGTAGAGCCCCAAACGAGAGGTCACCCCGCAGCTACGGCCAGAGGGGGTTGCAGTGGCGTGCCCACGGGCTCTGCCGGCAGCCAGCTATGCCAGAGAGGACCGAGCTTCAGGCCCAGAGGCCTGAGGGCACCCCACCCCCCGGAAGGGGCCCAGCTGGGTCACAGGCGCCAGGCCCCGCCAATCGGCCACCAGGAGTGAGCCGGTACATACATGAGCGCCCAGCCCCAGTCAACAAGAACCACCAACGCACCAACGTCTGAGGGCATCAGCCACCTGAAGGGAGTGTGGTGAGGGGAGATAGGCCTCCGTACTTTAGAGGGCCTGAGATGTACCCAGAGAGGTTGAGTCTAAGACCCAACCTGACATATAGACACAGACGAACAGGCACACGCGGACACAAACATGCATTCCTACCCCCATATACACAACCAAATACTCGGCACTCACCCAACGTGTAGACAGACACAAATAGACACTGCACAGACAGTCGCACTCCCCAAACATACTCTATATCCCAGGTCCAGGTACCGCCCTCAGAGGGGCAAGCCGCACCTAGACCCAGGAGATGTAACCCATCTCTCTGGGGTGGAGGCAAGCGGACCACCTCCTTATCTGCAGTAGCAGGGAGGCCCCGCATCCCAGACCCCAGTCTGACGGCCAGCACCTCCTCCCAGCCCCCCAGCCTATGGCTCTTCAATGGGGTGTCACAGGGTCCCCAGGAAAAAAAATTGCAAATGTAAAATAATAAAATAAACATTCTTCTGTAGCAATAACAACGTATAACATAAATTATTCTGTAGCAATTACACAAGAATATCCAGTAATGTCCCTGCCTACAATTAAACACATTCACTTACCGAAAATCGGGGGCATCTGCTGTGGCAAATGGGTGCAAGCCTTTTACCACAAACTTAGTCACTGCTCGGTGACATTCGTCTATCCTGGCCTGAAAGGAGACGCTACCGGTAGACCCCAGCCAGTCTATTTACAAAATCAGCAGCTGCGCAAGGCAGGAACTATTTGCGGCCTTGATTCTGTTTTGGCCCTCTATTTAATTTTCACCGGCACTATGGGACAACTGTGAAAATTATTATGTGCATGCTTAAAATCCACACACAATAACTCCACCATAGCTCAGGTTCTGAACCAGGCTCTGGTGGATTAGTGACTGTGTACAGCCTGAATCCACTCATGCCTGGCATATACTACTACTGCCCGTCACCCCTCCCAGGGTATGGGCCGCCAAAGGTAGATCTCCAGAGATTTCTTCAGATTTGGTGTATACCCCATATACCTCATTGCATTCTTACTGGATGGTGTATGTTCATCCTGAGCCTTGGAGAGCTGGTGGCCCAGACCACCTGACCAACCTCTTTGAGTGTACACTCATTCTGGAAATGCCTGGGAGGGGTGGCAGGTGTTTGTTCTGCAGGTTGGGTACGGGTACATGGTAGCTAGCATGATGGCCACATCCTCACCTATTCTGATGTCTGCAGTGGAAGCATATAAATGAATATCTGTCACCATCAGCTCCAGCAGCCATTGTTCTCATTCAGACTCCCCCAGCTCCAGTCACCTTGGCAGCATCCTTCAGTAGGGTGAAAAACGCACAGTCCTGTCTGCTTTGAAAATGGTAAATGTACTGGTATTTATATAGCCCTTTTCTACTCTAAGTGAACAACCAAAGCACCTTTTACTACTATGACCTTGGAGACCGGTGGAGAGGTTGCCATTCCCAACCGGGACAGCAGGCTCTGCAGCAGCTTGGTCTACTTGTCCAACAAAGCCTGCAGCGACTCTAGGTGCTTAAACCCATGCTTGCTCTGGGTGCCACACAGCCATTTCAGCTAACATTTGCACCAGTGATGCTACTGGCTGCACCATTTATTACTCAGATGTCATCTAGTGGATACCTTAAGCACCAGTGTGGCAATAGCTAGTTCTGCTAGTAAGGATGAGGGTCAGCTTGTGATTCGTTTAGATATTTATTTGACACACTTTCAAATCAATTCAATAACATTCAGTTCAATTTTATTTTTTTTAAACACCAAATCACAACAACAGTTGCCTCAAAGTGCTTTATTATTGTAAGGTAAAGACCCTACAATAATTTAGATAGATAAGTATTAATATCCTCCTGCACAGCGATAAATATAAGAATATGATTTAGTCTTGAATTTTTTCTGGCTTGTTACTGGTATGCTTTCTTGGCATAAGCCTAAAGAACCACAGAACCCTTGCTGTACCGTGTGATTCCTGGCTCAGTTTGTCATAAAATAGTTCCTACAGGTGAAAACTAAAAAGGGTGAGTTGGTATTTGACTGAATAAAAATAGCTTGGAATGGACAGGGATTGAGATGTAATGTATTTTGGTTAAATTAAGGGCAATTTGTGATTTGGGCTGTACCTCTGACTCTGAAGGACAAGTTATTAAAAAGGACATCCACAGGCATCGGCTGTTTTTATCTGTCTTCAGAGTTGAGCTAAAGCTTCAAATACAGCTGTTGCCAAAACATATCGCTGCAATTTGTTCGTATTACCAAATATATATTAAAAAACAAACAACAACAACAGCAAACCAATATTCACCTATACTTAATACTCTAACTCTGGGTATTTTAACATAGGGGTTAGAGCTAGAGCTCTACACTTGTGCAGGTACCATTCACAGCTGAACCTTAGCATTCTCAAATAAGGGAATGCATCTTCAAGTTTTAAGTACAGATATAATGTATATTTTGTTATATATTTTACAAACTTCTATGCTCTTTTAGAATAAAATGCACAGAATCAGGTTTAACTTTCAGTTTGACATGAACCACATGATTATAACAGGGCTTCTTTTTCCATACATTGTATTGCCATGAAGATTGTTCCACCATTTTCACTCCAACATGCTTTTGCATGCTTCAACTTGTGTCAGTTTTGGATTTATGCCCACTGTCCATTCTGATTCTGTGCTGATAGCAATAGAAGTGAGAGTCCATGTTTTCCATTTCTCAATCTGTATTCTCACCTGTACTTGTGTTCTTGTAGATTATTGAACATCCTTTATATAGCATCCTTTAAAACTTATATATAGCCAAGTTCTAATTAAATCATTATCTTCTACTGATTCAAATATGAGAAATCTGCCAACAGCTAAGCTTGAGGAACGACTGGTCATGACCTACCTGAAACAGGAACAGATGAAATGCAAACTAGAATAAATTTTGCTGTGATGCTCATGGATTTGGGTTAGGGTTAGGCAGGAAAATTCAACGTTAGTATGGTGCATTATGTATTTACAGTGCTGCTTGAAACCATACCTACACCCTATGTGAATATTGTCTTCTTCAAAAATTGACTTTATGGTCATCATTTCATCCCTTTAAAAACTCTTTTCCAGCAGTTTCTAAATTGTTGTCACCTACAAACAACACACTTAAAAAACTAGGCACATAAAATGTATGCTTACTTCTTACTTCCTGAAACTTCAGAAACACTACCCTGTATGCAGGGACCCTCTGGAGACAAAACTCTGCTTTAGTTATTCCACTTAGTTATTTAGTTATTCAGCTTAAACAGAAACTGATAAAATGAGTCCCTTAAATAGTTTCTTCTCCCTCGTTTAAGTACCTGTTAAGGAAACATACCTGTAGTGGAGTTTTTGATTGTAGATAATTTTGTTTCGGTGCAGTCAGGTACTGACGTGTTGATATGTAACATTTACCAAGAAAGCTGTGGTTCTATTTTGAAATTGCCCTTCTGTCCCTAAGGATTTATATTCCTGAGGTAAATTTGAACTCAAGAACACAAGTCAGTGCTTTGATTTGAGAAAGGCTCTTTGTCCATCCCATTCTCATAGGTTCATCAATATAGAGATGAAGTCAGTGAAATTTAAAGACTCTCTGTTTGAAGACTGTCACTTTGAGAACATCAGGTCCTCTGAAACAGTGTTTGAGAACTGCACCATCCACTCCACTGTCTTCTACAACACAGGTAAGTTTGAATGGGACAATTTGTTGGAATTGGTTGCAGCTTTGGTATAGAAACGAATGTGAATGTGAGTGAAAATGGTTTCTACCCCTCAGGTATGAAAGGCTGATAGGGCATTATCGTCACTCTGCTGGGCGGGCAGGTGGATAGCACCGTCATCCAAGTTCGTCAATGCAATAACTAGAGAACTTTACATTTTTATAAAGGGTGTCTTTATTGAACGTTATACCTACATTTTCTTTCTTTTAATATAATGTTAATCTTTTGGGAGGGCTGTAGCACAGGAAGAACAGCAGGTCACCTACTAATGGGAAGATTGGTGGTTCAATCCCTGTCTGCTTCAGTCTCCATGCCAAATATCCTTGGGTGAGAAACCTACCTTAAGTTACTCTCTGATGCATCTATCAGAGTATGAATGTTAGATAGAAAGCACTTGCATAGAAAAAAAAATGCTTGTGTGGTTGAATGAGGCAAATGTGTAAAGCACTTTGAGTGCTCAGAGGGAGTAGAAAAGTGCTATATAAGAGCCAGTCAATTTATAATTTCAATATTTGTTTTTTGGATGACAGAAATCCCAGCGATTTTGAAAATATTAAACCAGGATTTACTCTACTGCTTTCCAATTGTCTGCCTCCAGTGATTTTCATTTAGAAATGTGGTTCCACATTTTTCATTAGTTTGAGAACAGTCACAGGCTTCAGCTAAACATTTTAATTTTTTATCACCAAAAATTAATATAATAATTACAATAATTAAAACTGTGAGGTTCTATGTCCCTGTCATTCAAGCCGCAGTTCATAACTACAGTGTTTGCCCCCTTCCTGATTTTCTATTTTT
>NC_140624.1:28106559-28509059 GCF_057382275.1 Copadichromis virginalis
CTAGGCTCAAGGAGGGTCTAGCCATCTGCCATGACCAGTTGGGATTTAAGGGACAAAAGACACCCTGTGGAAAGGAGCAAGAGATTAATAATAAGTAGTGATTAAAGGCAAAGTGGTGAATAAACACAGCGAGTGAAGAATAAATAATGTTATGCCTGATCAATGTACCAAGTAATCCCTGTGATCTAATAGTTCAGGCTTTAATCTGATCCAAATATTCAGCTTCTAGTTTTTTGCATTTTTGGTCTTTGTGATGTTAAAGAGAGAGGATATTCTTACAGAGCTATCTCAAGCAAATGGCTATCTGTAAGCGAAGAAACCCAACCTACCTGCTCTTCAGTGCGTTTTTGTAATAGGAGTTGCCAATCAAAAGCAGTGTTGGGCAAGTTACTTTGAAAAAGTAATTAATCATAGTTACTAGTTACTTCTTCAAAAAAGTAACTGAGTTACAAGATTCTAAAAGTAATTAATTATTTGAAAAGTAACTACTGCGTTACTTTAAAAAAAAGTTTAAGCCTCTGGGGTCCAAGGGTATAATTGGCCATTTTAAACTACTTTTGATGTTTCCTCTATATTACACCTTTAAAAACTATTTACTTTGCCTTGTTTGGTCTCATCCTTTTCAGCACAACCTCACGTGTCTGAATTTATTTACATAACAATCAGCTCTTCTGCATTCAATAATATGCCACACAAATTATTTGTGCCACTCCAAATATTTCTGTCCACTATAAAGGAGAACATCACAGCCTGACACCTGCAGGTCTGACAGCAGCAGGTGTATCACTCCTTTTTGTACCTGGAGACAGCAGGTTCATTGTTCTGACACACAACACAAAACTATCCACAACACTACACACTAACTACACAAGACAACACATTAACTACACACTCCAAAAAACACGCATATATATTGTTTATCATGACTCTGGTTTTACGTGGCCTATCAACACAATTGCTTAAAGATGTAGCGCCCAGATTACTTACAGCTACTTCTGTGCAACTGATATGAGATGCGGTAAACTGAACACAGCTTCAACCGTCTGTTTGTTGAAAAATAGTAACGGACCGCATTTTCTTGTTATTAACTGTAATGGCGTTGTAACGATAGGAACAGTAATTAGTTAGATTACTCCTTACTGAAAAAAGTAACACCATTACTTGTAACGCTGTTATTCCCATCACTGATCAAAAGAGAAGTTTAAACGGAGTATGGCGTTACGGAGATGAGTTAAAACTGCTATTTCAGTCTGTGGTTAAACTTAGGGGCTGCACTTGTCTAGTCTAAGTTAAATAAGATTAGTCTCAAAACCTGAATGAGGCAAAGTCACTGTAATATAGTTCACAAATACAAACATGAAACTGAAAATGAGTATAATAGGTCCACTTTAAAGGAGTAATAGTAGGTAGAGAATTTTCAATTAGAGAATATTTTTTTCCTATGGTCTCTGAATTCAGCAGCTGTGTGATCCATAATTGGTTAGTTTATGCTTAAAGAAAATCATGCGTGGAAACAAACCTGGCAAATCAGTGCTTACAGAATAACCATTGGATTCAGCTTCCACTGTATGCTGACTGACTGAATGATTGCATGAATAAGCAGGTCTACAGCTGTTCTTAATAAAGTTAGTGACAATTGTATTTATGTATCTGTCAAAGTCTGATCAGGTTAACCACTTGATATGACAGAAGCTGGCATGAATCATTAATCTTGAGTTGTGTCTAGTTTTAAAGTGTTCAGTCTGTCAGAACAATATTGGGTTCAATTTGTTTGTTTACATTACTAGTTTCTAAGAAAAAAACAAAAATTCCAGTTCAAAAACTCCACATTAGCCTGTGTCTGTCTGCTTGAACTGGAACCTGTGTGAAACTCAGCATGTGTTGAACATAAAACTTTCCATGTTGAGCCATAGTGTGACTGTCCATGTGTGTTTGAACACTGTTTATATGGCACACATACAGGTGCCAGATTTTCTATCTCAGTGTTGCAATGTTCACTCACAGTGCAGCTTTCAGCTTTGGCTTTGTTGATACACTCCATGGCCAACATGTGGTCGATGCCTGGGTCCAGTCCCATCTCATTCACGATCGTGATCCCTGCTTCTTCTGCACTAATACACACAAATGCATTCAACGTGTAAATATGCATTTTCACTTTTCATGACTATATTTCTTAATAATATTAGGGGGGATCTTTTCTGTTTTATTTTATTCTATTTTTGCTATGCATTTCACTTTCTTATCAAAAGAAAAATAAGAAAATGTCATTATAAAATTCAAAGTTTAAACTTTAAAGTCACAGCTTTTTATCCCATAACCTTCAAACGTTTAGCCAGTGCAATAATTATGTGACACAATAAGAAACAAGACTAACATTTGCCTATACATTTGTGCATCCCAAATCCTATGCATATGTTTTACAATAATTTATTAATACTGCTGAGGATGATGTGCACACATAGGAAAATAATAGAGAAACATTTATTGAAAGTAATCCTGAATTCCTAACAGACTTCTGTGGACTTGATCATTACCTGCTCTGCAACGCCTTCATGGCAGGACTAAGGTAGCTGGCTGTCACCATGTTCACCTTCCTCTTTATACAGTGTTTGGCGATAAGCGGATGGAACGAGTAAGGCAGCAAGCTGAGGAGAAGATGAAGGGGTTGACTTAAGTATAAGCGGACTGATATTTTAATCTAATAATGTAATGTTAAATTGTAAAACAGTCCAAAAATAACTGGGCTCCATTAAATTACTTTGGAGATGAAATGATAAAAAAATAAAAAAGAATTTGTTTTGTGGTAATACATATTGTGGTAAAGTATTCATCTGGAATAAATGAAATCATTACAACTTTACACATTACTTAATAATTGCCACCAATGTTATATCTGTCCTGCTGCTATACCTGATGACCAAGTCATGATCTCTGAACAGAGAGTCTAGGTGTCCCTCTTGGCTGCTGACATCCAGCATGACAGGGATGGTGTTGGGGTATTTGGCTGCCAGCTCCTCTGCCTGGCTCAATAGCATCGATGCTAAACGCAAACAAAGAAACAATAACCACTGTTACACATAATTTTCTGGTCTTTGTCAACTTTCTCAGTTTCAGTTTTTTTTTAAGACTTTAAGTAATGTACTCTTTACTGTGCTTATAACTGTTAATGTAAGCCACTCAGCTGGACTCAGCTGGAAGTTTGTGGTGTCTTTGTAATCTAGGCCAATTTAATGCAATTATCAATGAATATTGTGGCTCAGGGTTTCATTTATATGTTAGCTCAGTTAACGTGATGCACTGTGCTACCCAAGCTACCCAGAATATATCCATCTTCTAGATATAGTCAATGGCACTCATTATTATAATAATAACACCAAGATACCTAAAGTCCTAAGTTGGACAAGAACCCCAATGGTAAGATTTACACTTTAAGGGTAGTGTTAGAAGTGTTTTATCACTTTTACTAGAGATGAAACAATATGATTTATGATAAACTGTATCTAAGTGAACTTCCTCAGGCTAAAGGAATAAGTCACAGTTAAGCTTCTTAAAGATGAAAATATTTAAAATAGCAATGAAAGTCCTCTGACTCTCAGCCAAACTGCAGAAGTAAGTCTTCTTGGGGTCCAACATGGTAACAGAAATCTAACAGGCTAACCAGCATTAAGGTTGACACCAGTATACTGATGCAATGTTTTCACTCTGTTGATCTCCAAAGCCCCAAAACAATTTAATCTCAGTAGAAGTACATACATCTATGTTAAGAGGGAAAACATGGTCAGTCAGTAACCTGCACTGCTTACAGTTACCTTTTGGCAGAGTTGAGTAAACACTGACTAACACTGTTCAAGGTTGTGATGTGTCCATTAGATGGGGTATACAAATCACTCACTCCTCATAATACTTTCAAAGAGACCAAACTAACCCTTTATAAAAATATTAAACATTGACCGTTGGTTTCATTATTTATCTGAAAATGATAAACTTGACAATAAAGACTGACATGAATTTTAATCCCACAAAAGCCCAGAACATTTCAGTCTTAATAAAGTTTAACAGGCAAACTCACCCACAGTAACCTGGGTGCCCTGATCACGGGTCAGATACTCCACAACAGGTCCAGACACATATCCTGAACCCAACAGCAGAACTCGCTTCATGCCGGCCTTCTTCATGATCTGAGTTTTCTCCCTTAAGAACATCAGACAGGCTGGGTTATTATGGTAAAGCATGACAACATTTCAATTTCTGAGCCTCCAAGTGGGAAAGTTACATACTGAACTCCACAGATTTGAGTTCAGTACCTAAAACTAGAGATGGCACGATACCACTTTTTTATGTCCGATACCGATATCATAAATTTGGATATCTGCCGATACCGATATGAATCCGATATAGTGTGTTTTTAATCAATAAAACTGTTTTTTTAATATCTTGCTGCATTTTGTATAAGTTCATACTCAAGTTTAAATAAACAACAACACTAAAGCTATTCTGTTATACCTGTATGTAAAAAAATACACTGCACCCAAAATATTTCATAGTTCAGCAATACTGATCAATCTAATAAACTTAAACCTACTCCATCCTTCCTATTCTGGTATTTTAAAGAGTACTTAGCAGAAATATTAAGCAACCTAACTAATAGGGTTGCAAACTCCCAGCAAAAAAAATAAATACCTACACCTCATGATGCTTAATCGACATAATCAACTTTAATTTGATGCAGTGTGAAAAAAAAATGCACAGAATTAAATTATTTTTCAAGAATAATTAAATAGATTCAACATCTTCCTTCAACAGAATTGCAGACTGCACAGATGGTACCTTCCCAAAGGAAAAAGCACTATAGCTTACTAGGGTATATTAGACTTATTAGTTACTATATACAGTAATGGACTTCTATACATTTTACATAAGATTAAAACTTTGGGTGTAAGATTCAGATAATTATTTATTAAAAGCGAGACATTTTAAATGAGAATAAGAAAGAAAAGTATGTCTTTGTGCCCCCTTTTCCCTGTTAATGCCCTATCGGCCCCCCTGGCTAAACTTTGCTAGATCCGCCCCTGCACAGTTACCAGCCGTTAGCTACGTAAAAAAAGATCCTGGTGTAGAAAGTAATATTAAATAAATTCTAACAACAGCTTATCAAGGTTAAACGTGCTGCAGTTGTTCAGCCGCTGGTTTCCTCTTTCTGGCACGAAGTAGGCGATAAACAAACAAGAGAGTCACGACAGAAAAGCCAATCAGCTGATCATTAAGGAGTTTCATGATTGAAGTAGCAGCAAGAAGAGGCAGTCGCTCCAGGTATTGGTTGTTAAGCTTAACGCGGGAATGCTTTACAAACATTCAGAGATGAACTTACACACTTGCTTTACTTCTCTCTGGGATAACTTTCTCAGAGATGAAATGCTGGTTTGGTAGCGAGGCTCCAAATACACCCAGCCGCTCTATCATGTGAGCATACTGCTCCGACTTGCTAAGGTTATAAGCCGAGTTACGCCGTGTTGCAAGTTTTGTGAGGTGCTTTTTTGATATTTAATGGATCGGATTACATTTTTATTTCTATCCAATATCCGATCCAGTAATTTACGTCAGTATCGGACCGATACCGATACGTAATATCGGATCGGTCGATCTCTACCTAAAACATGAGATTTCAAAAACTGAAGCACAGCATACCTAGGATATCAGATATGGATATTTGTTGCAAATAAAAAAGGAACACCAGAGATGCAGTTCATGAAACTCTGATTCCTTGCTCATTCATCTGTTTGCACTGATCATGTTTGCACTGATCACCACCTGCACTCATGTATATATCTATCTACTTAGCACTTTTAATTCTTATTTTTATGTCTATTTAAGCGTTATATGACAGTATGTTTGCACTAAGTACCGCAGCAATTTCCTAATGTTGTAAACCTGCTCAACATTTGGCAATAAAACCCTTTCTGATTCTGATTAATGTTTCCATCTGATCCTTAAAACTGTATGATTTGACTGGAACAACACAAATTACAGGTTTTCTGGTCGAATCATTTAAAGCAACAAATAAAAGTTTTAGATGACGAAGCTGTCAATACAATTCCGTCATATTTTGTCAGTTCCGTTGGAGCAGCCTTTCAACGCCTCTCTCTGTCTCTCGCTAGCAAAGTTGACCCAGACAACAAAGTAAAGCTAGTTTTCAGCTACGAGCACGACACAAACCCGACGTATTAGCCAGAGGTCCCTTTACTATGGTTCGGAGCCGTGGACCTGTTTTATATACGCGTGGAATAGTTTTCCATACAAGCCTAGGCGGAGTAGTCGAACGCAGATTCAGTGAGCGCAGGGCAAGCTAGCGAGACAGAAGTTAAGCTCTCCTTGCAACATGGCAAATTGAACCTCCCCCACCCTCATTCAGGGGCCCGTTCTTCGTACGTCGCTTACTACATCCAAGATCAAATGACACATCCAAGATCAAATCATCGCGCTAACCGTGAGCTCGCTAATCCGGTTCCCCGAACACACCTGCTGTTGACGATTACTACAGCTGGACGCAGGAATGTGACATCACTGGGTGTCGTAAAAGGGGCTACGCATCGATAGTAGAAACATTGATCGGCAACCCGCTGATTGGTCGGCGAAAATGTCCAAGGGGCGTGCTCGGTATTTTCCGGCAGCAGAGCAAGAACTCATGAGTGAGGGATTTCAGGAGTTTCAGAGTTTAATTAAAACGCAAGAGAACACTGCAAAGGCTGCAAAAGCAAGGAGAGAGGGCTGGCAGAAAGTTGCTGACAAATCAAACTCGTAGGTAATTTAATAATAATAATAATAATGGATTGGGTTTATATAGCGCTTTCCAAGGCACCCAAAGCGCTTTACGATACCACTATTCATTCACTCCCACATTCACACACTGGTGGAGGCAGCTACGGTTGTAGCCAGGCTGCCATATCGCGCCATCGGCCCCTCTGGCCAACACCAGTAGGCGGTAGGGTAGATCTATCATATGACACTATATTGTCCAATATCATATGGCATTATATTATATTATAATATGTTATATTATATCCCCTTTCACATTAGAGCCACAACAGGACCCACAAGAACATGGGAACAAGTAAAAGTGGAATACAGGAGTATTCTACAGAATGGTAATATTTATCTCTTAGATTGCTTTGCGTCTCTTGGCAAGGTAATACTGGCCTGTAATACTCTGTTAGTTTGTTCATAACAGCAACCAAGAAAAGGGCAGAGGAAAAAAAGACAGGTGGTGGTCCTGCACCCCCTCGTCAACAAGTTGGTTAAGTAAATAATACCCTCACGGGAATATCGATATCTCTCTATGAGCACACTGTCGCGCTGAGCTAAAGGATCCTGTCTGTCCCGCAATATACGCTGAATTCTGAGGACTCTCCTTATCAATCTTGCACCTTCCGCAATGGGTTGGTCGCGTAAACGGACAGGACATGGCTGCGACAGGCTTCCCAAATCCACCTTCGCTTTTATAGCCGTGGTCTCTCATCTTGATTACACGAAGTAATTTACAATTACTACTCTGAAATATGAATTACATCTGTAATAATCACATACATGTAATAGAATGTTAATAGTACATTTCCCTTTTTTAGGAAATGACCTGTATGTATCTGTGTGAAATCAATAAAAGGATCAAGTGCTGCATTATCTTTAGTTACATTGATAATATTTATTTATGGTGAAACAGTGGAAAAATATCGCTGTTGCTTTCGTATAAATGAAGCGGACATACCTGCGTGGCCGCGATCTAATCCTGTTTACATAAAGTAAACCTGCTCCCCAGCAGGTTTACGCTTACGGCTCTGTTGCTATGACAGCAAGTCCCGGATGAGCTTCGGGGAACCGACTGATCCAGGATCACGCGAAATCGTCAACAATCGAATCCGGCTAACCTACTTAGCGAGGTACGAAGAACGGGCCCCTGATCTGGTGTTTGGAATTATTTTGGTTTTCATGTGACGTATGACCCTGAAGGTAAGCGCGTCATGGACAAAAGTAAAACAGTATGTTGGATGTGCCACGCAATGCTCAATTACATGGGTGGGAGCTAGTGTGTTAGCGCAGTTAGCTCGTTAACGTGTTGGCCGTCCAGCCCCACGCATGGGGCGATCCGCGGTAGCTCGTTAACGGAGATTTGCCGTGTTGTGGCGTTAACGTCATTTCAACGAGATTAACGCTGACAGCACTAGTGATAGTGATAGTGATTAGTTGACTAGTAGTCAACGAATATGACTGCACATTTATGCTGACATCATCCTAGTGCAAAGACAAGTGGAAGCAGACAAAAACAACAAGCGCGCATGCTACAAACTTTACCCGAGTCATTTAGACAGCTGTTAGCACAGGATTCTCCTTATGGGGACCTGATATGTTTAATATGCTGCTGAGAATATAGCCCAGAAGAAGCGTATAGTATAGCTTTTATTTTGGAAAGAGCCATTTCTCTGTAATAAACTCTCTTTTCCAAAGATGAGTGATTCCTCGATCATATATATTTTTTTTATTACTTTGTTATTTCAGCGACATTCAATTTAAAAACTGTACTTTTGAGTTAAAATATATATTTATAATTTTAATAAATGACAAATTAAAAAGGCATGAACATTTTTTTTGTATCAAAAAAATATCGAACCGTGACACCAAAGTATCGAACCAAACCGAATTGTGAATTTTGTGTATCGTTGCACCCCTAAGCAACATGGTATTTTGTTGTTTAGGAAGGGGGAAGTTTTAGGAGTGACGGCGGTGTTTTGAGATGTGAGAGATTTGCGACGTTTAGCGCAAATCATGTGTAGTTAGTGTGTTTTGTTGTGTAGTTAGTGTGTAGTGTAGTCAATAGTTTTGTTGTGTGTGTCAGAACAATGAGGCGACTGCTGAACGTTACAGGTGTTACAGGAGTGATACATCTCCTGTTGTCAGGCCTGCAGGTATCAGGCTGTCGTTCTCCTTTATCTCATAGTGGACAGAAATTATTTTTTGGAGGGGCACAAATAATTTGTGTGGCATGAAATTTGATGCAGAACAGCTGATTGTTTTGTAAATAGTTTGAAATGCTTATTTAAAAAAAAGCCTTGGCTGCATTTTTAGGTAAACAGCTGCAAAAACTTTGTTGTTTGCATAACTCAGTTACTTTTTTGAAAAAGTAACTATATAATTAATTGCCCAACATTGGTCATTATATACTGTATTTTGCAGACGGAGTTACAGGACTCTCTCCCAGACCACAAACTCGTGATCATAATACAAGTCAGAGCTTTATATAAAAAAAAGAAAAAAAGAAAAAAAAAGAAAGTTGTGTTTTCAAAATTCGAGTTATTTTTACTGTGTTAACATACCAGGTCATGAACAAGATTCTTTTTAAATTTTCGTTGTAAGTGGGCTAAAGCAGTTAATTAAAAGTAGCTAACATAAATGTAAACACTGTAATTTGATTATTTTAATAAACCATGTAACTTGATGCTGGCGTGACCACAGTGCTGTTGCTCACAGTGGTCCAAGAGACTGCTCAGGGAGTTTGTGTGTTCGCTCAGACACACGAAAAATTAGAGGGAACATTGATGACTGGTCACCAATTATCTCAATTCCTGTTGTTCTTCTCCAATATGTTATCCATATTGCGTTCAAAACACAGTCTGAGTACTCACAGCCCTGCCTATCATGTCGGCCAGCCTTGTGGGATTTTGAACAGCTATAGCCACTTCTTGTTCTTTGATAAGCCAGATCCGAGCCAGCTCCAATCAGCCAGAACTCTGTTATCGTGGTTCCAAATTGGTAGATGTTGTTCATTGTCCTCCATCGAGAGTGTCGCCAGACACACAACGCAATCGACCATCGAGTATCTGGCAGCAAACGTCTCCGCAGGACAATCTGGCTCTCCCAAGCCCAGCAAGGTGTCAATTCCGTTACGGGAACAGTTGATCAAATCCATAATTCTTTAGGTTTTAGAGAACAAGACTGAGAAACTCTTTGAGGGTTAGAGTTAGAAGAGACTAGACTAAAAGATAGAAGCAGCAGCCGGGAAGATAAGGGAGGGAGAGGGGAAAGATGCGTCCGCCTCCTCTGAGAGTCAAAGAGGGTAATGTGTAGAAAGGTTTGAATCAATGTCTTAGTTATTTACAATACAGTGTGTACAAAGTCAAAATGGCAGCAATAGGTAGCAAACTGTATGACTGATGAAGAATTGGACAGAATTCAGACAAGAGGAAGGCTAGCAGTGGAGAAAGTGGGTGAAACATGGGAAAAAAATAGGTAAAAATCCTGGCGGCCACCAGTGCTTCTCCTCAACCTTTGCTTAATGCAAGCCAATGATATGATCTTTCTAAATGGAGTAAGACATTTCTACAACGACAGGATGTATGTTTTCCATTGTGATTGTTTAATGAGAAGCACCGTATTATTTAGGGTTCAATAGCCCAATTAAAACCAATCAATCATAGCAATAATTCTCCAATGGGAGATCATTTGTTTAGTTAGATCTAGGTTGGTACTTTTCTTGTCAGGCAGTGCATTTTTGTTTAAATTGGAAGTAAATAATAAAAATGTCAGAAAGAAGCATTTATAGTACATTATATTATAATGCATAATACACAATACATTAACTGTTAGTAAGATTTAAAAAGCCAGGTAACCTATGAGTATGCCTCATTTAAATATTACTATGTATATTCCTTTTTATGTATTTGGGTTTTTTTTCTGTTTTGTTAAAGGAATCTCTGGCATCATAAAAGTAGTGACTTGTGATTAAACAACGTGACAATGAAAGCCATGCTCTGGAAAACCCAGAGTAGGACTTTTAATCAAATTATATATCCTTCTTAAAATATCTGCTAGATTCAGTAAAAAAAATCAGTTTGTGATTTTGCAGGCAGGATCCCCTCAACATTACACCAGCACCACCACCAATATTATTGGATGATTGAGGCACCCAGAGTGACCTGTGGGATTAAGATCCCATCACCCCCCTCAAATCCCCCCCGGAGTCAAACCCGTGGGCTTGTTATCGCTGGCCTAATTGGAAACCGCATTGCACAAATGCTCTAGCCACAGCGGGACTGACTGTAGATCTGCCTGGCACTTGTATTCTTAATTAAAAAAGAAAAGGCAGACATTCACTCAGGAGGATTACCCCCTAAGTTTACATATCTTAAGGAGCCAAATTCAGTCAAAAGGATTAAAAATTTGATGGCATGGCTTGTCTCGAAAAATTATACTTAGGATCAGTTAAGAAAAAAAACTCATCAGGTCTTAGAGCTGGCCTAAATATGACCAAATGGAAGGCTTTGGTGACCATGGATTCACTGAGGATGGTGAAAAGAGGATGAGATACCTCCAAGCAAGCTGTTCCTACAGCCTTCGAGAAAAAAATGCATACAGTCTGATTGTTAATGATTAATAAAAATATTCATTGGTTAAACGTTATAAAGTCATAGATCTGTCAATAGATCCAACAAACACATTCAAATATTTGTAAATACAACTCTTGCGAACATGTAAAAAAAAAGCTAAGACTGCAGAAAAATAAGCAAATCAATTACAAATAATCAACAGATCTGAGAAAATAATTATAGCAGATTTAAAACCATTCCTAAATGCTATATGCTATAAATGTGATTTCCCAGATGACGAATGCTAAATGTGCAAATGATTATATTTTCATGTTTTTGAGAAATCTCCTTTATACAGAGCCAGACTGAATTGACTTCTGTGACTTTGGTACTAGAAAAAAGCATTAGATCACAGGGCATGTTTACTTACAAGTCTAAGCTTCAAAATGTTTTACATTTGTAAGTGACTGGCTGGACCCACAGTTTGCTAATAAGCTGCCATAAGTTAACTGCAGATCTGACATGTAATAATAAGAACATGCAATATTAAATAGCTAGATTTGTTGCCTGGGCATGTAAAGTAGATGCTAACATAAACAAGTAAACCTGTCCTCAATGTTAGTCTTCAAACTTACTTAATGTAGCAGATAAGACAAAAAATATTCCAGTACTATTTTCAGACATTGCTGATGTAGAGAAAATGGAGAAAATGTACAAATCTGATGTTATTTGAACGCTGTCTTTTTCCATAGTCACAAGCAATGAACCGTTTTATGTTATTATGTTATGTTATTTGTACTTATTTACTTAAAGACACTTGAAAAAAAATATTGTATTCTTTTAAGATAAATCATCTCTACGAAACTCCTAAGTGCAGTCAAGGTTCCCCTGTTAACAGTGGAATTCTAGCAGTTATATCCTGCCTCCAGTCTTTGTCCTAGCTTTTATTTATGCACAGAAGTAAAACTGGTATTGATTATATCTGTTATATCTGTTGATTACATTTTACATCTGATTACACCTCAAAAGAACCTGTATGTTAACACCAGACAAAACAAGACAGAAAGACTCAGCATAATGAGTGATTGGGTTTTTAGTGTAAAAGAGTAGAAAAGCTATGTCTACCACTTGGTGAGTGCATATTCCAGCTTCTGGAGTTAGTTAGCGGAGATGGCCTATTTAGCATGCTAGCTAAGTAAGGTGTTAATGCAGGCACAGCAGACACCAGAAGGCAGCACATAGTAATGGTTTGTTACTATGAACAAAGATCCTCAAACTTCACAAATGACAATTCTAGGAAAGGATTACTTAAGGAATGCAACAGCAGAAACGGCACACTAGAAACCAAGTTAATAACTGAGGTTAACAAGCTCTACAATTTAGAAATTCAGAGCTGGTGAGCTATTGCACCTTTCCTGTAATCGTTAGACATTGTATCTTACTCATAGAATGTTTTAACAGGTTTGATGAACATTTAAAATAAGAATTACATTCAAACGAAGCATTTAAATGCAAATATAACAAACAAACAAACAAACTTACATATTCACAGTTCCTGTCTGAAGACTTACCTTCTTTCTCTAAGTTTTTCAATGTATTCAAACTTTGGAGTAAGTTTTCCGTTAGAGGCGATGACAGCCTTTAGGAATAAATCAGAACATCCAAACCAAACATGAATTTCACTTATTTGCAGAAAGAGTCAAATAAACATCCGTTACATACACATATCTAATCCAAATAAATAAATGTATGTTATCAACCAAAATATTGAATTAGAAAATGAAGTAAAACACTCAACTAAAAATAGCATCATGCCTTTGTAACAAATAAAGTGAGATACTTCTCTCAACCAACATTTCACTACTTACATCTCTGACTTGTGGGCTAAATTCTTCTTCGTCCAATGGTCTGGTTGAATCTGAAGGTAGCTGGTAATGACATATAATTCACAAGGAAACACTATGTGAAACATGTCATAGCCCTCTCCCATACTTGATCAGAAAACACCACCAAATGCACTGGAAAATTGGTGGCATCAAATCAGACGTCTTACCATCTCCCAGATGTAGGGGAAGAGACGGTCACCAAAATACTCTGTGGCTTCGATTGGCAGCTGAGCAGGAAGGTTGTCAATGGAGCACATGAGAATCCCGTTTCCCTCCACGCTGCCGGGACCACAAATAAAACCAAATCAAATGTTAAAATTCAGGCATTTTACTCTTTCAAAAAAAACCAAAAAACAGTAGCACGTATACAATTTGATGGCAGTCTCAAAGAAGTTAGGAGGGGACAACAAAAGGCTGAAAAAGCAAGCAGCACTAAAAAGAAACAGCTTTGCGTCTATTTAGGTTGACTGTCAATAGATCTGTAACATGAGGAGGGTATAAAAAATGTTAATTTTAGTAGATTAACAAGTAAAGATGGGCAGTAAAGATTGTATTAAAAGCATTCATGATTCTGTTATTGGTTGCACATCTGGAAAGGCAACATTAGTGCTGAAATGTATGTAGCAATTTTAGAGAGACATATGCTCCCATCCAGAAGAAACTGTTTTCAGGGAAGGCCTTGCTTATTTCAGAAAGACAATACTTTTGAGTGGGCCCATTTCCATATGGAAGCAAAAAACCCCTGGACATACTGAAGTCAACTTTTAACTTTGGAACATTTAGAAACATAAAACAGAAACTAACAGGGCTATTTTTCTGTATCAACTTGTGTATTGCTTAATTGTAAAACCACTGAAAGGCAAAATTTGTTGATGTTTTCTTTATTTACCTGTTCACCTTTGCAGTTATATTGGGCTCTCAGACAAGTCTTTTTTTTTTTGACAACTTTATTTATGATTTTCCAATATGACAAAAGTACAGACAAATATAACTCGAATTGCGACTACAAACACTGCCATTGTGAAACCGGTTGAGCCACGCAGTGGCAAACCAGTTGGATGCAGAAAAATGTATAATCTATGGGCACAAACAAAAAAATACTACCATGTGAAACCCAAAAAACAAAACCCACCAAAAAACAAAACAAACAAAAACAGAATAAAATAAATACATAAATAAAAGGGGGGCTGCATTGTGCGCAGTTCTTTTTGGCTTGCTACAGATAGTAGGTGGCTTTAAAGAAAGAAAGAGAAAAAACCCCAAACACAGATAAAAGCAGTAAATGACAACTTCTCCACATATTCAACAAAGGATGACCAGGTTTTGTAGTATTTACTTTGAGACCCTCTCAAACTGTATCTCAAATACTCTGTCTGCAAGCACCTCATCACCTCTCTCACCCAAGACTTCTGTTATCGGATTAGGATCAATTGTTTTCCCACACACATATTAAAAACTAATTCCCAGAACCGGTTCAAATCAGAGCAGCTCCAGAACATATGGTTAATGTCGGCGGGTGATTGCTTGCACCTCGGACATCTATCATCAGAGGCATTGTATATTTTGGCTAGTTTAGCTTTGGTTAGGTACGCCCGGTAAAGAATTTTAAACTGTATTATACAATGCCGTATACAGATTGAGGATTCATGGATCTTGCTAACACTAAGATCCCATAGGTCGTCTGGGATCTGGAGGTTTAAGTCCAGCTCCCAGGCATTTATGGCTTTGGACACAGAGTCTGCCTTTATATGCTGCAATGTGCTATATATTTGAGAGATGTGACCTCTAGCAATAGATCGAAATTGCAGACAATCCTCAAGTGAATGTGTGTGTGAATGGGTGGATGATTGTGTATAGAGTAAAGCGCTTTGGGGGTACTTAGGACCAAGTAAAGCGCTATACAAATACAGACCATTTACCATTTAAGTGTACAGACATTAGGTAGACTTGGATAAGAAGTGAAGTGTTTAACTGCAAAGCTACGCGCTTGTAAGTATCTAAAGTGAGTCTTTGGGATTCCAAAATCTTTAGACAATGCTTCAAAGGATAAAAATGACCCTTTAACAAACAGATCAGAGAAGCAGATAATTCCTCTGCTGTACCAAACCTTGAACCCTGCATCGCTCAGAGCTGGTAAAAAAAAGATGATTTGACGTAATAGGAGAACGCTGAAACCAGACATTGAGAGAGTTCTTAACCACAGGATTTTTAAAATGAACATTGCGACTGACTGGTAGACCTGAACACATTATTGCAACAGGGGATATGGTGAGATTACCGTCTAGCTCCATAGTGGACCAAGGCGGCCCTCTGCCCTCCCTAAAACCCCGCATCCAGGTGGATAATTTCACAATATTGGCAGCCCAATAATAATACATAAAGTTTGGTAGGGCCAGGCCGCCTTCCAACTTAGAACACTGTAACAAGGATTTACGGATTCTTGGAACTTTTTTGTCCCAAATAAAAGATGATATGAGTCCGTCTAACTGGATGAAAAAGGTTTTAGGAAGAAAAAGGGGTATCATCTGGAAGAGGTACATGAATCGAGGCAAGACTACCATTTTAATCGTGTTGACCCGCCCAGCAAGAGATGGGTAATACTGACCAGTGTGCCAAATCCGATTTTGTTTTCTCTAATAAAGGGATAAAATTTTGTTTAAAAAGATCCTGATAAGCGTCTGTGATTTGAATACCCAAATAGGTGAATGAGGAGTGTTCCAGTCTAAACTGAAAGGCTGAGTAGTCAGCTTCCTTCGCCAGACTGTTAATAGGGAACAGTGTGCTTTTAGCCAGGTTCAATCTGTATGGAAGAAATATAGTATCATCAGAATTCAAGTATTTTTAGACATTGGATTTATAACACTGAATTTTTATCCTCCAAATTTCTCTGCAAAAATATTCACCTGCAAAAATTCACCTGCAAAAATTCACCTGCAAAAATTCACCTGCAAAAAATCCACCTGCAAAAAATCCACCTGCAAAAATTCAATTGCAAAAGTGATGAACTTGAAAGACCCAAGCCAGAGCAATCAGGATGTGGATGGGGTAAGGTACTGACATGCTACAACTTTATAGTTGTTAAATTCTGGGTACAAGTATACATACCCATCTTGTACATGTTTTTTAATATTATTATTATCCTACCCAATTACATGTTTCTTTTAATCAGAGTATGCTGTTTTAATGACTTTACAATATCACTTACATTGTGTTCCTTACATTTTCCCTAATTGTATGTTATATTAATCCTATATTTCCGTTTTAATATTTCTAATGTTTGCCTTGTTTTCTTCACTGTCTGGTCTGCCTCTGTCTCACCTGTATGGATGCATTTACATCTAAATGTCCCCAACAAAGGATGTTTTAATTCACCACTATTCCAGTGAAACACGAGTCTCCCATCTTCCTCCTACCGGTCTCGAGTTTTTGTTCACCAAAGCACACACCAACTTCATACTGACGGACAGATCACTGCCCTTTTGCCGCCTTGTCTGACCGTGTTTTGTGGCTTTGGTTCACTTCACCTCACTCTTCCCCATTCTTGTCATTAAATCAGGCCGTTCTGCAACCATGGCAGCCATTCACTCTATGGCTTTATTAATGGTGTATTTTACCCCTTCACCAAAGGCCGTTCTTGTTTACAACATTATATTTGCAGTGTTCATCTATCTATCAATATCTGCGGAGTATTTTTTTTTTTAACGAGTATCCTATTTTCCAAAGCACAGCATGTAAAGGGTAGCTCGGTTAGCAGGATGCTAGCATGTAGCGCTTAGTGAGACACGCCTCAGACGAGTTGAGCAAAGACCCCGTCTGTGTACTTTATACGTGAGCAACGGATTTAAATAAAATTAACGTTTCAAAAGACAAACTTGAAGATAAAAAACAATATACAGTGGGGCAAAAAAGTATTTAGTCAGCCACCAATTGTGCAAGTTCCCCCACTTAAAATGATGACAAAGGTCAGTAATTTGCACCAGAGGTACACTTCAACTGTGAGAGACAGAATGTGAAAAAAAAATCCATGAATTCACATGGTAGGATTTGTAAAGAATTTATTCGTAAATCAGGGTGGAAAATAAGTATTTGGTCACCTCAAACAAGGAAAATCTCTGGCTCTCACAGACCTGTAACGTCTTCTGTAAGAAGCTTTTCTGTCCCCCACTCGTTACCTGTATGAATGGCACCTGTTTGAACTCATCATCTGTATAAAAGACACCTGTCCACAGCCTCAAACAGTCAGACTCCAAACTCCGCCATGGCCAAGACCAAAGAGCTTTCGAAGGACACCAGGAAAAGTATTGTAGACCTGCACCAGACTGGGAAGAGTGAATCTACAATAGGCAAGCAGCTTGGTGTGAAAAAATCAACTGTGGGAGCAATCATCAGAAAATGGAAGACATACAAGACCACTGATAATCTCCCTCGATCTGGGGCTCCACGCAAGATCTCATCCCGTGGGGTCAAAATGATCATGAGAACGGTGAGCAAAGATCCCAGAACCACACGGGGGGACCTGGTGAATGACCTGCAGAGAGCTGGGACCAAAGTAACAAAGGTCACCATCAGTAACACACTACAACGGCAGGGAATCAAATCCCGCAGTGCCAGACGTGTTCCGCTGCTGAAGCCAGTGCATGTCCAGGCCCGTCTGAAGTTTGCCAGAGAGCACATGGATGATACAGCAGAGGATTGGGAGAATGTCATGTGGTCAGATGAAACCAAAGTAGAACTTTTTGGTATAAACTCAACTCGTCGTGTTTGGAGGAAGAAGAATACTGAGTTGCATCCCAAGAACACCATACCTACTGTGAAGCATGGGGGTGGAAACATCATGCTATGGGGCTGTTTTTCTGCCAAGGGGACAGGACGACTGATCCGTGTTAAGGACAGAATGAATGGGGCCATGTATCGTGAGATTTTGAGCCAAAACCTCCTTCCATCAGTGAGAACTTTGAAGATGAAACGAGGCTGGGTCTTCCAACATGACAATGATCCAAAACACACCGCCCGGGCAACAAAGGAGTGGCTCCGTAAGAAGCATTTGAAAGTCCTGGAGTGGCCTAGCCAGTCTCCAGACCTCAACCCCATAGAAAATCTGTGGCGGGAGTTGAAAGTCCGTGTTGCTCGGTGACAGCCCCAAAACATCACTGCTCTCAAGAAGATCTGCATGGAGGAATGGGCCAAAATACCAGCTACTGTGTGTGCAAACCTGGTAAAGACCTATAGTAAACGTTTGACCTCTGTTATTGCCAACAAAGGTTATGTTACAAAGTATTGAGTTGTATTTTTGTTATTGACCAAATACTTATTCTCCACCCTGATTTACGAATAAATTCTTTACAAATCCTACCATGTGAATTCATGGATTTTTTTTCACATTCTGTCTCTCACAGTTGAAGTGTACCTCTGGTGCAAATTACTGACCTCTGTCATCATTTTAGGTGGGGGAACTTGCACAATCGGTGGCTGACTAAATATTTTTTTGCCCCACTGTACTTACCGGAGAATCGCCAGGGTTTGCCGCTTCCATCTTGCTGCTCCTAAATTCAAAACTGCCTCTGCAGACAGGCAGGGGAGGCGTGGAAATTGTCTTTGAGTTAGTCAAACGTTTTCCTTAGTTCGAGTAGATGATAAAATAAAATAAAAATAAATGGGATTTTAAGTAGGACTAGGCGTTCTGTAATGATCTCTATTTAGGAGAAAAACTTAATCACTCACCTTTAAACAGCTCTCTTTTAGGAGACACACTGCTGGCTAACGGTGTCATGTGATCAAACAGCATAATTTAATTGGCTGAGAGCCGCTCGACTCGATCTAGTGCTGATTGCTCTGGCTTGGATCATTCAAGCTCATCACTTTTGCAGGTGAATTTTTGCAGGTGAATATTTTTGCAGGGAAATTTGGAGGATAAAAGTTTAGTGTTATAAATTCAATGTCTAAAAATACTTGAATTCTGATGATACTATATTTCTTCCATAAATCTGTAACCAGACAGGCGGCCAAAGGATCCAATGAGGTCCAGAGGTGAAGGAATTGATGCCTCCGGATCTGTAATATACAGAAGGAGATCGTCTGCATACAAGGAGCACTTATGAATAGTGTTTCCCCTAGTGATCCCCCTTATTATGGGGTCTGTTCTCAATGCTGCCGCCAGCGGCTCTATTGACAGATTGAATAGCAGGGGGCTTAAGGAGCATCCCTGGCGGGTGCCTCTATGTAAGGAAAAGTATTCTGAAATAGTGTTATTGGTGCGGACTGAAGACAGGGGTGCTGAGTACAGAGTCCTGATCCATGAAATAAAATTAGAACCGACGCCAAATTTTTTCAAAACGGAGAACAAATATTGCCAATCCACACAGTCAAAAGTCTTCTCGGCATCTAGTGAGACTATTAGTGATCAACTGAATGGTCAGAATATAGGATATTTAACAGCCGTCTGATATTGAAATATGACTGGCGGTTCACTATAAAGCCTGTTTGGTCCTCATGTATAATAGAAGGTACTACCTTCTCAATACAAAGTGCAAGAGCTTTTGTGAGGATCTTATAATCCACATTCAGTAGACTAATGGGGCGATAGGATCCACATTTTTGAGGATCCTTGTCTTTTTTGAGTATTACAGAGATTGTGGCTTGGGACAGAGTTTGTGGCAATGTGCTTGTTGCCTGAATTTCTGAAAAAACCTCAGACAGTAAAGAAACAAACTTGTCGGCAAAGCGTTTATAGAAATCACACAAGAAGCCACCTGGGCCCGGTGCCTTGCCATTTTGCAAAGAATTAACTGCCTGCAATATTTCCGCTGAGGTAATAGGTCTTTCCAGCAGCTCACGTTGGTCTGGGTTAATAGTGGGAGTATCTATGTTCCTCAAGAAGGAAACCAAGTCAGCCTCTGAATAATCAGTGCGGGAAGTAAATGGTAAATGGTAAATGGCCTGCATTTGTATAGCGCTTTTCTAGTCCCTAAGGACCCCAAAGCGCTTCACACTACATTCAGTCATTCACCCATTCACACACACATTCACACACTGGCGATGGCAAGCTACGTTGTAGCCACAGCTGCCCTGGGGCGCACTGACAGAGGCGAGGCTGCCGGACACTGGCGCCACCGGGCCCTCTGACCACCACCAGTAGGCAAACATGGGGTTAGTATCTTGCCCAAGGATATTTGGCATGCAGCCAGGAGGCAGCCTGGGATCGAACCACCGACCTTCTGATTAGTGGCTGACCTGCTCTGCCACTTGAGCTACAGCCACCCCAGAGATCCTGATAAAATAGCTTGAAAGCAGCATTAATTCCGTCAGGGTGTGTTACCACCTGACCGGAGTCTAACTGTATGTTGGGTATAGATTGAGCTGTGGCGGATTGACAAAGCTGATGCGAAAGATATCTACTTGCTTTTTCACCATGCTGGTATACATGATGTCTTGATCTAGGTAGGAGCTTCTCAGTTTCTTTAATTGAGAGAGTGTCAAATTCACACTGCAGCAGTACCTTCTGCTTGTATAAATCAGCGGTTGGACAGGTAGCATATTGTGTGTCAATGTTAGCTATGAGCTCCGTCAGCTCCCGAAGCCATTCGTTTCGCTTTTTAGTCTTATAAGACGAAAAAGAAATAATTTGGCCCCGCAGATATGCTTTTAGCGACTCCCAAATTATAGATTTTGAAACATCTGGAGTGTTATTTGTTTCTTTTTTTTTTTTCGTTTTTTTTTTTTTTTTTGTGTCCCGTTTGGATCTTTAGCCATCAGAATTGTTGTCTTAAGGCAAAAGGCCATATTGGTCCATATTGGTCCATTTGATATAATTATGAATTCATTTTATTTTCAGTTGCTACAAACGGGACAGACATGACTGGGGGATAGGACAGGGAGAAAGAATGAAAGAAAGAGAGGGAGAGAAAGAAAACCAAAGGGGAGAAGAGACGGTGAGAAGGGGGGGAAGAAAGAAAAAACAAACAAACAAAAAAACAAAACACCTGGGTCACCTGTATGGAGAAAAAAAACAGAAGAGAAAGCAAACAACAAAGAGCAACATAATAAAAAAAACAGCACCATCACAATAAACTAGCTAGCAGTAGATATCAGTAGATACTAAATAATAAACGATATTGTGCAGCACGCAAGATAGACAGCGCACAATGTGCTTTGAGGCAGCAGCCAAGAAAGCTGTAGTCCGCGTCTGTGAATACCCGTGTGTACACCTGTGTGCATACCTGTGTGGATCAGCATGCTTGCATTCCAAAGGTTTCTCCATGTAACGATCTGCTAGGGAGTGTGGGGAGCCACAGCCCCGTCCTCCAGGGTATGAAGCAGGTATGGAGGAGATCAAAACTCCAGACATCCAGAGGCCCCCAGAACACAAGAGACCAAGGAAGACCAACAGAGGGGCAGCCGCGCCACTGTCCCAGTAAGAGCTGAGGAGAGTCCCAGATGAGGGCTCACTCAGCAGCCGCAGAGCAGAAGCCAGGGGGAGTTGCAGTGACGCGCCCGTGAGCTCCGCCGGCAGCCAGCTGTGCCTGAGTGACCGAGCCCCAGGCCAAGAGGCCGGGGGCACCCCACCTCCGAAGTGGCCCGAGCGAGCCCCAGGCTCCAGGCCCCGATAAGCGGCCGCCAAGGAGTGAGCCGGTGTGTACCTGGACGCCCACCCCCAGACACAAAGAACCACCAACGCACCGACACCTGAGGGAGTCCGCCACTGGCAGGGGAAGTGGTGGTGGGTGGAGATAGGCCTCCAAACCTTGGAGGGCCTGAGATGTCCCCAGAGAGGTGGCGTCTGATACCCAACCTGACATATAGACACAGACATACAGGCACACACAGACACAAACATCCATTCCCACCCTCATGCTCTCATATGCACTTACTCCACACTCAACCAACGAGGAGACAGACATAAAGAGACGCTGTACACACGATCACACTCCCCAAGCGTACTCTACGAACCGGGTCTAGGTACCCTTGCCCCTGGAGGGGGGAACTGCACCCAGACCCAGGTAGTGTTACCCTTTTCCCTGCGGTGGGGCGAGGCAGACCGCCTCGACTCCGCAGCAGCAGGGAGGCCCCACACCCCAGACCGCAGTCGGACAGCCAACTACTCCTGTGTTATTTGTTTCTAGAAAAAGCTCGATGTGGTGTACTATGAACTTGCAAAACTCCTCATCTGACAATAATGCTGAGTCAAATTTCCAGAACCGCTGCCTTGCTGATACATTTGGAAATGCGATATCAACCTGCACTGGTGCATGATCAGAAATTACAATTGCATTGTATTTACACATGGTGACCCTTGGGATAAGGAAATTATCCAGACGAAAATAATCAATCCTGGAATACGAATGATGCACAGGGGTGAAGAAGGAATAGTATTTTGCTAAGGGCTCAGTGATGCACAGTGGATCTGAAATGCCATAGTTTTGAAGAAATGTCTACAGCATTTAAATTCTATGTTTATCGTTTATGGACGATTTAAAATCTTCAAATCTACAATTTCACACGTGCTACACCTTAAGTTTTTGCTAATGCAATCATGCTTTTAATAATTTAAAAAATATTTCAGACTGAAAACTAAATCAAATTCAATTTCAATTACATTTTATTTAGCACCAAATCACAACAACAGTTGCTTTAAGGCGCTAAAGGGAGCAGATTTCTTGCAATGCTACTAAATTATCTGCCTGGAGAAAATCAGTCTGCTGTAGAGCTGGGCGATATAAGATTTTTTCATATCACAATATGTTTTTTTGTTTTTTTTTTCATTTCAGGCGATAACGATATCTATCACGATATAAGCCAAATAACTATATTTGTAAGATTTAAATGTGCCGTTGCTCACAAGTAAAATGTGAAATAATCAGCAGCGTGTTTTGATTTAAATATTTATTTCCCATAATAAGTTCAACAGGGTAGATGTACTTAAGGAACATGAGACTTTTTCAGATAAATAAAGGCAAATATTGCAAACTACACAAAAGGCAGCCGCTAAAGCGTTTAAGTTTCAAAATAGAACAAACGAAACAGGCTACTAAATTTTCAATTCAACTTAGAAACAAAATATTAATTCAAAAAATAAATCTTAGTTTGTTTTACAGAAGAACAGACAAAATTGACTAACTTTTGTCAATATCAAATAAACTGAGAACTAAAAGGAAATTCTCGATCTCTCCTTGTTGCATAGCTTAGCTTTTCAAACAGTTTTAACAGTTACTTTAGTCTGACAAAAGCCGAATGACGAATTAGCGCTTCCAGTCAGAGATTGAGCATGCACCGGTTTATTGTATTTCCAGACTTGCTTTTGGCACAATTTACAGTGCCAAAACACTGGCTGTTGTGAAATCCGTGGTAGCTGTTTTTTGTTGATTCATCTTCCTTGAGAGCAGGGAGTGTGGGGGCATTTCTCCTTATTTTTATTTTCCTTATGTTGCACGCCGGTTTTCCCTGGGCTGGGGTGTAACAAACGTTAACTAGTAATGACTTCATGAACTTCTTCACAAATAAAATTTTAATCATTAAAGAAAAAATTACCAATAATCATCCCACAGATGTAATATTATCTACAGCTACTCTTAGTATCATTGATGTTAAGTTACTCTTTTTCTCCAATTGATCTTTCTGAGTTAACTTCAATAATTACTTCCTCCAAACCATCAACGTGTTTTTTAGATCCCTTTAAACAGCTGCTGTGATTTGCGGTCTCTTATTTTGCACCTTGTTCATTGAAAAACCTTCAGAGCACTTTAACAGAACAGAACTGAATAGCCCTTTATTGTCAATGTACAAAGAAATTATTGGTGATCCAGACCAACTGTGCAGGAGTAAAATATAAATAGCCAGCAGCTGCTTGTCTTTGTCTCCCTGGGGTATTCAGAGCTCTAATAAAGACTGTTGTAACTGAAGACTGTTATTCATAAACTAGACTTTGTATTTGTATTATTTTGTTTTATGTGTTTTAATGTTGTATTTGATTTTTAACTTGTAACACTGTAATAATATGCCTTCCTCGCCAAGTCTCCCTTGATGTTAATCTCAAGGGATCCCTGATTAAATAAAATAAATAAATATGAGGTCTTTAGGATAAAATAAGAAAGGAGTTTTTAAAAGCCAACTCAAGTAATAAATGCATGAACCAGTTTTTCTACATCACTCTGAGATAGGATGTTAGCATGTTTTATCCATGTCCAAATGCAAGTAAACAGTCCTACAGATTTGGATAATATGTGCATTGAAAGACCTATCCTGGTCAAAAATGACTCCAACATTCCTCACACAAAGGTCTAGCAGGATACGAATGGTGAGTTATGTTAATAAACAAAGCTGAACAGAAGAATATACAGAAATCATAAAAGATGCTGCTTGATGTAAAAATTGGAGTCGTTGCCTCAATTCTGAAACCCTGATCCAAACAGAAACACAGTTGATGCTGGCACAAAGGCAAATCATGAACCGTTTGCTCTATACCTGTCATGATCAATATGCTGGTCAGCGTCATAGATGCAGAAAGGCTTATCAATGGTGGTGCATTCATTCATGAACTCTATAGAGCCTCCAGTGTCAGCAGATATGTCGCAGATGGCCAGCAGCCTGCAGGAAGACAGAAAAGAAAACACTTATGAGGGTATAGCAGGCTGTGGGGTAAGGTGATCCAAACGGGTATGTCCTACAGGGAGGAGGCCCCAGCACAGACCCGGGACACGCTGAAGAGATCTATTGGCTGGCCTGGGAAAGGTTTGATGTTTCCTCAGATAAGTGGGGTGCCTCTGCCAACTATAGATAAGCAGAAAAAAATGGCTGGATGATTTGTTTTATTATTTTAGATGTTAATTTTATTGAAGATGTCATGAGAAGTCATGAATCACAATGCTTTTGTTTGTTTTTCAGATGTTATTTTGCCATATTTTAGTAATACGTGAACAGCTTTTGTAGTAACATGTTTTCATATTTATTCTCATATTTAACATCTCAAAAAGTTGATTCAGTTCATCTACACGTAGCGTTTTCAGTGGCAAAAAATGTTTCATCGCTCATCCACATGACTTCTTTGGTCTCAGCTGATTGCAGGTTTCCCCAACCTTATAAACAGTATATTTGCATAATGACTAAAACTAGCACCACTGAAGAACAATGAGGTCAGTTTCTTGATCATTAATATACAAAATGTCATGACCATTGATCAACAATTACTGATCAAAGACAAAAACATTATCATCCTTCTGGCAGACAAGGGTAGGTACACGGTTTTGCTAAACCAGAAACTATCATGAGAAAATTTTCTTGCTGCTCGGTTACAAAAATACTTGAAACAAGACCAGGAAGTGACTAAAGGAAGAGGGTGATAGATTGTCTGAAGCAGTTAGAACAAGACAATACTACTGACCGGATGTCATTTTTTAATTAATTTATTTAATTTTTATTTTTTATTTAATTTGGTTTTTATTTATATATAATGTATTTTTATTATTTAGTTCCAATGATACAAAAGTCTTGTGTGATGTTACGTCTGTCTCATTTATGTTCCAGTCACTGAAGCAGGGGAGGCAGTTCACAAGAGATTACAGGATGACCCCAACCTCAACAATAGGACTCCTCTCAGCACCGACCAAGTGTGTTTGCTCTTGGAACTCTGACTTCATTCCACATATTTCACAATAGTTAGTACTACAGACTAAAACATGGGTGGGCCTTTGGCTCCCCAGTTTTACCCATTGTAGCCAACTTTTACATGGAAGAATTGGAAAAGAGTGCTCTGTTATCCTACCCTGGAACACCACCAAGTCATTGGTTCAGGTATCATTATCATTTCATTATCATTTTTATTTATGAACTGAACAGAAACAGAAATACAAAATAAATAGTACCAAATAACTTATAATTTAGAATATTAATACCAAATAATGGTCATACTGTATTAAATGCCAGTGAACACAAATGTGTTTTAGATGTGTCATCTGTAGGGGGACATTATTCCACAGTTTAGGCACTACAAACCCAAATGCTCGATTGCCTCTGTGAACGAGCCTACACCTTGGTATGGCTAAAAGCAAAAGATCATTTGAACTAAGAGATCTAGAAGTCGGATAAGGCTTCAACAGGTAAGACAAATACCCAGTAGCCTGTCCATTTGGAGCTTAGTAGGTCAACAATAAAATTTTAAAACCAATTCTGAAGTGAACAGGGAGCCAGTGAAGAGAGAGAGAGAGAGGCAAGCACTGGTGAAATATGTTCATGTCTTTTAGTTCACATCAGAAGACGAGCTGCAGCATTCTGGACCAACTGCAGTCTTGGATGGGAGGTCTGACTAACTCCAATATATAAGAAGTTACAATAGTCCAGCTGGGATCTAATAAAAAGGTAAAGGTATGTGGATGACACCTGAGTGAAAATCAAATCTCAGGACATACCACAATTCACTGATCACATTAACTGTGGACCAACTGCTTCCTAAGCAAAAACCCTTAGTGATTTCTCATCTGTCAGGAGTATTAGAACAGCTGAGACATATTTTCTCTAAACACCACGTCAGTCAGCTGAAACTGAAGAAGTCACTTGGATGACTGACGAAACCTTTCTCCCACTGAAAACGCTACCTCCAGATGATTTTCTTTTAAGATTTCCTTACCTGGATGATTGAACATCAAGACATTTTTCTTCTTTGTTATTGAAGAATGTGATAACTGGTTTGAAATGCGTTTGTTATTGTTTTTCATTAAACGGTTTTCAAATGTAACTTCAAACCTGAGTGCTTCTTAGTGTTAGACCAGTTGGTTAGTCTAATTTTTTTTTCTTGTTTAGTCAACTAAGAAATTAGTCGCCAGGAATATCCCTAAAAGATAAACATGCAATCGCTGTTGAGATGCAGTAGCTACCACCACAGTACTTTTATTCATTCAGTAGAAAAAGATTTCCAGCCTGTATTTGTGATTTTCCTGTGCTGCGTTCTTACTTGTGAGGAAGCTTAGGTGATCCCTCGTTGTATGCAGATGAGGATTTTTGTGGTCTCATGAGCATCTGAGCGTCCAGTCGCCTGAGGAGTCGAGGAGTGTGGGGGTCCCAATAAATACCATTGATCAGACAGGTTGTATAGGGTGCTACCTATAGTCAGGAAGAAACCACGGTCCAGTCATTCACTATGTGTTGAACTACAGTGTGTCAGCCATTCAGTAGTGCTTTTGAAATCTCAACTGTAATTTAAATCTACAACTACAATTCTGAAAAAGTTGGAATGGTGTGTAAAATACATATTACACATTTTCTACAACACAAAACAAAAAAATATAATACCCTGAACTGCATTAAATAATACACCAACAATAAACAGTAAGTCTCTCTCTTCTAAGTCCCTGCGAGTAAACAGTTTTATAATTGATAAATTTTTATTTATTTATTTATTTTTGCCGCCTGTCCCATTTGGTTCTTTTGCCATCAGAATTATTGTCTGAAGGCCAAAAAAGACGCCCAACAGATTTACTTTACCAAGTGGACCATCCTGGCCTTGCCGTATTGGTCCATTTGATTGACCTTTGTTTTTATTGTTTATTTATTTTATTTTATTTTCACTTGTTACATACGGGGAAGACATGACTGGGGGAAAGGAAAGGGAGAAAGAATGAGAGGGAGGGAAAGAAAAACAGCGGGGAAGAGGAGCGGTGATAAAGAAAAGAAAATTGATCAATATACTGATTTAATTTGAGTTAAGGACCTGGTTATACTACAATGGGTATGTTAGTTTATATTCACGTGCAACTCATTTTTAGTATCTTGCCCAAGAATAGTTTGCCTGGGATCAAACTATCAACCTAACAATTGGTAGATGACCTGCTCCACCTTTATAGCCACAACCTGAACAGAAAGGGTGGACAATAAGTTAGTTCCACACCCGTGGAGGCCAAAAACTCAAAAATGTTCTGTGCTAGGACCAGTTCTGTTTCTGTACAACTGCTTCCTTTACACACTATCATTCAAAGGCATAGCAAATATTTTCATTGCTATGCAGATGAAATCCAGCTTTATTGATCCATGAAGCCAGATGACACACATCAATTAGGTAAACTGCAGGCATGTCCTGGATGGGACCTGAATGACCTCTAATTTCCTGCTACTAAATTCATACAAACTGAAGTTATTGTATTTGACTTTAAAACATGTTGTATGACTACTTTAGGCTTGGTGTTTGATCACAACTGTTTTAATTTCATGTCACCTGTTATTTGACTGCTACCTAATGTGGAGATCAGGGAAATATTTTACTGCTACTATTCATAACCATCATTACCATTACATTAATTATCATTTCATCAAAGCATTTATTCAATAGATTACACATGTTCTTAGTTAAGATTATTACACCTATCACAGAGAGCTTCTGTCTGGTAAAAGGTCAGAAGCGTCAACGGGCGGGGTGAGGCCGAGTGCATTTTGAGGTCGAGACACACACACACACACACAAACAGTAGTTAGACTCATGTTTAGATAAGAGTTCAAATAATAGTTTGCAAAACCTTTTAACTGTAAGATTATGTCTGCCTAAGGGACAGTTTGTTCCAGGAGATAAGCAAGAGTTAGAAGATTAATAGGAAGCACCTGGCCTCGAGACGGAGAAGATGTCCTTTTAAATGTGTCAAAAGTCGTCAACAGAACATTTGTGGTTTTTAAACTTGTGCATGTATTGTATCTGCTTTGACACATGAGGGGGCGTCATAAATAATACCCTGATGTTATAAAAACAACTGCTTGTGTATTATTGGGCGGAGATCAATGCTGTCTGTGTGCAATGTTCATCTCCCCACGTGTGTGTTCATTAAAATCATTGTTTGACTGACTCTCCTGGACCAATTGTTGTTTTTTGTGCTCACCCTCAATATTTGAACCCGTAACACTAACTTGAGCATTGTGCCTCACGTTAGGGAGTGTGTAGTTTAGTTTTTTTGTCTGATAACTTTGGAGAAACTTAGGCACCATTTTTACTGGCCTACTATGCCTAAAGATGTGGAATAATTTTGCTGCCACTCCAATTTTAAAGCATAGAGGAAATCTGGCTTTCCCAGTTGGAGCGCCCAGACTTCAGAATAACTTGCCACTTCAGAGTCTATACAGTCTTTCAAATTGCATATTAAAACTCACTTTTAATTCAAGTTCAGTTTGAGTACCATCAGGCTTGTTTTATCTTTGTTTGCTTTGTTTACATGTTAAATATATTGTCATTGCCTCATCATGTCTCATTTTTCTGTATTTGCTTTTCTATTGTGTTTTCTTGTTCATTAAGTAATTGTGAAGCTTTGGAAAAAGGATGGTATTAGTTATACTAAAATAAAGAAAATATTAAAAACAGCATTAATTGTGAAAGATTAAAATGGTAACTATGTGCATTTTAAAACTGACCTCACATATGCTTTTTGTTTTCTCAAATTAGTACTCCACACTATGGACTGTTCTCAGTCCAGCTATGGTTCCCCTACTGCTCTGCACACACAGCAACCTGCCACAGCTCAATATTCCATCTGCTACACGTTCAGCCTCCAAAAATTATTCATCTTTTATCTAACTATCGTCCACTAGTCACTATGGTATTGACAACTGATCGCTAATATGGATAAATATTGGATAATTACTAATAGATAAACACCTCTCATAACCAATATTATTCATTCCTCCCTGAACACTGGGATTGTTCCTGAAGCACTGAAAAAGGCTTCTGTTATTCCAACTCTCAAAAAGCCTGGTGCAGACCCCAATAACTTTGATAATCTTCGCCCTATATCAAATCTCCCCTTTATTTCAAAAATTCTTGAAAAAGTTGTCGCCGCCCAGCTTCATTTACATCTCAATGACCATAATCTCTATGAACAATTTCAATCTGGTTTCCGCCCCAATCATAGCACAGAAACTGCTCTGTTAAGAATTACCAATGACCTTCTGATGGCAGCTGATTCTGGTCTCCTATCCATTCTCATCCTTCTTGATCTTAGTGCGGCATTTGATACCATTTCTCACAATATTCTCCTGAACCGGTTAGCTTCCATCGGTATTAGTCATACCCCACTTACCTGGTTTACCTCCTATCTCTCAGACCGCACTCAGTTTATCCAACTTAAATCCCATTCTTCAACTCTCTATCCTGTTTCTGCTGGTG
Source organism: Copadichromis virginalis (assembly GCF_057382275.1). Lineage (NCBI taxonomy): Eukaryota > Metazoa > Chordata > Actinopteri > Cichliformes > Cichlidae > Copadichromis > Copadichromis virginalis. Next base: position 28,136,922 of record NC_140624.1, read on the forward strand.
TGCCCCAGGGTTCAGTATTGGGGCCTCTTTTATTCATTATTTATATGCTTCCTCTTGGTTATATATTCCGAAAATATAATATAAATTTTCACTGTTATGCCGATGACACCCAGCTCTACCTTTCCTCTAAACCCAATTCATCCCTCCCACCTACCTCCCTCTCAGACTGTCTTATTGAGATTAGATCTTGGTTCTCCTCCAATTTCCTCAAACTTAACAGTAATAAAACTGAAGTTTTACTTGTTGGTACACCATCTATCTTAACCAGATCCCACAGCTTTTCCATTAACGTTGAAAATTCTCCCACCCTTCCCTCCCCTCAGGTTAAGAGTTTGGGTATCATACTTGATAATACTCTTTCATTCCAGTCTCACATTAATTACATAACACGGTCTGCTTACTTCCATTTACGTAATATTCACCGACTCCGTCCCTTCCTCACTCCCCATGCTGCTGCCATCCTTGTCCATAGTCTTATTACGTCCCGTATTGATTACTGTAATTCCCTCCTATTTGGTCTCCCTAAAAAGTCCCTTCATAAACTTCAACTTCTTCAAAATTCTGCAGCTCGGGTCATAACTTACACTCCGTTAAGTGCTCATATTACCCCAGTTCTTCAGCAGCTTCACTGGTTGCCCATAGAAGCCAGGATAAATTTTAAAATCTTACTTCTTACATACAAGTGTATCCATAAATCTGCTCCTTCATATTTGTGTGACCTACTCCATATCACCACTGTTTCCCGCCCTCTCAGATCATCATCTGCTATTCATCTTACTGTTCCGTCCTCACACCTTATTACTATGGGGAACAGAGCTTTCAGTCGCTCTGCTCCTCGGCTCTGGAACTCTCTTCCTCCTGCACTAAGAAATATTGACTCCCTCTCCATATTCAAGACACAGCTCAAAACACATCTGTTTAAACTGGCTTATTCGCTTTAATGCTGATTTTATTTGTTGTCATGCTCTGTTTTGTAATTTTAACTTATTTTATGTATTTTATGACTATTGTTCCTTTTATTAATTGTGTTTTTTTTTGTAAGGTGACCTTGGGTTTCTGAAAGGCGCCCTCAAATAAAATGGAGTTGAGACAAAGCTGTGTGAAAGGCATTAGCCATGTTGCTCGGCGATAGCATAATATTCTGTTTTAGCTAGCTGAAAGGTATTGTTTGCAGGCAAATACCACAGCCTTGAAAAAAAAGCTTGCATGTGAATTTTCAGTCAAATTTTTGGTCAAATACACCTAAAACAATGTCTAGAATGTGAAATGTTGGTATAATGGTGCTACTTGAAGCCTGAAAATGATCTCCCATAAAAAAAAAAAACCGCGCAAACAGCAGTAGCAGATGTCCTGACTGGGTTCTACGTTAGCATTTAGATCCCTCCAGAGTTTTGTGCACACGGTTTAGGTAAAAATGAAAAAGGTTGAGGCTTTACATTTAGTTCAGTATTACCTGTTGCCTGTGTCCTTGTCTTTTGGGAAAATACTTTACACAAGTAATGGCTCAAAGAGAATTCTTTTTTTTTTACTGTGCTGCAATTGATTTGTGCCACTAATTTTTTATTCAATCTCCACACAGGATATGCTTGTGAAGATGGAATATGGGGAAGAGCAGAAGTTCGTTGAAGTTCCACAAAGTGATGAATGAAGGACATGCATATTGTATTAAAGAAATAAGTGAGAGAATGCTGTTATTTGCATTTACCAGCTCACCTATGTCAGACCTTTTGATAAACAACATTCTAATGAAAGTGAGAACATGTATACTGTTACATCTTTCAGAAAATGTTTTGTGGTGCACAGTTCAGAATAAATGTTTTTCAAAAACCATTGCGTCTTTTTAGTAAATGTTTATTTCCAAAAGAAATTTCTAGAAGTTCAGAACAGTAAAATTCCCGCTTTTTAGAATTAATTAGAAGAAAACTCTTACGTAGTTAAACTAAAATACTCTTTGAGAGTTAATATATAAACTCTTAACACCTAGTTAGCATTAGTAAGTGTTAAATTATCAACTCCAGACAGATTTGGTGTTTAACACTAAATCAGAGTTAACGTACCAACTCTCCAAAAAGAGTTAAATTAACACTCTCTGGTGTGGACCCATATAGACACTTTAATAGTGTTGAAATCAAATCTGACAGTGTTAATTTGGACATGCCAGAGACAAACTTAACACTACAGCTGCAACTATCTTACTTAGGTTTTAATGTTGATTAATATCTAAGCATTGACTTTTTGAAAACCCAACCTTAAATATGTTGGCAATACATCGCTAAGTAGCTTATTATTTTAATGTATCTGACTGATTTCACTGGGTGACATTAATTCACGGGGCACATTCCTCATAAAGCAGATAAGACAGTTACAGACAGTTCCATCACACTGGAAAAAAGTCTTAAGCGAATGTGAGTCCAAATGGTGTGTGTCTCTATGTTAGCCAGGATGTACCCTGCCACTCGCCATGTGGCAGAGCAATAGTTCTCAAGGCCTTCTGAAGGCCAAAGTTTTTCTTTGGTTACTTTTTCACTCATTTTTTAGTCCAGTCCATGATGATTTTCAGAGGGATGGGTTTCTTGTTTGTTAAACCACTTAAAACCGACACATGATTTAAAGGCAAAAACACCTAACTCAAGAGATGAATGAATTATGGGTCTATGCATAATACAGAACCTAGCAAAGAACCAATTTTAAAATATAATATAAAAAGCTAATAACTAATAACTAGTTATTGGCTAATAGCTATTAGCCAACCAGGCAAGATATGCAAGTTATTGGCTAATAGCTATTAGCCAATAACTTGCATATCTTGCCTGGTATGCATTACATTAGAAAAAGTCTTTTTGAGGAAACTGGACAAGTGGAGGACAAAAGAAGTGGCAAGCCTAAAAATAAAAAAAACAAATCTACAACAGATGAACACTATGTTTTCCATTTTTCTCCTCAACACTAGGGCTGTTCGATATAACTATATATATATCAGATGATGATATAAAAACGTCTATCGTTTCATTTTACGCTATCGTTTGTTTCGTGGTGTCGCAAAATAAACTGTTTACGGCAATATTTTTTAATCGTTTTGATGGTCACTGTAGTGGCTATATTAATTTCTTAAAGTTCTCTCTTTCTCTTATATTTTATATAACCACACTACAGACGGACAAGCGCCTGTTTTTATGCGTTGTCGTTAGCAACAACGACGGTAACACCATCGCGTGTCCGCTTGTTTATGTTTCACATAAACCTTTCACAATAAAGCTCAAGATCCTGTTGAGACTTTTCAAAATAAACTGAATCACGTGAAAGAGCAGATTATTTACAGATGAGAATTAAAAAAGAGCCGCCAGGTGCTAAAAAATAAACCTTAGACTCAAACGTTAGAACAGGCTTTTCCCCGCAGCACGCCGTGTAATAAATACTCACAAAAAAAACAGCGCCCTTTACAACTTATGTCTAAAAATGTATTGTTTCATGCATCTGTTAAAACACTCGACTCCAGCTACATGATGCGCAGCTGGAAACACTTTACGCAAGACGAGATTCACAGAATTTACAGAAAATGTTACATTTTTGTGATTTATATCGTTATCGGGACGATAGATGTCTTATATCGGGATATGAGATTTTGGTCATATCGCATAGCCCTACTCAACACCATACCTAACCAACACCTCATCGTCTCCTCTGTTCACTTAACCTACATGTCCCTGAGGACACTCTCTGCCACTTCATCTAACAACTTCTGCATCCAGTAATGCCATTTCTGCATGCATGTACATTTCCAGAATTCCATATTCTTTTCTAACCGACATCCAACCTGTGGGTCAAATGCACTAACAATATTCACACCTTCATTTTCCAGCTTCAAATTCATGATGCTGTCTGACACTATTCTTTCAAGATTACCCCTACTCCTTTCCATTTGCTCTCTACAGCAAAGTAGAACAGTCCAAATCCAGTGCTACTGACCTTGCTACCCTTCCACCTGGCCTCATGCACACACAATAACTCACTCTTCCTTCTCTCCATGTCAGTGAGCTCTCTCTCTTTACCAGTCATAGACCCTCCTTTTAAAGTCCCAACTCTCCCCTCCATAATCACATACCTTACCCCTTTCCTTTCCCTAATCTCTAATAATCTATATAAAAACATAGGGATTACCATGGTAAACACAGATCTAGAACCCTGCAAGTGGGCTTTATATTTCTACTTAAATGACACATCAATACAGCATGTGTTTTGAAATGCCAGCACAACTTGACTTATTCATGTCTTATGTGGGCAGCACGGAGGTCAGCAAGAAGGTCCTGAGTTCAATTACACCATCAGACCGGGGTTGTTCTGTGTGGAATTTGCATGTTCTCCCCGTGTTTGCATGGGTTCCCTCCGGGTACTCCGGCTTCCTCCCACCGTCCAAAGACATGCAGTTTGTGGGGATAGGTTAATTGTTTAATCCAGATTGCCCATAGGTGTGAATGCGGGAGTGAATGTGAGCACCGTCATGTGGCTGTCTGTCTCTGTGTGTTAGCCCTGCAACAGACTGGCGACCTGTCCAGGGTGTACCCCGCCTCTCGCCCTAGGACAACTGGGATAGGCTCGAGCACCTATCCTGAAAAGGATAAGCGGAAGCGAATGGATGGATGGATGGATGGATGCCTTATGTGTTGCTGACTGAAGTAGAGGACAAGGCCCCTGAATAACAGACGGGGGTTGGAGTAATGTTGTAAGCAGGCCTTAGTGACAGACAAAAATTAAGAAACTCACGCTGGTCCTGAAGTGGGAAGTGTACAGTTCTGGATGGATCTCGTACTCAATGGGGTCATAGATGCCGTCACTCTTTCTTACAAGGTGGTGGTGTCGGCTAAGGACGGTGGCATACACTTTGGTCATATCTGGCAAGAAAACATACAGTTTGCTCTAGTTAAATTACATAATATAACTTAATGATAGTGATAAAAACGAACAAACACAATTGCATAATAAAAGGTTGTAGGAATACAGTTAGCTTTAGCCATAAATTAGTATATATCTAATCTTAATGTCACATTAATGATTCTAGTAATATTTTGACTTAATCTTTAATGATAATACAGTGAACTGACTTTGAATCCTAATAATTAGAGAGGTTTACTGTGGTGCAGGGCTCTAGACTAACTTTTTGCCATGGGCGTACCGGTACGCCTAACTTTAAAAAGTTAGGCGTACCGGCACAAAAGTTAGGCGCACACAAATTTTATAATAATTTATATAATATAATGTGTTTTTCTGGATACACTGTGCTTTTTCAGCATTCAAAGATTGATGACACCGTGTCAGAGCACTGGCTATGAATTTCAGAAGGATCAGGCCTTAACTTAACAGAAAAGTGAGCAATAGTTCTTTTCCTATTGCAGCTACATCCACTTCTGTCGTGCCTAGGCTGCTCACTAGGGCTGGGTATCATCACTGATTTCTATAATCCATTCGATTCCGGTTTTCAAAGTCCCGATTCGATTCAACTTAGCCTCAGACAGTCAGAAATATTATAATTCTGATCATTTATCAGTACTGACTTCATCAGAATTGTGAAAATCACAGCAGATGCCTTTGTGTGAAAGTAACTGAGAATAAAACACAGAAAAACATGAAGGAGATTTTCCTGGTCTGGCTTTTTATAGCAGATAACCTTAAAAATATTCTACAATGTTCTGCATATAAAGTTTAAATTTCTTCAGTATTGAACAACAGAAAAAATAGGCTTTCTTGTCCGAGGTCATTTAAGTGAAAAAAAGAAAAAGAAAAGAAAAAGACAGCAGCCACAGCGCTGTAAACAACGGTAGACTGGTGGGTAATAAGTGAATGAATAATACAGAAAACAGAGATTGGAGACGGGAAACTGTTCTTGAAGTATAGAGAGAGAGCTAGCTGTGCATGGAGTGTGATTTTAATAGTCGTGGAAGCAAAACAGCAAAATTCATGACGACATTGATCAAATGTGAAGCGCAGTTTGCTGCTTCTTTTGCTGCTGGCTCGGTGAATTTTGGTTGGAGAGACAAAACCTGCAGCTCAGAATCAGCGCAAAAAGACGTAAACACAGCGCGGACCGGACGCATCAGAATCCCTAAGCTCCGACAGCGTGTCCGTCTACAGGCCGTCGGGTGAGAAAGCCAAGAAAGACAAAGTTGATTCTGATGCGTCGGTCCGTTCTGTGTTTACGTCTTTGTGTGCAATCCGTGTACCTGCTCTCATTTGCTGTTTGGTTGTTGTTGAAATGGTTTTGTGAGCTTTAATCTGAGAATCTGGCGTTTCTGGCAAAACACAGTTATATTTAAAAGTCGATTCAGGATTTAATGATTTGATATCGCTTTATTCAAGCTACTCACCTCCCACTTCCACCTGCACTTTCAACTGGACCACGGCCAATCAGAGAGGTCCCGCCCCTGACTATCTCTGATTGGTTTAGTCCACGATAGGGGCAAAATGTGTGTCTGTTGTTGACCACAGGGAAGGTTGCAGATTTTTTTTCTTTCTTTTTTTTTTTTGCTACCCGCCAGTTGCAACCAAATTTTTTTTTTTTAGTCGCACCACTGAAAAATTTGGTCGCATTTGCGACCAAATTGGTCGCACTCTAGAGCCCTGTGGTGGGATGTGGAGTTGTGTGTGGTGTGGAACAACAAAGGTAGATGGAAAGCTGCTCTCATAAAAGCAAAGGAAAACACTGCAAATAAATATCACTTGACTTGCCAACTTGCAACTAACCAGGGAACATCATTCATGTCTCACAGACTACAAGGACTGTACGAATTACTGGCATTAAATGTGTTCGGACCAACTTCTACCACCCTCAGACTGATGGGGTGGTGGAACGGCTGAATGAGACTTTAAGCTCCATGATTCGCAAGGTCATTTACGCGGATGAACACAATTAGGATTGCCAGTTAGACCCTCTTTCGTTTACAGTGAGGGAGGTGCCCCAGAGTTTCATGGGATTTTCTCCCTTTGAGTTACTGCTCAGCAGAACTACACTACTGCCCCTTGTGATGTGATAGCTCTGTTTGAAAAATCTTCACCGAGCATAACACCCCAGTAGATCTCAGACCCAGCAACAACCTCAGACAACAAAATGGAAAATCACTGGAAAAAAAGAAAAGAAAACAATGTTGTGTATGTTATATGATGAGCAGTTCTCAGACCAATACATAGGAGGGACGAAACAACCACTCCAAAGGTACGTAGCGCCACAAGAGAGATCCAGGTCTTTAGGACAAGATTCAGCTATAATTTCACTTCAATGAGGGGACACACTGTTTTCATGATGCTAATATTCACATTTTGGACAGAGAAGATGGATGGTTTCAGAGAAGAGTAAATGAGTAAATGGATATCCACTGAATAGAGGTAGTGACCTACAACACCAAACAGGTGCCACCTATAATACAGTCCTGAGATCATTTTCCAAGTGATTCACCTCTAATTCACACTTTGTCTCATGGGATCCTAATGACTCACATGATGACAGAACGGGTCAGTGACTCTCAGTATCTCAAAGTTGACAACCCCACAAAAACAGGGATAGAGATGACAGACGTTTTATTATCATCATCTGGTATATTTTGTCATATCCCACAGCCCTAAAATAAATTGACAGATATTTTGTTTTTTTAGGTTCATGACTTTCCAATTTATTCACAGAGGCAAAAATAAAGGAACATAGTAAAAGTTTGGTTAATAGTAAGAACTTTTTGATCAATGTAGAAATTTATAAATGTTCTTATTTTCTAAACACATTTCATTTGTAATATAATCTGTAAGCAATGTTTAATTTAAGTCCTTGTGCTTTTTGTGGTATCCATGTTTTTCCACATTCCAAATAACAAGATCAGACAGACCATTTCCCCAAAGAACTTGTGTGTTTAAAGTGCTACAACCCACCACGGTCACTCCAACAGCTGAAAATTGCATGATGCTCAAAATATTTCATACCTCCTGCTTCAGAGACGTCCTTCAACTCGTGAGGTTCAACATATTCAACAGGAAGCTCGTTGATGATGTCTTGGGCTCCCTGCAAGAAAGAAAAAAGATGCATAAAATGAAACATTCATCACAAAATCCTCCTTAATGTATTTTTTCTGAGTGTTTGGTTGTGTCTAAGGTTTTGTACCTTGGAGACATTTCCTGTTCCAGTGAAGCAAAATGTGAGGGGTCCAATGGATTTGGGCATAAGCCCCATTGAAATTTCATACCCACAATCCCTGACTGCTTGGATGGCCTGGCTTACATTCCTATAGTTATGAGCCATACCAATGTGCTGGATATGAATCATGTGGAGAAAAGGACATCACATGTGAACTCTTTATAAGGACAAAGTTGTTTTTAACATTTTTTTGAAATGATAAAGAATGTCCACTCTTACCATAAACGGAGTGTGGTGGCCGAGAGCCAAGAAGCGCAGCCCCAATCCATGCAAAATGTTAATCATTCCTGAAGAAAAAGAAAGAGAGATTCATTTACTTCAAAAAGAACAATTTACTAAATAATAACACACAAAATAGTAATTTATAATGTGGTCATCATAAACGATTAAAATGACAGAAATATTTATAAGACAGAAAAACTGGTCATTAATTTAAGGTTAGAGGGTGATTTTTAGTATTCTGTGCCATTTAAGCTCCCATGACAGACTAACTATTGTATGCTGTATAAAAATACAGGCCATTCAAAATGGCTCAGTATGTATTTGTAAAAGCTTGCCTTACACCATCAAACTCTCATCTACCATAGAAAACCATCTTATGTATGCAAAATTATGTTCTTAATTGTCTTCTAGTTACATGACTTACAGCTAGTTGTATATAGTTTTGGAGGGAAATCATCTACAAGAACCAGAATAAACAGCTTTTTCTATCTGATTTCTCAGATCTTTTGTCCCGATTTAGGTTGAGATAACATAATTATAAAGTCCAGCAAGGGCCAGGACAGTCTCCTAAAGATGATTCAGCTGCAGGATTGGGGTGCCATCTGTGCAGATCTTGCTCAGGAATGGCAGCAAGCAGTTGTGAGTGCATCTGCACACTCAGTGAGCTGAAAACTCTTGGAGGATGGCCTGGTGTCAAGAAGGGCAGCAAATAAGCCACTTGTCCCCCCTAAAAATATCAGGGACAGGCCGATATTCTGCAAGAAGTACAGTGAGTGGACTGCTGAGGACTCAGGTAAAGTCATTTTCTCTGATGAAGCCCCCTTCTTATTGTTTGGGGCATCTGCAAAAAGGATTGTCCAGATAAGAAAAGGCGAGCACTACCATCAGTCCTGCCTCAAGCCAACAGTAAAGCATCCTGATACCATTCGTGTGGGGTGCTGCTTTTCAACCAAGGAAGTGGGATCCCTCACAATTTTGCCAAAAAACACAGCCATGAATAAAGAATGGTGCCAAAACATCCTCCGACAGCAACTTCTTCCAACCATCCAAGAACAGTTTTGTGATGAACAATGCCCTTTCCAGCCTCTGATGGAGCACCGAAGTGACTGAAGTGATAATAACTAAGGGGCTCGGGGAACAAAACATTGACATTTTGCATCCATGGCCAGGAAACTCCCCAGACCTTAATCCAATTGAGAACTTGTGGTCAATCCTCAACAAGCAGGTTATGAAAGAATGGGTTGTGTGGGATTATAATATTATTTTATGCCATGTTAGACCCCTAATTAAAGATTGTGAATTATAGGGGGACGAGGCGGACGGGGCAAGGGTAAGTGACGGAAGTGACGGACAAGGTAAGCGACCCATGTTGTAGGTGACGTCAGACGCCGGAGATTTTGGCGGAGAAAAAGCAAATGGTAGCATAGAGTTTAACAAAGGTTTTTCAAGCTTCAGTATTACCAAATATACTAATCAATTGTCATATAACTAACAACATCTGTTTTATCATCTCTAACACCCTGGAGGACAACGGGGAGAGTTTAGACGCTCTCCAAGATTACATCGACCGCTGTTTTCAAGATTTAGTAATGAATAAGGCCCAGAGTGCATCTTCCCCGGCCAAAATTGAGACGCCGTCATCGAAGAGATGTTGCCCGGCAGACTCCCCCGGTACAACATCGCCTGCCGGCAAAGACATCGCAGACATCCTGGAGTCAATCGACAAGCGATTGTCCAGTTTCGATGCGAGGCTGTCCCTGGTGGAGATTTTACACCGGGAATTTAAATCTCTGAGAGAATCCCTGGAATTCAGCCAGCAGCAGGTGGAAACGCTTGCCGCTGAAAATGCCACGCTACGGGAGTCGGTCAAATCTCTCACCGATAACGTGACCCAGCTAAACATTGAAAATAAAAAAATAAAAGAGTCCGTTATCGATCTACAAGCCCGTAGCATGAGAGATAATCTTGTGTTTTCTGGTATTCCAGAAACTGCCGGAGAGGACGCAGAGGCAACGGTGAAAAGCTTCATTAAAATCCACCTGAAGCTGCCGGAGGACACCGTAAAGAACATCAACTTCAATAGAGTACATCGCTTGGGGGGCGTGCGGTCGCGGACCGGGAGACCACGGCCTATTGTGACCAAATTCGGTCAATTCAAACAGAAGGAACAGGTGAAGAGTCACGGCAGAGAGCTGAAAGGAACGGACTTCAGCGTGAACGACCAGTTCCCCAAAGAGATCCTGGAACAACGCAAGGTCCTGTTCCCAGTTCGACGTAGCTTCATCCAGAAAGGCTCCCGTGCTGTCATCGCCGTGGACTGGCTCTACGTGGACGGACAGCTCTACCGCGACCCCGGCACCACACCGTGGTTATATTGACTGCACTCCAGATAAGAATCCGCTACACTCTTTTCTTATTCATTCACACTTTCTCTTTTAACATGGGTTTAACCTAGTAATATCAATATGATGTCATAGCAGATATAACACCGTCACCCTCCGTCATTGTTTTAATTGGAATGTTTCCGTTTCGTTTCTTTTTTGTTGTTGTTGCTCACAGTTCATGTGGTTTATTTCTTTCTCTTGTCTTTCACTGCTGTGATCACCTACTTCCCCACTCACCTACAAACAACACCCTCTATTTCTCCATATTTTCACACCACGATCACGCAAACACATCAGCTCAACGGCAGCACATTCACAACAGCCTCACAGCACGCACAGACTTGCAGGACACATAAGCAAGCCACGCTTGTTCATATTAGTGAATATTCACACACATAGTCAGACTTATGGAGCCTCTCACCACACTTCTTTTTCTCTTTCTATTTACAAACAAGGGATGTTTCCACATTCTCTCCACCTGTCTAAACGAAACACCCAGCATACTTCATTAGACATACACACACAATTATGGGCATGCTGAGGTTTGTCACATGGAATGTAAATGGAGCTGGCTCCAGAGGAAAGAGGTTAAAGATATTTAACCAGCTTAAAAAACTACAGGCAGATGTTGTTTTATTACAAGAAACTCACAGACCTGTCACAGGTTTAAACTAACTTAAAACACCTGAGTTTCCTAACGTGTTTGCAGCCTGTTATAATTCTAGACAACGGGGAGTAGCAATTTTAATACATAAAAATGTTAATTTTACAGTACTCGATACAGTTATAGATCCAGAGGGTAGATTTCTAATTATTAAACTATCAATATTGAACAAAAAACTATGTATTGTAAGTATATACGGTCCAAATGTTGATGAACCCTCATTCTTCCACGGATTTTTTAGTGCACTCTCTGAACACCTTGATTGCACACTCATTCTTGGCGGTGACCTCAACCTTGGACTAAATGAAGACATGGATAGGCTCAACACAACAGGAACTCAGCGCAATTGGCAGTCCACAAATATAATCAAACAGTATATGAGCGACTTTGGTCTTTGCGATGCATGGCGCTCTCTTCAGCCCACCAGTAAGGAATATACTTTTTTCTCGCATGTTCATCACTCTTACTCTCGTCTGGATTATTTTTTGGTCAGCAGCTCACTGCTGTGTGACATTTCAGACACTGAGATTCATCCTATAGCTGTCAGCGATCATGCTCCTGTATCTTTAACACTAATGCACAAGAATAACACTACGCCAAGAAAAAACTGGAGATTTAATATATCACTACTTAAAGATGAAGACTTTATTAAATATTTTAAAAAAGAATGGACTTCATATTTAGACTTTAATGACACTCCCGGAATATCTGCTTCTGTTCTATGGGAAGCAGGGAAAGCTGTGATGAGAGGTAAAATAATTTCTTTCTCATCACACAAAAAGAAAGAAGAAAACAAAAATATTCAGGAATTAGAAAAAAAACATCAAATCACTAGAAGAAGCCTACGTGTGCGACCAAGATCAGGAAACATTGAACAAAATATGCAAAACAAAACTAGAATTAAATGAAATTATTAATAAAAAAACCACAATTCCTTATACAAAGACTTCGCTTGCAGAATTTTGAACACAGTAACAAATCAGGTCGATTTCTAGCTAACCAGCTAAAAATAAATAAAGAAAAAACAACTATATGTGCTGCTAAAGATTTATCGGGGAACACAATATATGATCCTGGAAGAATAAACAACATTTTTAGGGATTTCTATGAAACTTTATACTCACCACAAATAAACCCATCTAAAAATGAAATTGATCTGTTTCTTGACAACGTAACTCTTCCAAAATTACTAGATAGTCAAGCAATGGAACTGGATTCGCCACTGACGCCAAGTGAACTCCAGGAAGCCCTGATAAGTATGCCCAATAATAAGGCTCCAGGTCCAGACGGCTTCCCTGCAGAATTCTACAAAGAATTCTGGATAATTTTGGCACCAGTATTCCACGGCATGTTGCAGGAAATCGAGGAAAATGGCAGACTACCACCAAATATGAATTCTGCCAACATTAGTCTCCTGCTAAAACCAGGCAAAGACCCTTTATTTCCCTCAAGCTATCGTCCAATTTCTCTTTTAAATGTAGACCTTAAAATAATCTGCAAAGCTCTCTCAAAGAGATTAGAGAAAATGACCCCCCTCTTAATTCATCCTGACCAAACTGGTTTCATAAAAGGTTGGCACTCCTCAACAAACACTCGTAGATTACTTAATTTAATAGACTACTCATACGATAAAAACATCGAAACCATAATATTATCTCTAGATGCAGAAAAAGCATTTGACAGAGTTAACTGGAAATTTTTATTCGCAACTTTACACAAATTTGGTTTTGGAAACTCTTTCATAAACTGGATAAGAATATTATACAACTCCCCAACAGCTCGTATCAGAACAAATGACCAGACATCCTCCAGCTTCTATCTCCTGAGGGGCACCAGACAGGGATGCCCACTCTCCCCTTCACTTTTTGCAATTTTTATCGAACCTCTAGCAGCAGCATTTAGACAGGCTACAACAATTAAGGGCATAAAATGTAAGAACATAGAACATAAAATCAGTCTCTATGCGGATGATGTGTTGCTTTTTCTGCAAAACACACAAACCAACCTCTCTGAGGTAATTACTTTAATAAACTGGTTTTCAAGAGTTTCAGATTATTCAATTAACTGGCCAAAATCTACAGTTCTCCCCATTAACTGCTCCTTCCATAATTCTTCCTCTGCCCCACTGCAATCCGGAAATATTAAATATTTAGGTATTAATGTCTCTCCTAAGCTTTCAGACTTAACTAAATTAAACCACATCCCACTTCTAAAGAAAGTAGAAGACGATCTGACTAGATGGAAATCTTTACCCATATCACTCATGGGAAGGGTCGCCACTATAAAAATTATGATCTTGCCAAAAATAAATTACTTATTTAGTATTTAGTATTTAGTATTTTATTTATTTATTGTCATTGTCAAGAACAATGAAATTGCGTTTTTGATGATCCCTAACAAACCATCACAAGATTGGTTCAGATCTCTGGATTCATGTATTTCCAAATTCCTTTGGAAAGATAAACCCCCGCGTATCAGCTTAAAAACGCTACAAAGAACCAAGGATAGAGGAGGATTAGATCTGCCTAATTTTCACCAATACTTCTTAGCCAACAGGCTTCAGTTCATCTCAGAATGGTTAAAACATACCTTCTTAGTTGAGCCCTGGCTAGATGTTGAACAGGCACTATGCAAGGATCTAGAGATTTCAGACCTACCATTTATTAGCTCAAACATCAAAAGACATGAATGCTTTAAAAGTATCAACATCAGCTTTTCTCTGACAGCATGGTGGGAGTTTCTAAAAATAACGGAGTCTTCATTAATCCCATGCAAACGTACACCTATCTGGAATAACCCTGACATATTACAAAACAATAATATGATTAATTTCCCAGAATGGAGTTGTAAAGGAATTAAATACTTAGAACATATATTAGAGGAAACAGAATTTATTCCATTTGACAGACTAGTTGCACAATATGGGATCAACAAGACAAGATTTTTAGAATATCAACAAATTAAATCCATAGTAAAAAAGAAATTTAACCTCAGTCAAGTTGAATTACAAACACCACTAAGTGCGGCACATTTTCTTACTCTTAAATCCCCCAAATTATTATCTAAAATATACAGAACACTTTCTAAATTAGATGAATCAATATCCCTTCCTATTGCAAAGTGGGAAGCAGATTTATCAGTCAGCTTAGACCAAAACTTCTGGTCTCAGATTTGCTTAAAAACCTTTAAATTAATTAAAAATCCCAGTCTGCAATTAATACAATACAAAATACTACATAGAGTGCACTATACAGGTCATCGGATGTTCAAGATGGGCTTTACATCTTCCAACAACTGCTCACACTGTCAAGGCAATACACCAGACAATTACATCCACGCTCTTTGGTTCTGTCCACCAGTGCAAAAGTTTTGGCGCGAGATATGTGAAGACTTATCAAAGTGTCTGAAATGTAACATTCCAACCTCCCCCTTAGTGTGTTTACTGGGCAGCTTAGATAATGTCACTTCAGAAAAGAATATAGCCCATATGATTTTCACTGCCCTATGCATAGCCAAGAAAACAGTCCTCATGAACTGGAAAAATAAAAATAATCTTAATTCTAACCAATATAGAAATTATCTATTAGATTACATTAGTCTTGATACAGCCTCTGCCACCACATCAGATCAATTGCTCTGGACTCCTTTTATCAGCTCCATCACCTAGTGGGGGTGGGGGGTCATAATTTGGTCCCGCCTTCACTGTTGTGATTGGTGTGGGGGTAGGGACAGGCTTAGGGCGTCGGGGGGTTCCCCGGAGGCATCTTCCTTGGGGGGCTCAACCCGGGGTAGCGGTCATGTCCGGTTGGGGGCTCTGTTGGCTCTCAGGTGACTGTTTCCTCGCGGCTGCGTGCAGCGGGGCTAGGGGAGGGTCTGTGCTGACGGACGTGGGTTATTGACCTGGTAGCCTGGCTGGCCCTGGGTGGGTCCGGGATGGGCGTGAGGTTCTGGGGGTGCTCCGTCTCTGGGCTGGGGCCCGGGCCGGGCCTCGGGGGCTTGGATCCTGGTTGGTGTGTTGCCGGGGTTGTGGGCGGGTGGGTGCATGGGGGCCCGGCCCTGGAGCGGGGTGCCGCCGGTGCGTCGAACCACCTGGGGGGCTCTTCAACTGGTGGGGGAGATGGTCACATCTTGCAGGAGCTTTCCTCTCTTCAGGAACTCTCTCTGCAGGAGGGGGAGATACAGGAGAGGTGGAGGAAGATCTCAGCCTGGGCGTTTACTGTCTTATGTAGTCTGGAAGATGAGTGGATGGTGGGGTGGGTGCAGTTTTCTCTGTGGTGGGGTTGGGTGGACTGTCCCGGGCTCTGTGGGGCTGGGAGGCGCTGCTGCACTGGGCCCCGGTCTGGATGGGCCTGGGCCCCCTTTCCCTGGCGGGTCGCGGAGTGTGGGAGTGCCTACTGGGGTCAGCGGGGGAGCTGGCCCCAGGGAGGGGTTACCTGCCCCTCCCTTCCTTCCCTCCCCATCTCCAGCTGCCTCTCTCTTCCCGCTCCACCACAACCACCCACACATGCAGGGCCTTGGAGTAGGGGTATGTCACCAGGGTGCAGAGGAGGCTACCCCCCCCCCCCCCCCCCCTGTCCCCTTCTGGCTGCCTCTGCCTCAATTTTATCCCACAACTTAGACATTCACATTATTCACACTCTCATTACACATACATATAGGATCTTGGGGGTGGGCACAATCACGGAGTCCAAATTACCATCAGGGTGTACACCTCACCCCTGGCGTCGTTGCCCACCTCTCAATTTTAAATACACTTAGACATTGAGGGCTATCAGGAGGGACTATGCGCTTACCTGCTGCTCCTTGGCAGGTAGCTCCATGCCCTCCTGGGTTTTAATTGCACCTTAGAACACACATGCATCAACACTACAATGAGCGGGTGGAGGGAGGTTTGGAGTCTTCTCCCACCCCCATTCTCTGCGGCCTGCTGGAGCGGGAGGGCTAGGTGGAGTTGGCCGTCCGACTGCGGTCTGGAGTGTGGGGCCTCCCTGCTGCTACGGAGTCGGGGTGGTCTGCCTCTCCCCACCGCAGGGAAAAGGGTAACACCACCTGGGTCTGGGTGCAGTTCCCCCCTCCAGGAGCAAGGGTACCTAGACCCGGTTTGTAGAGTACGCTTGGGGAGTGTGATCGTGTGTACAGCGTCTCTTTATGTCTGTCTCCACGTTGGTTGAGTGTGGAGTGAGTGCATATGAGAGCATGAGGGGGGGAATGGATGTTTGTGTCTGTGTGTGCCTGTATGTCTGTGTCTATATGTCAGGTTGGGTATCAGACGCCACCTCTCTGGGGACACCTCAGGCCCTCCAAGGTTTGGAGGCCTATCTCCACCTACCACCACTTCCCCTGCCGGTGGCGGACTCCCTCAGGTGTCGGTGCGTTGGTGGTTCTTTGTGTCTGGGGGTGGGCGTCCAGGTACACACCGGCTCACTCCTTGGCGGCCGCTTATCGGGGCCTGGAGCCTGGGGCTCGCTCGGGCCCCTTCGGGGGTGGGGTGCCCCCGGCCTCTTGGCCTGGGGCTCGGTCACTCAGGCACAGCTGGCGGCCGGCGGTGCTCACGGGCGCGTCACTGCAACTCCCCCTGGCTTCTGCTCCGCGGCTGCTGAGTGAGCCCTCATCTGGGACTCTCCTCAGCTCTTACTGGAACAGTGGCGCGGCTGCCCCTCTGTTGGTCTTCCATGGTTTCTTGTGTTCTGGGGGCCTCTGGATGTCTGGAGTTTTGATCTCCTCCATACCTGCTTCACACCCTGGAGGACGGGGCTGTGGCCCCCCCACACTCCCTAGCAGATCGTTACATGGAGAAACCTTTGGAATACAAGCGCGCTGATCCACACAGGTATGCACACGGGTGTTCACTGCTCGTAGACCCAAATTACACCTTTCTTGGCTGCTACTTCGAAGCACATCTGTCCTGCGTGCTGCACAACAACATTGAATATTTAGTATTTACTGCTGTTTACACTTAGCTAGATTAATGCGATGGTGTTGTGTTTAGTATGTTGCTTTGTTTTTTTTGTCTTTTTTTGCTTGTTTTCTATTCTTCTCTCAACAGGTGATCCAGGAGATTTTTTATTTTTTTTCTCCCCCCCTTTCTCACTGTCCCTCTCCCCTTCTGTTTTTCCTTTCCTTCCTCTTTCTTTCTCCCTTTCCTATCTCTCACTCATGTCTGTCCTGTCTGTAACATCTGAAAATAAAATATAATAAATAATAAAAACAAAGATCGACCAAATGGACCAATACGGCAATGCCACGATGATCCATTTGGCAAAGTAAATCCATTGGGTATCCTTGTTGGTCTTCAGACAACAATTCTGATGGCTAAAGAACCAAATGGGACAGGCGAAAAAAAAAAAAAAAAAAGATTGTGAATTATTATGTAGTTTTAGTTTGCATTATTCTCCTGAATTAGAAGAAGGTGATAACTATTGCATTTGTTAAACTGATTTGCATTACATTAGACTGCTGATTTATTGTGAATGAATGATATTGTTTTATGATGCATTATACTGCTGAGTTATAAGAAATACTGTTCGCAGAAAGTCATCGCCTTATTTGTCTGATTAGAAGAGAACAGAACATACTGGAGTTTTCTGCCCCATCTCAGCAGGAGCAGATAAACAGGGAGCCAAGGTCGTAGCTTAGGCGCTGTGTGAGAGAAAGAATGTGAATGTTTAGGCTTTTATGATTAGGTGGGGGCCACTAGAGGCTATAAGAGTTTGACCAATGCTCCACCATTTTGAGATCTGATGCTGTCTGCGTACAGTGTCCATCTCCCACGCGTGTGATCATTAAAATCATCGTTTGACTCAACCCGGCCGGACCAGTGTTGTTATTGTGGTTTTTCCTCTTGTATCCATCCCCAATATTTGAATCCGTAACAGTTTGGGGGCTCCTCCTGTGGTATTGGGGTGGAAGTTGGAGGTTTGGACGGTCCGAGGTTGTCGAACGGACAGACACAAGCCAGTGGTCTGACGTGAGTGGGCATAAGCCGGCTTATACAAAGGTAAGGCACTACCTGTTGAATCTATTTCCAAAGTGTGCCAAATTGGACATGATAAAATTAAAGTCTACTCACTGAAATTACTGGTAGATGTCTGTTTTGATTTTGATGAAAAAAATCTCATGAGTTAATGCAGTTAGAGGCTGCTAAGAAATTGAGTTAGAGGCTCAAGTGTTTAATGCAGTTAGAGGCTGCTAAGTGTTTAGAATCAGAATCAGAATGGGTTTATTGCCAGATGTTGAGGTTTACAACATTAGGAAATTGCTGCGGTGCTTCAGTGCAGACAATAAGAATTAAAGTGCTATGTAGAAAGAAAGATATGTGCATGAGATATACATGAGATATGTACATGAGAATAAGAATTATGAGTGCTACGTAGAAAGATATATACATGAGTGCAGGTGGTGATCAGTGCCAAAGAATTATGAGTGCTACGTAGAAAGATATATACATGAGTGCAGGTGGTGATCAGTGCCAAACATGAAATGATGCAGTGACACAGCGTAGGGTCATGTGTTAGTGGCGGGGACAATCATGTGGTTATTGTTCATGTGTCCAACAGCAGAGGGGAAGAAACTGTTCTTGTGGCGAGAGGTTCTGGTGCGAATGGACCGGAGCCTCCTGCCTGAGGGGAGCAGGTCAAACAGACTGTGTCCAGGGTGAGAAGGGTCAGCTGAGATCCGGGCTGCACGCCGCAGTGTCCTGGAGGTGTACAGGTCCTGCAGAGATGGGAGTCTGCAGCCAATCACCTTCTCAGCAGAGCGCACAACACGCTGCAGTCTCTGTTTGTCCCTGATAGTGGCTCCAGCGTACCACACGGTGATGGAGGAGGTGAGGATGGACTCGATGATTGCAGTGTAGAATTGCATCATCGTCCGTGTTGGCAGGTTGAATTTCTTCAGCTGCCTCAGGAAGTACATCCTCTGCTGGGCTTTCTTGATGACGGAGGTGATGGTGGGCTCCCACTTCAGGTCCTGGGTGATGGTGGTACCCAGGAAGCGGAATGAGTCCACAGAGGTGATGGGGGTGTCAGTCAGGATGATGGGGGGGAGTGGGGCTGTGTGCTTCCTGAAGTCCACAATAATCTCCACTGTCTTCTGGGCATTCAGCACCAGGTTGTTGTGGCTGCACCAAGACACCAGACGTTCAACCTCCCTCCTGTAGGCAGACTCGTCCCCGTCCGAGATGAGCCCAATGACGGTGGTGTCATCTGCGAACTTGATTAGTTTGACAGACTGGTGGGTGGAGGTGCAGCAGTTGGTGTACAGGGAGAAGAGCAGAGGAGAAAGAACACAGCCCTGAGGGGAGCCGGTGCTGATGGTCCGGGAGTCCGAGACATTCTTTCCCAGCCTCACGTGCTGCTTCCTGTCCGTCAGGAAGTCAGTGATCCACCGGCAGATGGGATCAGGCACATTCATCTGGGAAAGCTTGCCTCGGAGATGGTCTGGAAGGATGGTGTTGAAGGCAGAGCTGAAGTCCACAAACAGGATCCTGGCGTAGGTTCCTGGGGAGTCCAGATGCTGCAGGATGAAGTGTAGGGCCATGTTGATGGCGTCGTCAACAGACCTGTTGGCTCTATATGCAAACTGCAGGGGGTCCAGGAGGGGGGCCGTGAGGGTCTTGAGATGGGAGAGAACTAGGCGCTCAAATGACTTCATGACCACAGATGTCAGAGCCACGGGTCTGTAGTCATTTAGTCCAGTGATCCTAGGTTTCTTGGGGACAGGGATTATGGTAGAGGACTTGAAGCAGGCAGGCACATGACATGCCTGCAGTGAGGAGTTGAAGATGCCAGAAAACACTGGGGCCAGCTCGTTTGCACAGTGTCTGAGGGTGGCAGGAGACACACCGTCTGGGCCGGGAGCTTTCCGAGCATTCAGACTCCTAAACTGCTTCCTCACATCTGCTTCATGAATATGAAGAGTTGTGGTCGGAGGAGGTGGTGTGAAATCCTCTTTTGTGTGGGGTGAGGGGGCAGGTGTTGCAGGTGAACAGTTTGAAGGTGGTGATGGCTCTATGGAGGGGGGAGAGGTGGGGGAATGAGTGTCCAAAGTGCCTCTATTGTTGGGGTCGTTGGAGGTGTGAAGGCTGCCTGATGGCTCGTCAAAACGGCAGTAGAAGTCGTTAAGGGTGTTGGCTAAGAGCAAGTCATCAGTGGAGTGGGGGGTTTTAGGCTTGTAGTTTGTAATATTCCTAAAACCTTTCCACACAGAGGCCGAGTCATTCTCTGAGATCTGCTGCTGCATCTTCTCAGAGTGCTGATGTTTGGCAATGTCCACTTCTTTAGTGAACCTGTACTTGGCCTCTCTGTAGCAGTCCCTGTCTCCGCTTCTGAACGCCTTACTCTTTTCCAGCCACAGCTTTTTGAGTTTAGGAGTAAACCAGGGTTTGTCATTGTTATAACTCACCCTGGTGCGTGATGGCACAATGCTGTCCTCACAGAAGTGGATATAGGAGGTGACAGTGTCCGTAAACTCGTCCAAGCTGTTAGAAGCAGCCTTCATTGTGTCCCAGTCTGTGGTCTCCAAACACGTGCGAAGCTCCTCCACAGCCTCGTTGCTCCACAGTTTTTTTGGTCCTCACGACAGGTTTGGAGAGCTTCAGCCTCTGTCTGTACGCGGGGATTAGGTGGATCATGACGTGGTCAGAGAGTCCGAGTGAAGCGCGCGGCACCGCGCGATAGGCCCCGCTGATCGTGCTGTAGCAGTGGTCCAATGTCCTCTCCTCTCTGGTCGGGCATTTAATATACTGCTTGTATTTCGGAAGCTCATGGCTCAGATTGGCTTTGTTAAAGTCCCCAAGAGCAATGATGAGAGAGTCCGGGTATGTCCGCTCCATGTGGAGAATCTGCTCTGCGAGTGCGCACTGAGCTGCTTGCGCATCCGCGTCTGGCGGGATGTAAACAGCGGCCAGGATGAATGAAGCAAACTCCCGCGGAGAATAAAACGGTTTGCAGTGAATAAAAAGATATTCCAGAGAGGGAGAGCAGTGCTGAGCAATCACTGTTACATCTGTGCACCAGCCACTATTGATGTAGAAGCAGACACCTCCACCTTTGGTTTTACCGGAGAGAGCGGCCTGCCGGTCCGCGCGCAGCAGATGAAAGCCCTCCAGCTTGAGCGCGCAGTCCGGGATGTCCTCACTGAGCCACGACTCCGTAAAACATAAGACACAGGAGGAGGCAAAGTCTCTGTTCATGCTTCTCATCAGGGCCAGTTCGTCTATCTTATTCCAGAGTGAGCGTACATTAGAAAGGAAGATCCCAGGAAGGGCCGTTCTCAGTCCGCATCTCCTCAAACGCACGAGTACACCGGCTCGCTTACCTCTATTTCGACGTCTCACTTTCCTGATCAGAGTCAGCAGTGAATCTGCCGCAGATGCGACAAATATTGGAAATAAATCCACAGGCGTTGTAGTCCTGCAGTTAAGGAGCTCTTCTCTGGTGTAAGAAAATCCAGAGGAGTGCCCAGACACAGAAGAAATGCACAAAAACAAGACAAAAGTAACGCACTGAAGCACCAGTTAGAGGCTGCTAAGAAATTAATACAGTTAGAGGCTGCTAAGAAGTTAATGCAGTTAGAGGCTGCTAAGAAATTGAGTTAGAGGCTCAAGTAGTTTGGTAGGGAATTGGTCATTTTGTGAGGTAGAGGCTCAATTGGTTATATGGTGGACCTGAGTTGGTCATGTTGTGAGTTAGAGGCTCCATTGATCACTAGGTTGCACCTGCCTCAGTCACACTCTTGTTTCGAGGAGTTGACTGCTGTTTCAAAGTGTTATAAATTATTATAGGACGGCAGTTAGAGGCTGCTAAGAAGCGCATAGCCCGGAGGTTACGCTCCCTCCTGGCCGTGGACGCGCGACTTTGACCTGTCGGCGAACAGGGTTAGTTCAGTTTGGCTTAACTGTGGGGTACAGGGCATCCTGGAATAAGCTAGGAGTTAGAGGCTCCTTACCGTGTTAAACGGTATCTGCGCTTTTTTGGACACTGTTAAATTGAGTTAGGGAGTTTAGAAATGAGGCCAGATACAGTTAGAGGCTGATACTGGTTAATTGATCACAAAAAAGTTGGACTTTCTTCGGTTGGACCCGTTAACTTAAATTTGTCAAAATTGTGTAGGCGCTAAAGCTGTCGGGCCTGACAGTGATTGTAAATATAAGACGTCTTTGTAATATAAAATAGAGTTGTGTGTGAGACGAGACTGTGTGTGACGACAGCGCACTGCAGCGCTGCGAGCTATTTTTAGACTGTGAACATGCAAATGAGGTGGCTGCTGTGAAGCGCACAGAGGACTTTTGCTTGCTGTTTAGCGTGTTTTTGAGTTTTATAATTATGATTTGCAAATACTGTTAAAGACCTGTAAATAAGACGCTGATTTTGCTGATTATAATATTACAAATAAGGTTTTGAATGACTAGGGTGAATGTTTGATGTTTGGCTGGGTTTTGATATAGAAAAGACAAATCGTGCATGATTTAGACCGGCACTTCAGTCGGCAGGGTAAGATTGAGTGATAAATACAGCTGTGATTTGTTTCAGTTTTGTGGTGTGAAGCAGGATTTATAAGATTTTTAAGTGACTCTTGGTTCAGTTCAATAATATAGGCAGTTACATTTGATTTATGGTTACGATTATTACTGGTTTTATACATTCATATTAATGGAGGATTGTGACTGAGAGTGTGGAGAGAGGACGTGAAGACGGCTTTGCAGCTGCTGGAGTGAGTAGCTGTGTGTGTGACAGGAACTCTGCATGCCCATAGAAGGCAACTGCCTGACTGTGTGAAGTATACACCCAGAGAGAGAGAGAGAGAGTTAAATCTAGGTAGATGAAGCGAATGGATGTTTTCAGAAAAGAAATACTAAGTGAATGTTTTAGTTTGTTAATACAGTTGGATTTCTCTCAACCTGGAAACCTGAGTACAGCGGCAAAAGGATAAACAGAATTGGGACGACAGACAGGCCAAGCTTTGTCTCAAAATTACAGCTTGACCTCACTTTGTTCCCAACCTGAAAAGAAGCTTAAAGGACATCTTCTCCTCCAGTTATCGGTTACCATCACTGGAAATTTTCAGGCAAGTTTTTGACTGAATTGTTATTGGCGCCATGTGCCCCTGAAATCTCACAAGCAGGCTCTGACTCCTGGCTGAAGACATGGAATGCTGTTATTTAAGGTGGGAAATCAAGATTTGGGAAACAAAATAAAAACACGCAAACAACCAGAGAAATGCCTCGTTTGATAAAAAAGTTAAATTAACCCACCTACAAACGCACACACACGCAATGAAGAAACAGCTTACATTCATGAACACGTGAAGATTTTCTAGCAAGGTTAAAGCAGCGAAACTTAACATACACCGGTTGTTAAATGATAAAGTTTATCCACTACTAACAAATAAACTCTCTGGGTTGCAGGACAACAACTTAACTTAAAAAAAAGACACTGGTCTGACCAACCAGTGATGACACGTCAAATTTAGTGGTTAAAAGAGTCAAATTGTGACATGTTTTCTGCTGATTGATTAATACAAATGATTACTGAATGAAAGAAAATTCCTTTTTGGGCTTTTAAACATGATCTTAAGAATTTTAACATGTACCTGTGTTGTCCTGTCAGCTTGGTGGGTTATGAGTTGATTATATAGTGAGAAAAAACAAAAAAAGGGGGAGAGAAGGCTGACACAGGGCCTGGTCCCGTTGTTTCTCCCCTCTCTGAATAACACAGCCAACACAACATCATTTTCCTGTTCGTCCGTTTTTGTTTTGTTTTTTCTCTTTATGCTTGATTACAGGCTGCTTTGTCGGCCCGGAAAGCCGAGGCTGACCTGGACTCCTGCTCTCCCCTCTACCATCTTTGCTCACTCCTCTACCATCTTTGATGTGACCCTGACCAAATGCTACAGCAGCTGGACCCACAACAACAACCTGAAAATGTCAACACTGCTGCAGGAAAACGATCTCATGCAGAGGAGACGAAGAGCGTTAAATCCAAGGCCCGTTTCACTACACGGGGGAGATTTCCAGACAGCTTCAGCTGACAGAGCTGTGACGAGACGCCCATTAAGCCCGGATGAAAAGTGAGGCCGAGCAAAAGAATGCTGACCTTAACAACTCTGCATTAAAACTGTGCAGGACAGTGACGGACCAACACTGATGATCGGGCAGCAAAAAGGGCGTGCCAGAGACAGGAGGAGTAACTGAGGTCAGGAGGCACCTCAGAGTGGACAAAAGCACAAGAAGAAAATAAGCTGAAGGCACAGGTGTCGGGGCTCGGCCAGGAGCTGACCTCTGAGAAGAGCCGAACAGCAGAGCTGCAGAAGGCCGTGGAGCAAAGCAAGGAAAACATCAATAAACTTCAATCTGACGTGTACGGAAAAGACTCTGAGGTTTCTGCCCTCAGTATGAGCTCAAGGCATCAGAGCAGAAACTGAGCATGGCTCAGGAGGAGCTGGCTGATAATCGAACCCATCAGTTAGGCTTGGAGTCCCAGATACAGGACTTGAAATCAGGCCGGAGCTCGCTGGAGCAGGAGGTCGCCAAACCTGACGAAAAAGCTCCAACAGCAGGAGCAAGCCCTGAAGGAGCTACAGAAGCAAAAGGGTCAAGTTAAGGAGGAGCGGAACAAGGAGAAGATGCAGGACACTGGAGAAAAGGACTGCCTCAATTGGGGCCAGAACCAGTATGGAAAGAACTTTGAGCAGCAGCACCAATGGACGCAAATGGACTGAAATGGAGGAGGGCAGGACCCCAGGGCACGCTTCAGGCCGTGGTTTACCCAGAACAGGAAAGTGATGAACACAAACACACACAAACACACACATCTACATGCACTGACTCAGAATGAAGAGAAACACAGATATGAACACATATGCACTTGTTGATTGAGTGAGAACTGACACACACACACGCACACAAATCGAAATGCTGATTCAATTCACTGAGAAGTGATCCACACATGCACACACATGCACACGCTGATGCAATGAAGAATGCTTTACTAACAAATGCTGCACACAAACATCCAAATACAGAATCTGTTACAACAACAAGAAGCCATTGATTGTTTATTGGTTAAATGCAGTTCATGTCACCCAGAGGGCACCTGTGTAGATTTGGGGGACAAGGTCTAAGGCAGTTTGGTTATGAAAACAATGTTTGTGTGTGATGTCTGTTTATGGCTTAAGGCCTCCACTGAATTGTTTACTGTGCTTCACATAGCCTGATAAGGAGCAGTGGTACAAAGTGAAAATGATGAATTAACGGTGTGAGCCTTATTTCGGAGTGCCACATTTTTGTGTTTGAGATTTAATTGAAGGAGGAACACACTGAAAAAGAAAAAAAAGAAAAAAAAGGGGCCAGCCCTTGGATTTACGTAAGCATCTTGCGTGTATTTAACACAATTGTCTCAGGCTTTAAAGATCTGTACGAAATCCAACAACTCAATTTGTTCTCATTGAGATGACACGATACAATCCAATAAGAGTGGTTAGTTGCTGAACTCACGGAATTCACAACACCGCATAAGATTTCAAACTACAGGAAAATCACTGGAGTTATAAGAGGCAGACAACGACACACACACCCCATGCATGCTATTGCTATTTATTGTGGATTAACCTGTCAAGGGCAAGAACAAAAGAATTCTGCCTCAAATACAGGAAATCATAGCTTTCCTGTATTTCCTACATTGTTGGCATGCTGGTTAGTGCTGTTGCTTGACAGTAAGAAGCTCCTGGGTGCAGGTCCACAGTCTGGCTAGTTTGCAGTGGTTTCTCTTTGGGTATTCTGGTTTCCTGCCACAGTAAAAAGTCATGCAGTTATTAGAGCTAGGTTAATTGATGATTCTAAATTATCCATGAATGTAAGTGCAAACGGCTGTTTGTTTCTATCTGATAAACTGGTCAGCTGTCCGGGGTGTACCCTGCCTGGTAACCTGTCACTTCAGGGTTATTTCTCAGCCCTGTTGCAACCAGGATAAAGATAGGAGGATGGTAGTTGCAATATGAAGACAACATGTAGTATTTAAGTGACCAAGTAGTATTTGGATAAAAGTTACTGAATAGTGTTGAAATAAACTGACAGAATTGAAGGATTAAAATATTCCAGGAGCTCAATTTACTCCATCTGACCATGTTTCAATTGCGTTTTATGAACACAAAATGCACAGGTTTACTGAATATGAAAAGGTTGTGTTGATTTAACTCAGTTGTTTAAGTTTCTGCCAAAGCAAAACATTTGTGTGCAACCAGTGTCCACTATTGAATTAAGTAAATCCAACATGTTTTTTGTCAGTGCAAAAAGGAGTTACGATACCTGTATTCCTACACAATATTGTCCCGGGAGGGAGAAAAACTTTCTGGTGAAGTTTTGGTTGATTTTTGGGTTTTGCTTGACACTAGGTTGATTTTATCAGTGAGATTTGGATTGTTTTCTTTCTCTAAGAGAGAGAAAGATGGTTTTATGCTTGGACATGTTTGCAATGGGCCCCAGTATTTGATATTATATGAGTATTTTATTGGTTACGTTTGTTTTTGCTTTTGTTACAGTGCACTGAAATAAGAAAATCTGAGAGGTGTGATCCACCGGTGGTGATATTTTGGTATTTTGTGAGTTCCTGATTTAACAAATCAGCTCTTTAATCCAGGCCTGAGAGATTGAACTTTAAAGCGCTATAAAATATTCTTACTGAAAACAGTCGCAAAGTATTTTTCTCCATGATTATAATGGGCTTGGGA
The DNA here is from genome assembly GCF_057382275.1 of Copadichromis virginalis. Classification (NCBI taxonomy): domain Eukaryota; kingdom Metazoa; phylum Chordata; class Actinopteri; order Cichliformes; family Cichlidae; genus Copadichromis; species Copadichromis virginalis. The sequence continues at coordinate 28,164,088 of NC_140624.1, forward strand.
GAAATTCACTTATATGGGACATTGATCACATGAGAAGTCCTGAGCCTAAAAGGATTGCAGCGAGTCAATCCAGTCCAAAAAACAAGGAACTGTTTTCCTTTAAAATGATGACGTCATCGTGCTGGTGATGGATGCTCGAATAGGTTGCGCATGAGACTCCATTATCAGCAATATCTGGTATGAATGTGTGTGGATGTATGCATGTAACTGGACTGTGATGGACTGACGACTAAAAGTTTTAACTGACTTGATACTGAGACAAAAACGGTACCGACTTTAGGATCAGTGAATGTCCACAAACAATTCACCCAGCCTGTAAAAGAAGGGTGGATGTTTTGTCTTGCTTTGTTTTGTTTTTGCAAGAACAGAAGGATGACAGAGACTAAGGGAGGCTGTAGTTTCACATGAGTGTGAACTGCAGACTTAACCCTTTGGTTGCTAATTTTGAGTTACTGATGTTTGCATTAAGAAAATTGTGTTTTAGTAGCTGTGTTTCGATTAATGTATCACATTATATTGTTGGGAATGTTAAATGCTAAAGTAAAGAAAAGGTTTGATTTCACTCATGAAGGCTACTGTAAAGAGTCAATTAACTTTTATAGAGGGGGGGAAAAAAAGCCAAAAAACCCTCTATTGAGGTCTATGAATAACAGGGGAATGATAGACTTGTCACACTCAAAATGGAGATATGTAATGATAAACACTGGTCCCCGTCTTTTAGGTGCTTTCTTGAAATAGTCAGCAATTTAAAAGTAGGATAGAACCGACAGGGGCATGTGCTGAGAGGTGGTGCTGCACAAGAACAAGAGCAAAATAAAGAAAAATATTGTGTTTAGCTTTGATAAATTCAAATTAAAATGTACCATTACACTCAGAGGATCAATATGAAATTCGATATATGCTAATTTTGTATGAAGTACATGACTGATAACTGTTCTGTCCTGAGCTTTTGTTTTTACAGCACCCACTTGACCACACCAACAGTATCTCGCCACCAACAGGGGTATTTGCAAAGAATATGGAGGAGTATCATCAAAACTGGGAAAGGTAAGCCCCGAAGGGGGTGATAACACCATAACTTTCACTTATGGTTAAATTCTCAAAACTTGACCCCAAACTTGAAAATTCTTCAAACATTTAGAGACAGAGTGGATAAACATAATGTCACAAACCACATAAGGATGGGGCATTTGAATCGATAAGATGGTGAATTAACACGCCGTAAAATGTTGATCATGTTGATTATATTTATTCCAGTGTGCAGAGCAAGGTTATTATTATTAACGAAAACAAATGAAATAACGAAAACTAGAAGTGAAAAAACATTTTCGTTAACGGAAATATAATAAAAACAAAAAAGGAAAACTAACGAAAACTGTAATGAGTGTTCACAAAACTAACTAAAATTAACTGAATTTATAGCAAAATGTGTTTAGTTTCATTGATGTGTGCGTGTCATACAATAGTCAAGGGTGAAAATGAAGTTTAGTTTCCAGATTTTTTCTTGCTGTCTCATTATGCCAGCAGGTGGCAGTATGTTAGTCGAGTCGTCTGTGTTGCTCCGTCCTCGCGCAGAATCATGTCAGGAAAAGTCGGGAGAAAGCGCCAGAGTCCAATTTGGGATTACTTTGAATATGACTGTGTTTTGGATAAAGCAAGTGTCTTGTAGTGGACAGAGACAAATTATGAGGGACATTTATAAAACAAAAAAAATCCCACAAACCTTAAAGTGCACTTGAAAAGCTCACACAAGAAGGCTAACCTAGCTTACCTTGAAAAGGTAAGGGAGCGCACTCAAACCTCATCCCCAGAAAACAGAAGCTAACCCCAGGCAAGGCAGCGTGATGCATCCCGAGACAACAGGACGGGGACATCTACATAACTGTGTGAGTCAATTGCCTTCAAAAAGTTTATCAATTCACTTGAACCAAAATTACGAACACCCGGTGCTGTAAGAGTTAATAGTCTCAATACCCGAGGATAAGCAGAAGAGCATGACTGATATGATGAAACTGGGATTTTGTTACACTTAATTATCGCAAACACAACCAAAACTAAACTGAAACTAATCAAAACTAGACTAAACTGAAACTAAGGATTTTCAAAAAATAAAAACTAAACTAAACTAGCAAACAATTGGTAAAAACTAATTACAATGGATATAAAATTGAAAATCTGGAGTCAAAACTAAATAAAAATAAAAACTAATGAAAATTGCAGAACTATTAAAACCCTGGTCGAGACTAAGATGGCGTTGGACATCTTCAGGGCGGAAAAGGGTTGGTGTGACCAAGGTGTGGTTTGGCTTGTCGCATGTATATTTCAAGATGATATGGCTCTGGATGGACCAGTTACCAGGGCATGGAAGGAGGACAGACTCATTAAATGAGGAGAAGGAATTTTCTGGGATTGGAAATCCTCTGGGTGAGTGGTTGACTAAAAGCATGCATAAAATAAAAGCTATTTTTTGTTATTGATTGGTAATAGATTGATAATTGGCCACATTTACAGCTGTATTGACTTGTTGTGGACGCAGTCTACTTCATGTTTAAGCACTCTAATTAACAGATTGAAAATAGAGACATTAAAGGAAGAATATCCAGCGCCACCCTGTCAGACGCCAGTGACGGTGGGGCTCAGTGATGAATCAGGTGAGCTGGATTCATGGCTGAATCAAAACAAAGATTTCCCTGCTGTGGTCAGTGAGGGAAAAACAGGGGGAAATAAAATTGAAAGAGGTATTTATAAACGTTTATGTGTGAAGTTTATAAACGGGATAAAAAGGGGGTGTTTTACTGTTATTTTAGCATCAGCAGTATTGTTACATCAGAATCATATAACAAGCATTGCATTAATCATTTATTGAAGCTATTGACATTACATTAACATTTGTATTACAGTGATTGTTATAACCTCAGGTTAATCTTCTATTTACAGGTGTCAGGATAATCATATGATCTTTCATTGCAGGTGTAATCATGATCATTTTTATACATATTCAGTTTGTTGCTCATTATAGAGTTGTGCTCAAGTTAATAAGGGTTAAAAGCTACAGTCAGCGCGATGTTTGGCTGATCTATGGACTGGGGTGACTTCGAGCATAGAAGGCTGCACGCGCTTACATAACACTGATATCATGTTTTTCTTGGTGATCTTTTATTCAGTTATATCTTTTGCTAAGTTTTAAGTAGTGGCAGTTAATTAAACGACATTCATTTAATATTACATACCTGATTCAGAGCATTACACACAGATCAACTTAACAATCTGCAAGACCTTGTAGCTGCAATGTTGTGTCTCCATAAGGGACAGTTGGCTCTAGGAGATAAGTGGGAGTCAGTGCCTGTCCTCGAGAAGGAGAGAATATTCCTTTGCTGTGTCAAAAGTAGTCAACAAGTTCATATTCAAGTGAAGTTCATATTAATACAGGTTTTGTTTCTTGGCAATTCTAAGGACGCGGGCTCTGGGCAGAGCCAGGAGTTGAACAGATCTAAAATGACAATTAAATTGGTTTCATTCCCTGGCACAGGCTGACAGGACTGGAGCAACGACACTGGATAGGAGAAGGTCTCATACTTTCTAAGATATGAGGTCACTAACCTTTTCTTTTAATTTTCTAGCTCCGTTGATTTGACACATGGGAATGTGTCAAAAAAAAAAGGGGGGGGGGGGGGGGGAGTTGAGTTTTAACATCAAAAAAGGGTTATATGAACATTTTTATGACTTCATTGGTGTTTTAATAACTTAGGTATGGTAAAACTTACGCTAATAGTGACCCAGAAGGTTTCCGGACTTTTTTAGAGAATCAGTGAGAAGCATAAATCATTATTTCCATGTTTAAGCGTTAATCATTGAAATGAACTGAATAGCGTTTAGATGATAAAATGCCTGTGTTCATGAGAAGCTGAGTACCACACTGGAGAGGAAACCGTGGGACAGTAGGCGGAAGCAAACACATGATTTTTGGGGGGCAAATGTTAGGATTAAAAATGGCTAATTTGTTTTTGATGTCTTTTGTTAAAATGAGTGGTTTTAATAATTTTCAGACACACCTTGCAAATGTGCTTATAATGAGTTGGCACTCGGTCTTTTGAAGGTCATAAGCTTCGTTTGGCGTGATGGTCCAGACTGATAAAGTGTAGGAAATGACTTGAGTGCAGAGGGCTAAATGCAAACACGCTTACACACACATAGGATATGATTAGAATAAGTCCCTGGGACATTCTGAATATTCTAAACCAATTCTGAATCACCAGGAGGTCAGTAGATAACAACATTAGATTATTAGGGCTAGGAAGAGAGGTGTTTTGGTTTTCTGTCTCTTACAGAGAAAGGAACAGACACCAGACGAGGTCACAGATATACGAGGATCCTTCACAGCAGAGACAGACACAGTGACTGCCGAGACACCAACTGGGTTCAAGTGCCATGGCGTTTGGCTCCGATTAGTCACCTCAAAAGGATGGATCCCATAAACACAGCAATAACCATGAAGGGGTTGGCGGAAATCCAGGAACACCAGACCAACGAGGTTCGAGAGGCTCTTGGGCAAAAGGGGGACACGTTCCTGTACCTTTTTCTGGGGGATACACAGGACACACAGGACCCGAGGATTCACAGATCGTTGTTTGAAATCGGGGCAGAATAATCCCCTGATCTGTGCAACGACTGAAGGGTTGTCTAACCCCTGAGGTTGAAGAAAGAAGAGCAGAGGATCACCCAACTGGACGACACTGGTGGCTGCAGCAATAAAATAAAGGCTAAAAGCTCCTTGGACAGGGGTTCTAGTCTGAGTACGTCTGAAGGGTATAAGGTAGTAGAGCAGGGCGATATGGCCAAAAATATTTATCACGATATATATTTGAAAATTTGCGATAACGATATAACTGACGATATAATTGATGCGAGACAAAATACAACTCCACAACATTACTAGCGCAAAAAGACAACCTTCCATTTATTTTCACTTAAACAAGAAGCTGGTTTTTATGTACATTAAAGCTTTATAAAAATGTAACAGTGCAAATGCAAATTCCTTGCTGAAAGTTTAACCAAAAGGCATTTCCAGTAGAAATGGGCTGACATATCCTGAGCATAACCATGTTTAATATCCACTGAAGTTAAAAAGAGGTGCTTTGCAACATTAAACTGCAGTGTGCATTACGTATTTTTCGGACCATAAGGTGCACGGGATTATAAGGCACATTAAGCGAAACAAAGCAGTCAGATAAATCAAACTTTATTAAACTCATTCTTCTTGCTTCCTCCACTTCTGTACCATTGATTCATTAATGTTGAATTCTCTGGCAGCTGCTCTATTCCCATGTTGTTGCAGTATATTAATGACTGACCTCGTATTGTGGATGGATTATCTCAGTTGTTCTCCTGACTGAAGTTTGGTCCGTTTACAGCATCCTGCCATGCGATTACATTTGTCTCTAACTATCAGAACCTTAACGTTAACTTTTATAAGTGGAAAAGTGTTAGTGTTCGTCCTCCAGCTTCACTGTTTATGTTATGCTAACATAGCTGCGTCGCTAGCGATCACGTAGCACATCATTATATACCAGCTAGCCCAACTTCAGTAACCCTACAAACGTCACTGCTGTTTAGTTTCCTCTCTTCATTTATGTTGGAAGTGATAGCAGAGCTGTACGTTTGAATTTTTTCAGAAATCTCTCAGTCAGAACATGCTATATCATGTTTAGGTAACTAGCGAAGCTAACTTCTGCTAGCTTCCTGCTAACTTCTAACGCCGTTAAATGTAATAAATTCTGTTTTCATAGATGCTTGGAAGTTAAACTTCATAGTTACACATGGTAAAGCAGCAATGCTGATCGTTTTATTAAAGATGAAAGAATTTAGACAGTTTTTAACTCTCAGTGATGCTGCAGTGTTCGTTTGACCTGAAGCATACGGAGTTTAGGACCCAGATTACTCCCAGATTTAAGAGCATCTTAGTCCGACAAATACGACAATAACGACGGCCGCTTGCATGTTCTGCAAAGAAATGTGCTTTGTCGTGTATCTGACGGACAAACACCAAACCAGTTCCACATTACTGAAGTTGCACCATTTTTACAAACCAATTCTGGTTCATCTGTTTCACTCAACAATCGGCCATGTGCGTATGAAAACAAAGGCACTGCGCATGCGCGTTTTACTCATATTCTATCGCGATATTTCATTTTCCTATCGTTGCCTAACATTATACCGGTATTACCATGAACGGTATAATATGGCCCAGCCCTATAAGGTAGCACCAAAATAAAGCTGTGGGAGAACTGGGCAGTGTCATCTGTACCTGCTATTGTTGTAGTAATAGTTTTTCTTGCATCTGAACTGCGCAAACACAGAGGTCATCTCACATATGGTTCGCCCAACAGGGGGACAGAGGGCCTCAGGGGGAAGAAGAAATGAACCCGGCTACACTGGATTACAGGGTGTAGGTGAGCTCTTTATTCTAAAGAGCTCAACAGGGGGAGTGTGGGATTATAATATTATTTTATGCCATGTTAGACCCCTAATTAAAGATTGTGAATTATTATGTAGTTTTAGTTTGCATTATTCTCCTGAATTAGAAGAAGGTGATAACTATTACATTTGTTAAACTGATTTGCATTACATTAGACTGCTGATTTATTGTGAATGAATGATATTGTTTTATGATGCATTATACTGCTGAGTTATAAGAAATACTGTTCGCAGAAAGTCATCGCCTTATTTGTCTGATTAGAAGAGAACAGAACATACTGGAGTTTTCTGCCCCATCTCAGCAGGAGCAGATAAACAGGGAGCCAAGGTCGTAGCTTAGGCGCTGTGTGAGAGAAAGAATGTGAATGTTTAGGCTTTTATGATTAGGTGGGGGCCACTAGAGGCTATAAGAGTTTGACCAATGCTCCACCATTTTGAGATCTGATGCTGTCTGCGTACAGTGTCCATCTCCCACACGTTTGATCATTAAAATCATCGTTTGACTCAACCCGGCCGGACCAGTGTTGTTATTGTGGTTTTTCCTCTTGTATCCACCCCCAATATTTGAATCCGTAACAGTTGCCATCAATCAGGATTTGGCCCAGAAGCTTGAAAATGAAGGGCCAACACTGCAAATATTGACTCTTTGCATAAACTTAATGTAATTGTCAATAAAAGCCTTTGAAACGTAAACAGTGCTTGTAATTCCTACTTCAATACGTCACAGAACAACTGACAAAAAGATCTACGGCAGCAAACTTTGTGAAAAGCAATATTTGTGTCATTCTCAAACCGTTTGGCCACAACTTTACTGTCTACTTGCCTATCACTCCCACTTATTTCAGCTTGTGTCAGGGATGAAAATAATGACACAGTCTACATTACATTTATTTTTATTCCATAAAAGGATGAGAGCATGATGGTAAAGTGCAAACTGCATCCAGGACAGAACAAACTGCATTAAGCTTCTAACACAACTTCAGTTCTTTGCCAGTGCCTGCACAACAATTAGGGGAAATACCTCCAACATGCACAAACATTTGACTACACAGCATACAATTCAACTGCACAAATGTAATATCTTCGCTAAATTCTTATCAATTCCCATTCCTACTCCCTGGTATAACTCTCAAACTTAAAAAATAGAACCCGTATGTTGGGGAGGAAATGCCATCTCAATTTAGAAGATCTTTATTTGGCCTGTAAAAATAGTTTCCCCTCTGTAAATCTAGGGTGTCTTGTTATTCATCACTGACTACAGTGATGAATAAAAACAACCATAGGTTTCTCTTAGGCACTGTAGCTAGGCTAACTAAAAGTCAGCATTTTGTTAAGCCAAGCATTTGTTTAACCATAACTATTAATGACTGAATTCATTTTTTCAAAAATAAAGATTTTAACAGTGTTAGGAAGGTTGTTTTTAAAATGTATTCCACTACATATTACAGATTACATGCCCCAAAATGTATTTTGTAACGTATTCCGTTATGTTACTCAGTGAGAGTAACGTATTCTGAATACTTTATAAAATCAAATCAAATCACTTTTATTGTCACATCACATGTGCAGGCACACTGGCACAGCACATGCGAGTGAAATTCTTGTGTGCGAGCCCCACAAGCAACAGAGATGTGCAAACACAACAACACAAACGAGCAAAATACAAGAATGGCCAACCTGAAACTAATAAATATATGTACAATATATAATAGTGTATGCATTTCTGGATGTGTATACTAAATATTTCCTACGTGTGTGTGTGTGTGTGTGTGTGTGTGTGTGTGTGTGTGTGTGTGTGTGTGTGTGTGTATACACATTTTTACAAATTAAATAGTAAAAAAAAAAAAAAAAAAAAAAATAATAATAATAATAATAATAATAATAATAATAATAATAATAAAATATATAAATATACAGAGTTGAATATGTGCAAAACAAGTGGCATTTATATACAGTGTGGAGTGCATAATGTTGATTTAGATTACTTAATATATTATCATGCTTTTTACAACTACATGAATGTACTTTTGCTGTGTGATTTATTACTATTACTGAAGGCTACTTGTCATACCAGTACCAACTAGATTTTTAAATCTTAATATAAAATGAGTAATAATAATAATAATAATTCAAGATGGCGCCGAGTATGGCAGCCTCGTCGCGAGCTCCCCCAAGCAACGGCTTTCTTCTGTGTTTAATTTACTTTTCCTTTATTTTTTCACGAGCAGCACTTGTCTCCTTGTGTACGACCGACAAACCTTACTGGACATAAAAGACGGTCTTTCTAATAACTTTCCGGAGTTCAAGTTTTGCAACACGGACGCTCCGTTTGCAGACCCCCCATTCATCTCACCTGAGACGCCTTTGTTCTCTGGCCCTGGAGGCCGCAAACGCCGACGCAGAGGGAGAAGATCTGGCGTTCTGGTTCGACTGAGACGGCGCACTTACAGACCACCGTTACCCAGTTTATTACTGGCTAATATGCAGTCTCTGGAGAACAAGCTGTGCGAGCTTCGGGCACGGATCTCATTCCAGCGAGAGATGCGGGACTGCTGCGTGATATGCCTCACAGAAACCTGGCTATCGGACAAAGTACCGGACTCCGCAATACAACTGCCGGGGTTCTCTGTGCACCGCGCGGACAGGTCACAGGATCTTACTGGGAAAAGCAGAGGCGGTGGTGTGTGTTTCATGATCAACAACAGCTGGTGTGATTATGCGAACGTGCACCCGGTCAAATCCTTCTGCTCACCGGACCTGGAGTACCTGATAATTAAGTGCCGGCCATTCTGGCTACCGAGGGAATTTACAGCAGTGATTATTACGGCTGTTTACATTCCCCCACAAGCCAACACTGACCGTGCACTCAGGGAACTGTACAGCGCGATCAGCAGCGAGGAAACCGCACACCCAGAGGCAGCGTTTATCACAGCCGGAGACTTTAATAAGGGAGACCTGAAGAAAGTCTCACCAAAACTCCATCAACACATCTTTTTCAACACACGTGGAAACCGGCTACTCGACCACTGTTACACCTCTTTCCGGGATGCGTACAAAGCCCTCCCCCGCGCCCCATTCGGCCAATCAGATCACTGCTCCATCCTGCTCCTGCCCGCCTACAGGCAGAAGCTGAAACAGGAAGCTCCAACCCGGAGGGCGGTGCACTGTTGGACGGACCAATCGGAGTCTGCGCTGCGGGACTGTTTTGATCACGCAGACTGGGAAATGTTTCACGTGGCCGCCAGAGACATTGATGAATACACAGACTCAGTCTGTGGATTTATCAGGAAATGCGTGGAAGATGCCGTCCCATCCAGAACAGTCAAATCCTTCCCAAATCAAAAACCCTGGATTAACGGAGATGTTCGCGCGGCACTGGCGGCACGGAACACCGCCTTTGCCTCCGCGAACACATCGGACTACAAACACGCACATTACCAACTCCGGAAGACGATCAAAGCAGCCAAACGTGAGTACAGGGACAGGGTGGAGCAACAGTTTGACAACCCTCGGAGTATGTGGCAGGGACTAAACACGATCACAGACTTTAGAGGGAAAACCAGCACACCGCAGACCACGGCCTCCCTGTGTGAGGATCTAAACGTATTCTACGCTAGATTCGACACAGCGAACACCATGAGACCGGACAGTGTGCGCACCGCGGATGACGTCAGTGCGCACACTGTGTCTGAGGAGGATGTGCGGAAGTGCTTCAGGAAGGTGAACGCACGCAAAGCTACTGGTCCGGACGGGATTCCCGGCCGCGTCCTCAGGTCATGCGCGGCTCAGCTGGCTGGAGTGTTCACACACATCTTCAACCTTTCCCTCTCTCTGTCTGTAGTCCCAGCCTGCTTCAAAATGGCCACCATCGTCCCTGTACCCAAATCCTCCACCATCTCCTCATTGAACGACTGGCGACCTGTAGCCCTGACCCCCATCGTAAGCAAATGCTTCGAGAAGCTGGTCAGGGACTTCATCTGCTCTGCACTACCCGACTCACTGGACCCTCTACAGTTTGCATACCGCCACAACAGGTCCACTGATGATGCCATAGCCCTGACACTACACACTGCCCTGTCACACCTGGAGAAGAGAGACACGTATGTGAGGATGCTGTTTGTAGATTACAGCTCAGCATTCAATACCATCGTTCCCTCGAAGCTGGACAGGAAACTGCAGGATCTAGGACTGAGCAGCTCCCTCTGCAGCTGGATCCTTAGCTTCCTGTCTGACAGACGCCAGGTGGTCAGACTGGGCAGCATCACCTCATCCCCCATCACACTGAACACTGGTGCTCCACAGGGGTGTGTACTGAGCCCTCTCCTGTACTCACTCTACACCTACGACTGCACAGCCACTAACAGCTCCAACATCATTGTGAAGTTTGCGGACGACACTACAGTGGTGGGTCTTATCACCAACAGTGATGAGACAGCTTACAGGGAGGAGGTCAGCGCCCTGACCCACTGGTGTCAAGACAACCATCTCACCCTCAACGTCGCAAAGACAAAGGAGTTGATAGTGGACTTCCGGAGGTGCAGAGAAGTACACACCCCCATCACCATCAACGGCGCTGCTGTGGAGAGAGTGAGCAGCTTCCGGTTCCTTGGAGTACATCTGGCTGAGGATCTTACGTGGTCAGTACACACAAACAAAACAGTGAAGAAGGCGCAGCAGCGCCTCTTCTTTCTCAGGAGACTGAAAAGATTCGGCATGAGCCCCCGCATCCTCAGGACCTTCTATCACTGTGCCATTGAGAGCATCCTCACTGGATGCATCACCACCTGGTATGGCAACAGCACCGCCTACAACCGCAAAGCTCTCCAGCGAGTAGTGCGGTGCTCTGAACGGATAATTGGAGGTGAGCTTCCCTCCCTCCAAGACATCTACAGGAAGCGGTGCCTGAGGAAAGCGGGGAGGATCATCAAGGACTCCAGTCACCCCAGCCATAAACTGTTCAGACTACTTCCATCAGGAAGGAGGTTCTGCAGCATCCGGTCCCGTACCAGCAGACTGAGAGACAGCTTTTTCCATCAGGCCATCAGACTGCTGAACACGTCATAGACACCTCAGCTTCACTACTGGAACTTTAACATTATGCACTCCACACTGTATATAAATGCCACTTGTTTTGCACATATTCAACTCTGTATATTTTATATATTTTATTATTATTATTATTATTATTATTATTATTATTATTATTATTAATTTATTTTTTTAATTTTTTTTTTAACTATTTAATTTGTAAAAATGTGCATACACACACACACCACACACACACACACACGTAGGAAAATATTTAGTATACACATCCAGAAATGCATACACTATTATATATTGTACATATATTTATTAGTTTCAGGTTGGCCATTCTTGTATTTTGCTCGTTTGTGTTGTTGTGTTTGCACATCTCTGTTGCTTGTGGGGCTCGCACACAAGAATTTCACTCGCATGTGCTGTGCCAGTGTGCCTGCACATGTGATGTGACAATAAAAGTGATTTGATTTGATTTGAGTAACAGTAGGGTGGACATTACGTAAGGCTGCACTTTTTGCAGCGTTCTCGTATAGAAAACTATTCCTTGCGTATATAAAACTGGTCCACGGCTCCGAACCGTAGTAAAGGGACCTCTGGCTAATACACTCAACAAAAATATAAACGCAACACCTTTCTTACTGCTCCCATTCCCCATGGGATGGACGTAGAGACCTAAAATTCATTCCAGATACACAATATAACCATCCCTCCCAAACAGTGATCACAAATCAGTCCAAATGTGTGGTAGTGGGCACATCTGCTATATTGAGATAATCCATCCCACCTCACAGGTGTACCACATCAGGATGCTGATCTGACATCATGAGTAGTGCACAGGTGTACCTCAGACTGCCCACAACAAAAGGCCACCCTGGAATGTGCAGTTTTGTCTCACAGCAAAATGCCACAGATGCCACAAGCAATGAGGGAGCGTGCAATTGGCATGCTGACAGCAGGAATGTCAACCAGATCTGTCGCCCGTGCATTGAATGTTCATTTCTCAACCATAAGCCGTCTCCACAGGCGTTTCAGAGAATATGGCAGCACATCCAACCGGCCTCACAACCGCAGACCTCGTGTAACCACACCAGCCCAGGACCTCCACATCCAGCAGGTTCACCTCCAAGATCGTCTGAGACCAGCCACCCAGACAGCTGCTGGAACAATTGGTTTGCACAACCAAACAATTTCTGCACAAACTGTCAGAAACCGTCTCAGGGACGCTCAACTGCATGCCCGTCGTCCTCATCGGGGTCTTGACCTGACTCCAGCTCGTCGCCGTAACAGACTTGTGTGGGCAAATGCTCACATTCGATGGCGTCTGGCACGTTGGAGAGGTGTGCGCTTCACGGATGAATCATGGTTCACATTGTTCAGGGCAGATGGCAGCTGAGAATGTCCCAGTTCTTGCATGGCCAGCATACTCACCGGACATGTCACCCATTGAGCATGTTCGGGATGTGCTTGACCGGCGTATACGACAGCGTGTACCAGTTTCCACGAATATCCAACAACCTCGCACAGCAAACCAAAACAAAACACTCAAACAAAATACACAATTTCCATTACAAGTGACATTACCCTCTACAATTTTTACAAATAAATTAAAAACTGCCTAAATAGGCTTTTAGGTGATTTTTAAAATTATGAATAGAAGCCAATTCTCTAATTGCATAAGGCAACTTATTCCACTGAAAAGATGCTCTAAATATAACAGTTTTTCAAAAAGTTACTTTTAACTCGAGGAATTACTAAATTGTGGTTAGTTGAGAATCGTGTAGCATGATTATGTATTTCATCTGGATACTGCAACTGAGCATAAAAAAAAGTGTGGTGTGTTTACCAGTATTGCTTTCTTTAAAAATACAAGTAAGCCATAGTATAATTTAACTTGTACAGAAAGCCAAGAAAGTTTATCGTGCATTTTATCAATACTTGTATAATATGAACACCTTAACACTAATCTGGCCGCCCTATTTTGGACTAACTGAAGTCTGTTCAGATCTGTCTTATTAGCTGCTGACCAAATGATTGAGCAGTACTCTAGATGAGATAATACTAGTGGATTAATGACATCTTTCATAATTGAAGAAGTGATATAAAAAGAGCATTTCCTAGCTATAGCTATGCCCTGTCCCATTTTCTTAATAACAGAGTTGATGTGCTGAGACCATGAAAGGTGGTGGTTTATGGTAACACCAAGTAATTTAATCTGGGTGACCTGTTCTAATACCGATCCAGCTATGGAAAGATTTAGTTGTGGGCTGTTGACTAAGCGTACTCTACTTCCTATTAACATGGATTTGGATTTAGACACGTTTAAAATCATGTTGTTTTTACTTATCCAATCAAACACGTTCAGCAAATCTAGTTGTAATACGCTTGTCAATTCAGAGTGGCTACTGGCTGAATAAAACATGGTGGAATCATCAGCATACATTACAAGATGAGATTTATCCAGGACATACGGCAAATCATTTGTAAAGACTGAGTAGAGAAGTGGACCGAGGCAGCTGCCTTGGGGTAGACCACAGTTCATTTTACAGCCCTCCGAGAAATAACCATTATAATAAACCTTTTGCCGTCTTCCAGACAAATAACTTTCCATCCAGCACAAAGCTGCTGGTGAAAATCCATAACATTTTAGTTTATCTATCAAAAGATCATGATTTATCAAATCAAATGCAGCACTAAAATCCAAAAATACCACCCTGGCCAAATTCCCATTATCTAGATATTTATACCAGTTATCTGTCATGTGAATGAGAGCTGAACTGGTGGAATAACCAGGTTTGTAGGCATGTTGAAACTGAGTGAGTAACTGATTTTCTGTTAGGTAATGTTGAATTTGTTCATAGACAATCCTCTCCATAATTCTACTTAGAACGGGGAGTAGACTAATAGGTCTGCTATTGACACCATTAAAAACGTCATTCTTGTTTTTAGGAATGGGAATTATTTTCGATTCTTTCCACTGCAATGGAAATAAGCTGCATGCCAAAGATCTATTAAATATGTGACATATAGGAAGGGACACAAACTTGGCTGCAACTTTGAGCAGTTTATTGTCTACGTTATCAGAGCCGGAGGATGTATCGTCAGGAAGTGATATCAATAAGCACTCTACCATCTCCACATTCACTGCCTCAAACTTAAATTGGCATTGCTTATTATTCATGATAACATCCTGTATAAGACGACGTGATAAGGTGGGATCGCCTCTGCTCATTGTAGATTTTAAATTTGTTATTTTATTGCTGTAATAATTCGCAAAATAATTGGCTATGTCCTTAGCTTTACTTATACCCATGTAGATGTGAAACATCACCGGAGCAAGATCTCTACCCATTATATTATTTAAAACTTTCCACACCTTTTTTCTGTCCTTATTGGCCTCCTTGAGCTTAAGTTGATAATATTCTTTCTTGCGCCTATTCAATTTAGTTACTTGATTTCTTAACTCGCGATATCTTTCCCACTCTTGTGGACTGACAGACTTATGTGCTTTTGCTTTTGCTATATCCCTTTCTGACATTGCAACCTTAAGTTCATTATCTAACCAAGGTGCGTAGTTCTTTTTAACAGTAAATCTTTTTAAGGGGGCATGTTTGTCAGCCAGGTAGCAAAAGTTTTCAATAAACATAGATAATGCCATATCAGGGTCACTCTCGAGGCAGATGTCAGTCCAGTGAATTTCTTTTACGTCATTAATATACTTATCTGCATTGAAATTTTTGTATGATCTATGAAAAATAATCTTTTGTGCAGTTTTCAGTGGTTTCATTTTCTTGGTCAAACCTACAAGATTATGGTCACTATAACCAACTGGAATAGAAACAATATTAGAGCAATGCTCAGGAACATTTGTATATATATGATCAATACATGATGATGACCTATGACCTCCTGCGTTGACCGTGACCCGGGTGGGAATGGTGATCATCTGAGACAGGCAACAAGCCGACGCTGATGAACTTATCTTTTTCCTTAAAGGACAAGAAGGAGCTGACCAATTGATATTAAAGTCTCCTAATAAGAACATGTCTTTGTTTTCCTCAGTTACTCTTTCCAGCATTTCACAGATTCGTTTTACATACAACATATTACTACTTGGGGGTCTATAGCAGCAACCTGCTAATACAGGCCTGCCATAGAGCGGGTGTAACTGAACCCACACAATTTCCAGGTCGTTAAACATTAAGTCTATACGTAGTTTTCTTGCCATATTATCATTAATGTATAGGGCTACGCCCCCTCCAAATCTGTTTCTGTCCTTCCTATACAACTTATAACCGTTTATTTCAAATTCATTATTCTCAAAGGCAGCATCTAAATCTGTCTCGGAAAAAGCCAGCACACTTAGCGTATTTGTTGACAACAGTGCATGAATTTCTTGAATCTTATATTTAAGGCTACAAATATTAACATGAGCCACTTCAAAATCTTTACCGGAGAATCCGGGAATAAGTATAGGATCCGACATTTGCAGACCGATCGATCTCAACAGCTACAAATGGCAACATTGCTGAAATCTAAATATTAATTCCGGCGTTCTGTGGCCTCGGTTTAACAATTAATTTGTCATATTTCAGGACGGCAATATCACCTCTGTCTCTGGCCGCTCTCAGCTGTGGTAACAGTTCTTTCCTCTTCTTCCTGATGGACTCTGAGAAATCTTCGTTGATGTAAAGATTGGTACCTTTCAATTTTTTGGCAGATGAGAAAATTAATTGTTTATCTTTAAATCTTTGTAGTCTGACCACAATCGGCCTGGCTCGTCCATTTTCCTTGTATGGACCGACTCTGTGAGCGCGTTCAATTTGAATGCTGTCACTATCCAGGCCCAGCTTGTTCTTCAGCATATGTCGGACTTTCTCCTCTGATCCATCCCACGTTTCTGCTTTTTCATCTGTTAATCCATCCACCACAATGTTGTTCCTTCTCGATTGATTTTCTAAATAATCCATCTTGGTTGTTAATTCTCTGTGTTCCTCGCGTATGCTGCTGACCGCCGATTCAAACTCTTTTAGTTTGCTTTTAATGCACCTCTCTTCAGTTTGCAGCTCGGTGACAACCCCATCCGTGAATTGCAGGCTGGATTTAACATCCTGTACATCCCTTAGAATGCTGTCCAACCTTTTGTTAGTTCCATCCATGATTAATTGGACAAATGTCTTAAAGTTATCTTGCTGTTGATGAATCAGATCTTTGTGTAAAATTCCCGTTGCTGTTCCAGCATAGCGTTCAGCGTGCTAACACTGACATAGCTGTCATCCTCTGCCAGTAGCGCCTTGACGGCCTTCGGGGGCATATCAACCAAATCGTTTTGCCCCCCCCCACCCGTGAAGATCGCTTCGTGTACAATGGAGTTCACAAAAACGTATACGTGAATCAAAGAATGTGAATCAAATTATACGTGATACGGTGCGACGTTCTTTCTTTCTTTCCACGCTCCAAGTTGTGTTCAGGTATCTACAAGTACGGCTGCCGTCAGAATTCATTAAGCTGTACAATTTAAACATGATATCAGGTATCAATCATCGTACTATCAAGTTAACGGTTCATCTGCATGTTTCAATAATAAAACTTTTTGAGGCTTACTGCAGCGGTGGATGGAACAGCTACAAAGTTTGTTCTTATTCACGTTAGAATTTGTTGATCAGGTCCTTTGATGAAGGATTCCCACTAGCATTTTTCTCAGTGAATGATTTAATGGTGCTGTTTATGCTATAAACACGTTTTCTTTCACGCAACCTGAGCTCACCATCTTGGTACTGGATGAATGAGGTAAGCTGTATAAAGCGCTTTGAGTGCTCATGAGAACAGAAAAGCACTCTACAAGAACCAGTCCATTTACTGTTTGTCATAAAGAACACCCTTAAACCCTTTAAGCCTTTTGTTTTCTGACTTCGCTGGGCCAGGAGGAGCTCTTCTTGATCCAACTAATTGTGGGTATTTATGTATGGGGTCAATAGTGTAGTGTCGAGCACATTTTCCAAACATGCAAAAGATCTTTGGTTTAAGACCAGGAGGCATAAATTCCTAGAAGGGTTGCATCAGGAAGGGGATCCGGCATAAAAATGTGCTGAATCAAGCACACGGATCCATGTCTAAAAATAAGGGAGCACACGAAAGAAGAGTATGGCTGGACAGAGGGATTTCTTATGAGTCCTACTTTCATTATTTTTTTATGTCAGTAATGACATAAAATTCTGTAACAGTTTATACTGAATAACAGATTTTGATCTTGCAAGTCCGAGTTAACAGTGTCAACAGTGGTCAGACTGATCAAATGATAAAGGCCATGTTTTTACGAATGATTCACTTCTGTCCATGATCTGACCTGATCTTCACTGATCCCAAAGTTTGCTACAGTGCAACTCTTTCTACACAGTCGGGGAAATAATTAACAAGATTAGGAATCCCAGCAGCCTTTCTTACCTGCGACACCAGCCCACTGGCCAAATGCTACAATCCGGTAACCATTAGCATCAACCATCTTCTCATAATCAATGAGCCTGATCTCCTGCACAGACAAAAGAAACTTTGTTAGTGTTTTTGAAGAGTGTGAATTTAAATGGAAAATGAAATCCAGCCTTCGGCAGAGTATGCTGTATTTCTTTATTTACTGTACATCAAAATCATTAGTTGAGTAGCAACTAAGGATGGGTATCGAAAACCGGTTCTTGTTGAGAACCGGTTCCCACTGTTTCAATTCCTTGGAATTGTTTGCCATTTTCGCAAACAATTCCCTTATCGATTCCAGTTGCCCCGAATGACGTCACCACGTTGCAGAGCATCATTTACCTGGCAGGAAACATGGCGGCTCAAACGCTAAAAAGTTTGGTTATACTTTATGAGAACGGGAAACACTACGAATATGCAAAAGCATTTGCTCACAAAACACGCGATAACCTTAAATGAATGTCGTGTTTTTAATTCCGCTACGGACTCGTGAATCTCAATCCAGCAGCAGCGGTAACGTTTGCACATCCTCTCCCGTTAATGCAGCAGGTAAATAATCAACTAACAGTGCATATTATGTTAGCGCAATCTGCCTTATTACAAAACCTGCCATTACTGTGCATTTAGGTGACCATGATGAGAGAGACAGACAGAGTCTAGCTGGCTCAGATGCTGGCAGTTGTCACTGCAGTCTACCAGTAGCGTCTCCTTTCAGGCCAGGATAGACGAATGTCACCGAGCAGTGACCAAGTTTGTGGTAAAAGGCTTGCACCCATTTGCCACAGCAGATGCCCCCGATTTTCGGTAAGTGAATGTGTTTAATTGTAGGCAGGGACATTACTGGATATTCTTGTGTAATTGCTACAGAATAATTTATGTTATACTTTGTTATTGCTACAGAAGAATGTTTATTTTACATTTACAATTTTTTTCCTGGGGACCCTGTGACACCCCATTGAAAAGCCGTAGGCTGTGGATCTCTTAAGATCTCACTGCTGGGTTTGTAAGGCCATGTTACTCCTAAATTTCTATCTTGTTCAAAGAGAAGATATAAAACAAAGTTCTAAGCTAATCGACCTTAGTGTTCTCCTTTTTTAAAAAGAATCGATAAGAGAATCGATAAAGAATCGAATCGTTAAACAGAATCGAAAATAGAATCGGAATCGTGAAAATCTTATCAATACCTATCCCTAGTAGCAACAGCTAGAAATCTGAATC
This sequence comes from Copadichromis virginalis, assembly GCF_057382275.1. Classification (NCBI taxonomy): domain Eukaryota; kingdom Metazoa; phylum Chordata; class Actinopteri; order Cichliformes; family Cichlidae; genus Copadichromis; species Copadichromis virginalis. Next base: position 28,183,285 of record NC_140624.1, read on the forward strand.
AGTTTTCATTATTTGTTGAGAAGTTTGGACACATAGTCATTTATGGGTTTTCTTTATTTATGTCTTTATTATTTATTTTGCATTTTAGTGTATTTTGTTTTTAGATTTTTCAAAGTGAATACCAATCATTTTAAACTCCCCAACACCTGTGGGAAAAACTCCTATGCTCCGATCCCCATCAAAAGTAATTTCTCTCTCAGATATATAGTAGACTCCTTTCATCTGTTTATTCCTCACCATCCAATGTTAAATCTGCATGGGAGAGAGAGCTGGGAATTAGCCTGAACAAGTGTTGGAATGTAAACCTCGATTCACACCCACCTCTCTTTATACAATTTCAGGATTCACCTATCTAAAGCTGTCTATCAATTTTTTATACTTAAAATCAATAGCTTCAATAAATGTCAAGTTTTACGTTACCTTTCTCATATATCGATTAGTCAATTGGAGTTCTTACCATTTATCTTATTATTGTTTTCTTTATTAATAAATTCACCTTATTATTGGCAACACAACACCTACTCTTCTTCTGGAAAACAGTGCCCTGTACCACACTCAGTGGCTCCGTGAAGCAATGTCTTTATTTAATCCAATTTTATAATCCTTGATCAGTCTCCTGATAGTGATCCCAATTTCTTGTCCTCCCACCTTTCCAAATCTAATAAGTCATAACCAATGGATCTTTTATTGTCATTGTTTGGACTTGTGACTAAGATTGTTTCACCCTGTCAAACCGCGTTAAATCTAATTTAACTTAATACAATTAAATGAAACAAATAGTAACTCAATCCTACATTGATTAGGACACTCCAAAACTTTGATTTTGTATTCTTTGATCCATTCAGAGGTAGACTTGCTGGTGTGTTTTGGATCATTGACCTGCTGCATAGCCCAAGTGTCCTTGAGTTTCAGGGCACAAACTGACAGCCAAACATTCTCCTTCAGGAAACAATCTCCTTTTTCAGTAAAGAGCCGAATTCATGGTTCCATCAATTATTCCTTTTGTATAGTTTCACTGGTTCTTCTATACTTATACTAAATAATTTTCATTACTTTATATACCACTTCATTTAAATATGACAACTTAATCTATAATAATACAGAGTAACAGATTTTATTTATATTCTATATTAACGAATCAAATCATGCAAATCCATGTCCCCCTTTAAGCAGTGATTACATTGTGCAACATGGATGGTTGTAGACATCATAAGGGTGAAGTCAACCATTTGGCTACATGTGCAATTTTTGCATTCTAATGGTAAATCTCTACAGAAGTGTCTGCCCATAAAAAAAAAAAAAAAAAAAACAGGAAGATGAGCAGAAATCAGCACAGACTGTCATGCTCACTGTCTGATGACAATGTAGCTTGCCATCACCAGTGTGTGAATGTGTGTGTGAATGGGTGGATGACTGGATATGTAAAGCGCTTTGGGGTCCTTAGGGACTAGTAAAGCGCTATATAAATACAGGCCATTTACAATGATGTTTAGACCCAAGGAGAACCCAGGAGATATAAAGAATAATCAAGGTTTTATTTCAGTCTTACCCTCACATACTGTGAGATACGACTCTCTACTGAGAGAGGACCGCTGCTGTCAGGCTACAGCAAGTTCATGAAAAACTTAACAGACGTAAAGCTTGTGAACTATGACAGCTTTGGTTTTAACTTGATCTTAATCCAGTTTTGGTGTTAATGTGTCAAAAAATGAAAACAGTCATTGCTGGAAGCAGTTAACAAGCTTGTTTTCATTAACATTTAAACTGTCTGTGTCACAGTTCTGGGGGGATTCGACCCAGCATTTTGAGTTTATTATGTTTTGGGTTTATTTTTTGAATGATGGGTTCTTTATGTTTCTCTGGTGCTTTGTTGATTATTATTATAATCTCTGTTTCAGTTATTCTTGTTAAGAGATTAGTTCTTATGTTTGGTTTTTCTCTGAATTATGATTTGCTTGGGTTTTGAGTAGTGATTCATGTTTCCTGTTTTATTGTGAAAGTCTTTGTCTTATGTTAGTGTGTGCAGCTTTGTTCCCCCTGTCTCATCAGCCCTGATCTCTCCCAGTTGTGTCTCCCTCCTGTTGTCCATTCCCTCATCATTACCCTGTGTAAGCCCTGTGTTTTCCCGTGCTCGGTGTCGCGTCGTACCCTCAGATCCTGCCTGTGTGTTCCAGTTAGTGTTTTCATGTTTGGTTTCTTTTTTGTTGGTGCCAGCAATAAAGCTGTGGTTTTCAGTTATATCTCCGTCTCAGAGTCATGCACTTGGATCCACATCTCCACCAGCCCGCACACAGAGCCCTGACAGTCTGAGCAGGTGATTGAAAGGACTGAAATTAAAGGTGTTGGCTTTTTATCCCAAAAATTGATCACATCACGTGTGTGTGTGTGTGTGTGTGTGTGTGTGTGTGTGTGTGTGTGTGTGAATTACCCTGTATGTTATTTCTGTGAACATAGTGAGTGAGAGAGAGAGAGAGAGAGGAGAACCTGCAGGTCTCTACTGCTGTTGGGATTGAATCACAACAAAAATAAAACACATGCTGGAAAATGGAAAATGTGTGTCAGGCGAGTCTTGGTTTCAGGTTTCAACACTCATGCCTGTCATTGACCTTGTGAAGAGTGATCATAGAATTGCTTCACTTTGTCTACAGTGCTTGAACTGAAACTTGAGAAGAGTTCAGCTACTCAAGCAGCAACATCTCAATTAATCGATTTAGGTTATTAAAATATTCACAGAGAGCAACATAACTGCTTGTGGAATTTTGCTCCCAAAACAAAACAGCCAATCACTGCAATGAATAATCAGTCTGTTGTACATGAATAAAGTTTGTAACCAGCAGCTAGTTTGGTGATCAGAGCACAGTTAGCTTGCATTACATTTTTTGTTGTTGCTTATAATAGTCCTTTTAACAAAGACAACCCCAAATGACAGGTGCAACCACTGTCAAGTGTTGAAGCAACACGTACATCTAAATCCTGCCTTAAACCCTCACGCTGTTGAGTTCTTGAACCTAGGATCTTCTTGCTGTAAGGAAAAAGTGCTGACCACCACACTGCCCACCTTTGTCTTTGACTAAGCATATTACTTAAAAAAAGAAAAACTCATACCGTTTAAAAAAAGTTATTTCAAGGCTAGCAAAAGAAGTGAAAAGACACCAAAGAATGCTTGGGAGGAACTTCTTGTACCTCAGATAAATACAGACTTTCCCTGCATCATTTACAGTTGTATACTGGAAACAGGGCTGGGCAATATGAGGAAAACATAATATCACAATGTTTTTGGCTATATCACAATCTATATCACAATATGTTTAAATAGCCTCCAAAAACAAATGTTATTTTCAATCATATAGTGCCTAAAATTGCACTGGTATACTCATTCAAATCGACCACTCAATATTTTTTTCTACTTTGAATAAAAAAAATCATGTTTTAACCATCAGTTGCACACAGAGGTTTTTTTTTTTTTTTTACAGATGACAATACTGTCACAGTAAGTCTCTCTGTGGTCAACACTAGACCTTTAACAAACAAAAGATCATAGCAACAAAAATTTACAGCAAGCAAGAATTCATGAGACAAAACAAAACAGTTAAATTAAAAAGGTTCTCTTTTGTGCTTCTAACCTATAAGGTTATTATAAAAAATGTGATCACCTCAAATTACAGAAACATAAGCCTAGACAGTGACTAAAACAGAGTGACCAAGAACAGTCGCAGGTGTCACAGCTGGTTCATTTAACGTTTTCTTTGGTGTGTGGGGAAACGCTGACATGCAGAGTTTAAAACAGGCTTCATTTTGCAGTGGATGACTTTTCAGCTTGTGGAATACATTTGTGGTGCTGCTACCTTTTGCGGCAATATTTTTAGAGGATGTTTTGCAAATTACCACATTTTGTTCGACACTGTCGTGAAATCTAAACGACAGAGAGTCTCATTATCTCACTCATCTAAAACTCCTGCTGTCGCCATGTTTTTCCCCACCTGGTAGTATATAAACACTAGGGGTGCAACGATACTCGTATCGATATTGAACCGTTCGATACAGTGCTTTCGGTTCGGTACGCATATGCATCGAACAATACAACATTTTTTAATTTATTTTATCAACTTTCCTTCTGACGATGCTGTCTGTGTTGAGCGCTCAGTGAATCTGCGCTCGACAGTGCAGCCTAGGCGGAGTAGTCGAACGCAGATTCAGTGAGCGCAGGGCAAGCTAGCGAGACAGAAGTTAAGCTCTCCTTGCAACATGGCAAATTGAACCTCCCCCACCCTCATTCAGATCTGGCGTTTGGAACTATTTTGGTTTTCATGTGACGTATGACCCTGAAGGTAAGCGCTAAAGTAAAACAGTATGTCGGATGTGCCACGCAATGCTCAATTACATAAGTGCACATAAGTGGTCCGCAGGTGCGCATTCGCTGTCAAAATAAAAAACATGCACAAGATAAGAAGTTGCAACGCGTGTTTGCGTACATAAGATTTTCTGGAGGAGGACAGACATTTGTTTAGAACTCTTAAAGATGTCGAAGAAGCTCCTTTAAGCAATTACTGTGATGTTCCTCCACCTCCAAAGAAATGTCAGAAGGAGTCCGAACCACAAAAGAAGCACGTATTCTCGGAAAAGTAGTTGCAGGAGGTGAGCTGGCTTCAAACAAATGATGAACGAACAGATGTGGTGCGGAATGTGCCGTGAAAATTTAATAAATGACAAATTAAAAAGGTATGAACATTTTTTTTGTATCGAAAAAAATATCGAACCGTGACACCAAAGTACCGAACCGTGAATTTTGTGTATCGTTGCACCCCTAATAAACACACATGCTCAGTGCAGTGTGTCAGGTAGAAAACTTTCCGGTTAGGAGGGGGGATTAATGATGTAATTCGCTGAGAAAAAAAACTCAGCGAATTAAATGCAGACAGCTTAATATTGCCATGGCAATTTATACTTGATGGTTACGATAAAGCCATTTTAACCATCATATTTGGAAAAACTCGTGATACCATCAAGTATATTCGATATATCGCCCACCCCTAACTGGAAACATAAATAAACTGACTGAAAAGCAGGACCACTGCAGGGTATTTTAGGGCTTACCTTTTTCAGTACGTCATCCAAGAGCCCCATGTTGGCTTCCTGAGCTTTAATGGTGTGTGAGAAAAAAGCGTACGTCTTCTTGGGAATGATCTTCTCCTCCGGCGGCCTCTTCACTCCAATTATCAGTGATGCATCTGAAATGTTCTCCTGAATGATAGCCCCTGCCTTCATATAGTACTGAAAGAAAGTACGGTCTAAATGTTATGGCTTACAAAATGTTTTTAATGTGTCTTCAAGTTTGTCTGTATTTTTAGTCCCATAAGCTATACATTTTATAGGTACAATATGTTTTTAGAGGAAGCAAAGATGCCTAAAAGTCACCAAATGTAAAATCGCTAAATACTATCCAAAAAAATTGATTCTGTTAATCTGGACGTAGCATTTTTAGTGGAAGAAACATTTCATCACTCCCCCGAGTGACTTCTTCAGTCTTAGCTGACTGCAGGTTTCCCAATCCTTATAAACAGTACATTTGCACAATGACTGAAACTAGAACCACTGACAAATAATGAGCTGTGAGGTCAGCTTGATCATTACTATGCAAATTGTCATGACCACTGATCAACAACCACTGCTCAAAAACCATTAATCTATGGTCACTGCCATGAGTACAATTCACAGAGAGTTGGGGAATGGCTGCAATAACAGCATTGTGGCCTTAGGCCCCCTCCTTGATTCAGAGATGGTCTTTCCTTTTTCATGTAAATGGCCTCCTTGACTCCGCGCTCAAACCAGCGTTCCTCCCAGTCCAGGATGTGTACATCCTCATAATTGAAAGAGTGTCCACTGGCCTGTAGGTGTAAACAGACTGCGGTCTGATGAGTTAGCTCTTCGCTGTTGTGCCATCCGCTTTGCTAGAGGTTGTTTGGTTTCCCCGATGTATAAATCCTGGCAATCCTCCTGGCACTTAACAGAGTACACTATATTACTCTGTCTGTGTCAGGGGACCCGATACTTGGGATGGAGGAATTTTTGCCGCAGCGTGTTTTGGGGTTTGAAAGTCACAGAAACGTGGCGTTTAGAGAAAACATGTCACAGCTGTTCCGATACTCCTGACACATAAAGGATCACTACGGGTTTTTCGCTTAGGCAGCAGTTGTCCTTCTCTCCTGGATCGGCTGGAGCTTTCTTTTGGCGCCTTCCCAGCTTTGACAAATGTCCAGCTGGGATAACCACATTTACTCAGGGCCTTCTTGATGTGCTGTTCTTCTGCTTCCCTGGCCGCTGTGTCTGTGGGGATGGTGTTCACTCTGTGTTGTAGCTTCCTGATGATGCCCAGTTTGTGCTCCAGTGGATGATGAGAGTCAAACCTTAAATACTTAAAAGCTTTTTGGTTTACGGTACACATCAACTTTTAAATGTCCCTCATTACTGATGGAAATCTTACAGTCTAAGAAGGCTAACCTGCCACTTTTCATATCCTCCCTGGTGAATTTGATGTGTTGGTCCACCGAGTTAATGTGATCCGTGAATTGTGGTACGTCCTGAGATTTGATTTTCACCCAGGTGTGATCCACATACCTGAACCAATGACTTGGTGGCGTTTCAGGGTAGGATAACAGAGCACTCTGTTCCATTTCTTCCATGTACAAGTTGGCCACAATAGTTAAAACTAGGGAGCCCATGGCACACTCATGTTTCTGCCTGTAGTAGTGATCCTTGAATGTGAAATATGTGGAATGAAGACATAGTTCCAAGAGCAAACGTACTTGGTCGGTGAACATCAAATGAAACCATCTGCCTGCATAATGACAGCTCTCATCTTCTCAACAAAATCAAAAGTGTTCTGCATGGTGTTCAGAGCTGCTTACCAACAGCTTGAGGATCAAAGCCAGAAACTTTGAGATGTTATAGGTGACCGAGTTGATTATACAGACAATGGGTCTTAAAGGTAAACCCTCTTTATATTATTGATATTATTATTGATATTAATGATCAAGAACCTCACCTCAAAGGTCATTGATCGTCAGTGGTGCTAATTTCAGTCATTATGCAAAGGTACTGTTTATAACGTTGGGGAAACCTGCATTCAGCTGAGACTCAAGGAGTCACTTGGATGAGTAACGAAACGTTTCTCCCACTGAAGACGTTATGTTCAGATGAACAGAATCAACTTTTTGGGATTTCCTTACTTGTATGATCGAGCATGCGTCAAGATATTAAATACTACCTTCATAGATCTGAAAATCAAAACAACACCACCTGAAGAAGTGAAAATTAAACAAAGTATTCCTTCTCTCACCTTCTCGTGAATAGCTCTGCGGTTGGATGGCTGTACCAGGACTTTTACGCCAGCATTTGTGAGTTCTTTGACATGTCGTGGTGCCAGTGGCGCCCTCCTCTCCCAGGGATTGACATCCTCGCGACGTATAGCCATGATGGCCCTGTGGTGCTCATAGCGCCGCTGGGCCCTGAGACTGGTGCACATTCCCTTACCTTGATGATGGAGGATTCGGAACATGACTTCACCTCCTCCTGCCTGAATTAAAAGAAGAGAAACAGAAATAGAAAGGGCAACCTGTGACGAGGCTAGGGAGAGTGTGGCTGAAAGGTCAAAAAATTTGCTGCTGGGAGAGAAGTGACATGAGCTCACAAGGAAGCTGTTCTTCCAGACCAGGAATCATATTAACATGTTATAACATTTAAATTATTTTTAACAACTACAATACTTTATTATTATTGATAATACTCACTTCAGTTTTATTTATATAACACCAAATACCTCAAAGTGATTATTGTTACTTTATCATTATTATGATAAGGTAAAGACCCTACAATAATACAGACAAAAACCCCAGCAATCAAATAATTCTCTGAGCAAGTACTCTTGTTCTATGGCCTCACCAAACTCCTTCCGCACCCGAGCTTTTGTTTCAGCTGCCAGGCATTCCCATCAAACACTTTCTATATGTATGGGTGCATCCTCCCTTACAATCTGATCTACCTGACCTGACCTGCAATCTGGGGTGTTTTGGTGCCACATGTACTTATGGACCGTTGTGTTTGAACTAGAGATGTGTGTGACTAGTCGTTCATATGACTAATCGTCACTATTGTCACTAGTTGGAACTGAGGATGGCACGATGCCACCTTTTTATTTTAGATACCGATATTTTAAATTTGGATATCTGAAAAACAAAGGAAGTGCAATATCAGCATGAAATGGTGTTTATATTCAACAAACAATTGTAGAATGGACCCTTGTAGGCTTAAAGGCATCATTTAACATCAGTTGTTTTTCTTGTTTTTCTGTTTTGAGTATAATTTTAGGTTGTTGCCTAAGTCATTGTTGAAGTCTCCCAGTAGGACAAGGGTGTCAGCAGGTGGAGCACCCTCAAACGCCCCACCAAGTGACTCCAAGAACGCTGGGTATTTTAAACTGTTCTTTGGCACATAAACTCAAATGACAGTCAGTGTTCCGTTTGGGTAAGTGGAGCAACCCTCTCATGCACAATGAGAACCTCAGTGTACTGGTAGCAAATTGATGGGATACAAGAATACCCACCCATGGATATTCTGGGGTTGCCTCTCACCGAGGGCAGACTGAAACAGAGCCCATTACAATAGTTCCCAAGCCCAAGCCACGGGTCGAGGTGAGCCCGACTATATCTAGCCAGTATCTCTCAATCTCATGCACTAGTACAGGGCCCTGTCTCAATATGCGTACTTGTGCGTATTCGTGATACGTCATCAGTCGGAGACCAAGTACTGTTCCAATTCAAAGTACGCATCAAGCCGAGAACGCAAAAAAGTCCCGGATGTGTTCTCGCTCCGCCCGTTTTATCGAGCATGCATCGGTGGGGACTTGTGTGGACTTGGTACAACTAAATATCCCAGAATGCATTTCGTCCAAAACTCAAACGCAGCAATGGCGGACGAGCGGGGTTGAAAACTTTTAAATATTACTCTTTCTGCGTCACAAAATAAACTTTTAAGTTATTTTCAAGCGAGAATGTAGCTGTGTAAACTTCAAATATTTGCTCGATTTATCAAGATATCATATATTTCCAAACGCGCTCCGATGTTTTCGGAGACGTCTGTGACCTGCCAGCTCCAAAGAAAACAGCGAGGTCGAGGATCATTAGAGCCGGCGAGAACAGCGGACTCCCGGCACATTGTTTTCAACCCCCCCGCGGTCTTTTCGCTACTCAGGTTAAACAAACCCCAAACCCCAGCAGCTGTCTATTGTACTAAAATAAAAATAAAGGCGTTCTAACATCTCACCTGCTTGTTTTTATTAAGACATACATGTACACTATTTTTATTAATAGAGATTTCGCTACTGAGGTTAAACATGATATATAAGTAACTTAGATCACTTCTAAATGTTAATGTTTGGTTTATTTCAGTGTTTTATTTGTTCCTGAGTAAATCGGTTTGTCTGTGATTAAAGTTAAGCTTCATAACATATTACTCACAGTTAAATTAAGAGGGGACAGCAGTAAAAACTCCGGACCTGTGACATCATCATGTACGCTGGTGTTCCAGTTGTACAAATCACGAGTCCGTGCTCGCGTTCTCGGCAAGTCCGTACTCCCGTGCGGTCCAGGCAAGTCCGGTCTCGCCGAGAACGCGAGTACATACTTCCGTACTTAGAATTGAGAAAGGGCCCAGATTCCTTCCCCCACCAGCGAGATAATGTTCCGATACCCAGCCTCGATAGCCAGGGACTGGACCCCCAGTTTCCAACGATGATGGCAGCTACTTAGTTTTAATATTTCTCTTTCTGAGTCACAAAATAAACTTTTAAGATATTTTCAGGCAAGAAGGTAGCTGTGTAAACTTCAAATATCTGCTCGATTTATCAAGACATCACATATTTACAAAAGTGCTCTGACGTTTTCTAGGGCTGCTCGATTATGGCAAAAATGATAATCACCATTATTTTCAATGAAATTGAGATCACGATTATTTCACGATATTTATTTAACAATAACAATGCATTGAATAATTGCTTTAAAGATTGTCAAAAAATAATATAAAACAATGTGCAAATTCTGATAACCGTCCAAATGTTTGCAATATAAAAAATAAATAAAAAGATGTAAACATTAATGTTTAGTGAACTTCAAACTACTGCATAATATTTATGCATACAAATAACCAAACATCAAGGCAAGCTGTGTAGCCACACAATGCACAATTGCATCAAACTGACATTGAGGTATGTCAACTAAAGTTGCTGCCTGAACAAAAATAAAATTAAACACTGAAAGTAGTACCTTTTATAAGAAATAAATAAAAACTAGTAGGCCCGAGTCCCATACAATCTCAAAATGGCTCAACAAAACATGGTTCCTGCAACCTTTCAAAGGTTTTTAGCCAAAAACACCAGCCTATTGACATGATCAGGCTTCAGGGATGCACGCAGGCAGTTGACAACATTTCCACCAGTGCTAAAGACCCTTTCTGATGAGGCACTTGTGGCTGGGATGCAAAGATATTTCTTTGCCAGGATGGAGAGTCGTGGGAAGAGGTTCTGTGATAGCTTCCACCACCCCAGTGGGTCTTCCTCTGTGTCCAGGGTCCCTGCCTGGAGGTAGGCCTGAAGCTCAAAAGCTATGGCCTGGTCCAGTTGAAGAACATGTTCTGCACCTGGAGCTGTGCTGTGAGGGGCCTTAAAGAAGCTGCTTAGGCCCTTTTTCCTCTTCTTTTGGTTTTATGCACCATTATCAGCAACCTCCGTGTTACCAATGGGTGTCCCCATCACTATAGCCTCCTTTAATGGGACAAATATAAAATGACAGCAACACAGAATGAGGAACCAGTTTTATCTGTCTCGGGTTTGGCATTCTAAAATACAATCCTTAAATAATTACTATAAATAATGATAGATAGATGGATAGATATATGTTTAGTATCTTTATAAATACCATGATGGACTTCATTTCCATTGTCAGTCTGGCTTTTATTGTCTCTTGGCTGACCTCGCTTACATACAGTGGGGCAAAAAATCAGCCACCGATTGTGCAAGTTCCCCCACTTAAAATGATGACAGAGGTCAGTAATTTGCACCAGAGGTACACTTCAACTGTGAGAGACAGAATGTGAAAAAAAATCCATGAATTCACATGGTAGGATTTGTAAAGAATTTATTCGTAAATCAGGGTGGAAAATAAGTATTTGGTCACCTCAAACAAGGAAAATCTCTGGCTCTCACAGACCTGTAATGTCTTCTGTAAGAAGCTTTTCTGTCCCCTACCTGTATGAATGGCACCTGTTTGAACTCATCATCTGTATAAAAGACACCTGTCCACAGCCTCAAACAGTCAGACTCCAAACTCCGCCATGGCCAAGACCAAAGAGCTTTCGAAGGACACCAGGAAAAGTATTGTAGACCTGCACCAGACTGGGAAGAGTGAATCTACAATAGGCAAGCAGCTTGGTGTGAAAAAATCAACTGTGGGAGCAATCATCAGAAAATGGAAGACATACAAGACCACTGATAATCTCCCTCGATCTGGGGCTCCACGCAAGATCTCATCCCGTGGGGTCAAAATGATCATGAGAACGGTGAGCAAAGATCCCAGAACCACACGGGGGGACCTGGTGAATGACCTGCAGAGAGCTGGGACCAAAGTAACAAAGGTCACCATCAGTAACACACTACAACGGCAGGGAATCAAATCCCGCAGTGCCAGACGTGTTCCGCTGCTGAAGCCAGTGCATGTCCAGGCCCGTCTGAAGTTTGCCAGAGAGCACATGGATGATACAGCAGAGGATTGGGAGAATGTCATGTGGTCAGATGAAACCAAAGTAGAACTTTTTGGTATAAACTCAACTCGTCGTGTTTGGAGGAAGACGAATACTGAGTTGCATCCCAAGAACACCATACCTACTGTGAAGCATGGGGGTGGAAACATCATGCTATGGGGCTGTTTTTCTGCCAAGGGGACAGGACGACTGATCCGTGTTAAGGACAGAATGAATGGGGCCATGTATCGTGAGATTTTGAGCCAAAACCTCCTTCCATCAGTGAGAACTTTGAAGATGAAACGAGGCTGGGTCTTCCAACATGACAATGATCCAAAACACACCGCCCGGGAGACAAAGGAGTGGCTCCGTAAGAAGCATTTGAAAGTCCTGGAGTGGCCTAGCCAGTCTCCAGACCTCAACCCCATAGAAAATCTGTGGCGGGAGTTGAAAGTCCGTGTTGCTCGGCGACAGCCCCAAAACATCACTGCTCTCGAGAAGATCTGCATGGAGGAATGGGCCAAAATACCAGCTACTGTGTGTGCAAACCTGGTAAAGACCTATAGTAAACGTTTGACCTCTGTTATTGCCAACAAAGGTTATGTTACAAAGTATTGAGTTGTATTTTTGTTATTGACCAAATACTTATTTTCCACCCTGATTTACGAATAAATTCTTTACAAATCCTACCATGTGGATTCATGGATTTCTTTTTTCACATTCTGTCTCTCACAGCGTACCTCTGGTGCAAATTACTGACCTCTGTCATCATTTTAGGTGGGGGAACTTGCACAATCGGTGGCTGACTAAATACTTTTTGCCCCACTGTATCTCAGTTTGAACCTTGGGTCCAGGACAGTGGCCATGTCAAGCAACTCTTGTGTTGGTGAGTCACCATACTTTTCATTTAGGTACTCCAGTATTCTCCTCTTGATGCATTTTGAGAGGTCTGTGTCATCATCTTGCTCAGCCAAGACTGAGTTGTTAAATAGGTGGAGTGTTGGTTTTATTAAAGACACACTCACATATTTCTCTTCAGAAAGTGCATCAGTGAATTCAACCAGAGGTCCCAAGGTCTTGTTGATGGCCTCAAGGACATCAATGTCCTGCCATGAGGGGATGAGGTGCCTGGTTCCTTTGTCTTGGGAGAGGACATGGGCAATGACCTTCTGCTGCTCAAGGACTCTGGAAACCATGGCCTGCCTAGATCCCGATCTGGTTGGACATTCAGTCTTTAAGGAGTGGTCTGGCAGTTTGAGGTCTATCTGTGCCTTTTTCAGCTCTCTCTTTTTTTTCCAACTGAATGAAAAGGTGCTGACCACTTTTTTGCAGACCCCCACTGCACGCTCAATCCTGTGATCTTTCATGGCTCTTTCTATAAGAACATAAAAAATATAAACAAGCATTATCAGGATGATGACTGTCATTTCCTTGAGTGTGAATGAATAAGAAAAAGTGATGGTAGCTTATTTATGTGTTTGTATAATTCATAGAAAATGTGTTTGACTGTGAGAATGAATAAAAGTATCTCTGAATTTAAATTGTTTTTTATTTATTATATTCATTCGAAGCATTATGTTGTATACTTATTGAAAGAAAATCACATTATGCATCATATTCAGTAGGAATTAGGCCTACTCACCTATGGCCAAATGTAATCTGTGCCCAAAGCACTGGAGCCTCATCCAGCCATTCAGTTCTGCAGCCAGTATGACATTTGCAGCGTTGTCTGTGGTTATACAGACGAGTTTACTCTCCTCCAGATCCCACGTAGCCAGTGCTTGTTTCAGACCTGCAGCTATGTTCTGTCCTGTGTGGTCTTCTGGGAAAAAGGATGTCTGGAGACATTTCGTTTTCATGTTGAAATCCATGTCAATGAAATGTACCGTGAGGCTCAAATACGGCTCCATGGTGCGGCTTGACCACAAGTCCGTTGTGGTGGCAAAATATTGGGCTGTAGGCACTTCCTTTGCGACACCATCATGACACTCGTCATATAAAGCGGGAATCGCCACTCGACTAAAATAGTGACGAGATGGCAAGTTATACCATTTGTCCAAAGTGTTGATTAGTTTCTTAAAGCCGGGGGTGTCCACTGTGTTAATTGAGCATTGGTCTTTGGCGAGGAAAAACGTTACCGTGTTTGTTATCTCCTTGTGTCTCTGGGAGCTGGTGGGATATTTAGTCGCGTTGTACATGGTAGCGTGAATGGAGGTCTGTGAGGATGAAGCATGTGTTGTTGAGGGTTTTTCTCTATGCTCCTTCATTGTTTGATCGTATGTCACTTTGTGAGCGGTCTTCAAATGATTGAATAAATTTGTAGTGTTGCCCTGTGGTGCAGCTACAACACCGTAGCAAAGTTTACACACTATATCGACTTGATCCACATCGGACTCCGCGAACCCATAATGTTTCCACACCACTGAAGTAGTTTTACCTCGCTTTTCAACCAACGGCATTCTTTCTTTAGCAGCCATTATCCTCTCCAAATAACGTCTGCTTAGCTCTCCTCAGATACTCTTAATTGATGTGACACGTGTTCGAAACGCAGAGAGGTGCGCTCGATTTGCCACCTCGCAAGAGTAAAGCACGAGGGAGGTGCTAATAATCGGCTCAGTCATTTTTAATGATCGTTGAAAGCTCAGATCGTAATCGTGATTAAAATTCGATTAATTGAGCAGCCCTAACGTTTTCTGATTAAACAGAAATGTGAGATGGTCGCGAATTTGTCCTGTTATATTTGAGGGAGCAAGGAGCAGACGGCTGAGTTTATTAAACTCCACCGAGACAATCTACAAATTTCATTAAAAGTTTAATAAACTATTATTTTGTCTTTATTTTTAGTTAGCACATACCTTAAACACTTCAAGTTGTAAGCTAATGATAGTTAAATAAGAGCAGACGCATGCTGGTGCAATAGGCTGTATGTTTTACATCCAATGGATGCATGATCTGATTGGTTGACTAATCACAAAAATAATCGGTGACTAGTCGACTCCCAGATAGCAAGGAAACATTGAAACAATGTTGAGTCAATATCAGGCTGTGTCATTGAACCAACGTTGAAGTGTGACGTTGACCTAACGTCACTCTTGCACCCTTTTTTAATGTTGAAACAACGTCAGGTTTTGATGTTGAATCAATGTTGAAACCTGACGTTGATTCAACGTTATATTTTCTAATACTGCTGACATTGAAACAATGTCAGATTCTGATATTGAAACACTGTTGAGCTATGGTGTTGATTTTCCGCCTCTTTCGCACAGTTGCTTTTTATTAAAACAGTTAAATCATGACTGGAAATCTACCTTTCTTTATAGGTATTTTAACCAATACTAAACTACTGCATGTTTCCATCAATACTTCAACCACCTAAACACATAATTGTACTTATTCCTTAAATTGGACACCCTTTATAAAAAAAAAACCCAAATGTCTCACAATGTATCATGTCAATATTAATATCCTAAAATAAGAAAGCATTGCATGTGATGTAACAGAGAAAAAAATAAACAAAAAAAGGTCAATAGGCATGTTTCGTTTGCTAAATACTTTATTAAAAGACAGTTTCCGATTTACGTTTATATGATTCACAGAAGTTTGTAATTTTTTGCATGATGTGCGTCCTGCACCACCCAAACGATCTGGGGCGTATCGGAGCCATTTCTGCACTGCTTGTGCAAAGACAAACTCGGACATAGAGTTTGCCCCTAACTGCTGCGTCAGGCTCCAATCAAGGCAAAGCGTCTCACCTATAGACACATTTTAAGAGATGGAATTAGCGTGTCTCATGTCTTAAATGTGTATGCAAGTGCTTGTGTGTTTAACCAACAGGCCGTTGTTATGTATTTAAATCACATCTGACAGCTATTACACTTTATAGTTACAAAGTGTACATAACCTTTATATACTTACCATTGCCTTATTTGCCTCTTGTGATTGAAGAGCTGCCTCTGCATTGTTTAGCTCCTCAATGTTGTGCAAGGGCAAATCCAGAGGCAGTACCCCAGCATCTACCGATTCATTGCAGCCGGTATTGCGGATGGCTCTGACCTCCTCACGGAGTTCGTTAACAGCTCTCGTCAGGTCTGACAGAAAAAGATGCTTTTTTTTTTAAAGTATTTAAGAATACAGACAACTTGTCAAACGTTTCCTTGTGTCACACACAGATATGTACAAAGACACTAGACAGTATTTTATTACCTGGTATTTTCACTCGAGGGGCCTGGGGAAACCATTTTTTTTGTGGGCTGCTCATCCTCTGAGTCACTATATGTGTACAGGGGATTTGGTCTAAAGAAAAAAAGTTGAAAACGGTCATAAGTAATTACAAATGTGCTTTTGGAATATTTTTTCCTAAAGTTACAGTTTGATTTATAACAACACACACAGGAAACGGAGATGTGCAAGAAGGTACAGTATACAAGGAATTTTTGAAGTGCACAAGTGTACACGGCTTTGCATTTATAAAAAGTTTACAAGCTTCCACTTTTTGGACTATATTATGTGGTGATATTGCAGTATGCAAGCACCACAGATATGTATAAAAGACAAGATCATAAATTCTTAGCAATCAAAGATATGTTTGTGAAATAAAAAAAGTTTTACTTGTGCTTTCTTTTATGACTGGTCTGAGTTTCAGCTTCGGACTGAAGGTCAGACGTATCACAGTGTTCACTTAGATATTTCTGAAGACTGCGTTCTGCTTCGTGAAATGTGTCTGGAAGTACAAACACAATGTATGGCCAGACATAAATTAGGACACGAAAAACTTGTTATTGTTACATTTATACAACACCAATCCAGATGATACCCACCATGGCTTATTAGAAGTCGGACTGGTGCATAGGTGAGCCATGTTGCACCAGGATGAACTCTCCTCTTTACTGCGTCGTGGATCCTGAATGTGTCTCACGGAGGGTATGGAGGCCATGACAATTTCTCCCCATTTATCCATGATCTAGGGACTATTTCTGTACCACCAGTGCTAAACTGCACAATGCACCAGTCTTTCATTTTTATCTTTTTTTTTTAATTTGGAGTCCTTTTTTGCCCTGTCTAGGATAAACAGGAAACAGATAATTACAATATATTTCATAGTCACTACAAAACTTGATCTATTGATTGAACTAAATAATAAATAATAGCTTAAAATGTATATAGGCAACAATTACAAGCAAACCCGTATATGTAAGCATTTAAACACTGAAGATAATAAAATTAACAGTATTTTGTCTAAGTCTGCCATTGTAGGAATTCATGGCACCGAGACAAAAACTTGGCGCACAGTGTGGCGTCAAAATAGGCGCACACCTTTGACGCTGCGTTTTCTCAGTCTTCCTCGTCCACACGTAAATGCTAAACGCAGTTTACGTGTGGACAAAAGGTGCAAACGCAAGTTAGGTGAGCGTGCAGCGTAAAGTTAGGTGAGCGTGCAGCGTAAAGTTTGAATTGAGTGCGAATCGAAGCGGGTGCTCTCCAATCATTAAAAGTAACAAAGTCATTGAACACATTTATACAGTTACCTTTACGTTTATCAATCATATATCACAGATTTACAATTTTTTGTAGTACTATGCTAAAAAGCAACTACAGAGCGAAAGTCTGGGTCAAGCGCCGAGGCGACGGCAAGAACAAAGGAACCCTCGAAGCGTTAAAGCTAGCTTTGTAAGGGAATATAACGGAAAAGTATGAAACGAAAATGTTTTCTTTGTTGATAGACTTTGTTTGCAGTGCAATTTATTTGTTGCCAGATTGTAAGATGAAAGTAGACACAATTTCGGGCTCCCACATTTTATCCGAAACTTTACATTAACAAGTTTTTTTTTTTTTTTTACTGTTATTCAAATGCAACCGTGGAAATAACGAATAGAACAAAAGTCATTCATTCTTACCTTATACTAATCGTGGTGCAGGCCAGTGCAGTGCATGAACTGATGCCTTCTCCGGTCAATTCCGCTGAGAGTAAATCTAATGTCCCGCTCTACTGTACAAGACAATGGTTACCTGGAGGGATGTACCACTGAGAGGGGTGCTGCGGAATAGTCCAAGTGGTAGCAGCTTTAATTTCCCGCTCAACCATAAATCGATGGTTTTTCAACGTGATTGTTGTCACCTTGTCAACTATAAATAGATCAACAATCAACGATGACAGAACAACAGTGAATCAATGTTATTTCAATGTCAGTGTCAGGTTTCATCAGTATTTCAATGTTGTTTCAACATTGGTTTTGTGTTGACATTTCAATCCTGACGATTCTGATGGTTCAGATGGAAAATCAACATCTGTTCAATGTCTCCTTGCTATCTGGGCTATCAAAATAATCATTTGTGGCAGCCCTACATCCATGTACATACTGGAAATGACAGCTTCAACACGGCATTTAACCTTTCATTAGTCAACTGGCTTGATTCAAAATGCAAAAGAACCCACCCATTATTTTAGACACACTCTAGATCTTGTTCTGACATTTGGCATAGAAACTGATCATTTAACACTATTTCCTGAAAACCCTCTTTTGTCAATCCATTTCCTACTAACATTTACATTTACAATAATGGATTACACCTAGAGCTGGGCGATAGAACGATAACGATATGTATCGCGATATAACTTTTACTCGATAGAGAAATTAAGCTATCGCGATAGACCTCGCCGCTCTTGTCCTCTTAAAAAATAAAAAAAAAGGTCAGCCAATCCAAATCAAGTAGCGCAGAGCCGAACCAATCACAGCCACAGCGTCACGTCGCGTGACTTGTTACGTACAGCACAAGTGCCAAGCCGCACGTGTGTTTGTTTGGGAAGCAGCCAGCGGGTAATGGAGCCAGCGCGTAATGGAGGAAATGAGTGTGCCGACTAGAAAAATCAACAGAGCGTGACCGAAGAGAAAACAGATGATGGTTCCAACGCCGGAGAGATTGTCGAACGGAAGAGCCATAGAAGTTCCGTAGTGTGAAGGTATTTCGGCTATTTCAAGTCTGACAAAAAACAGAGTAGCGTGCACTGTAAATGTGCCGAAAGCAAGTCTGGAAATACAATAAACTGGTGAATGCGTCACACTGTGCGCCACGTTATTGTTTCGGTGAAATGAATTTCTACAATACTGTTACTGTTAATTCTACTCTCTGCAGTGTTTAAATGCTTACATATACACACAGTTACTGTCCCTCCACACATACGACTCGGTTCTGCTTCTATGCCCCAGCTTTGTTTACTTTTTCCCACCGAGGCTTCTAGACTTCTGATTGGCCAACATTTCTGCACGGTTTGGAATCTAGCGCCACCTGCTGCTTTGACATGTTCATAGCAGCGTTTTCCTTCATTTCTGCCTTTATGTGTGGACGGGATTATTTTTAAAACGAAAACGGAAAATCTCCGTTTTCAAAAATACCCGTGTACGTGTGGACGTAGCCTCAGTGTCTGACTGGAAGCGCTAATTCGTCATTCGGCTTTTGTCAGACTAAAGTAACTGTTAAAACTGTTTGAAAAGCTCAGCTATACAACAAGGAGAGATTGAGAATTTCCTTTTAGTTCTCAGTTTATTTGATATTGACAAAAGTTAGTCAGTTTTGTCTGTTCTTCTGTAAAACAAACTAAGATTTATTTTTAGAATTAATATTTTGTTTCTAAGTGGAATTGACAATTTAGTCTGTTTCGTTTGTTCTATTTTGAAACTTAAACGCTTTAGCGGCTGCCTTTTGTGTAGTTTGCAATATTTGCCTTTATTTATCTGAAAAAGTCTCATGTTCCTTAAGTACATCTACCCTGTTGAACTTATTATGGGAAATAAATATTTAAATAAAAACAAGCTGCTGATTATTTCACATTTTACTTGTGAGCAACGGCACATTTAAATCTTACAAATATAGTTATTTGGCTTATATCGTGATAGATATCGTTATCGCCTGAAATGAAAAAAACATATCGTGATATGAAAAAATCTCATATCGCCCAGCTCTAATTACACCACAATGGAATAGATTACATCACAGCAGATGTCTTTCTGAATGCGCTGTAACCAAGTTTAAGGATATAATTAATCCACTGATATCTTCTTCAATGCCTTCAATGCGGAAAAAATTGTAGAGCAGCTACCTGAAGCTACTCCCACAGAGGTTGATTATCTTGTTATTATTTTTACTTCTTCACTGCATTCAACTCTAGATATTGTAGCTCCTCTAAAAAAGAAACCCTCACATCAGAAGTACTTGACTCCCTGGTGTAACTCACAAACACGCACCTTAAACCAGAGTACTCCTAAGCATGAGAGGAAATGGCGTCTCACCAGTAGGGCTGCAGCTAAAAATGATTTTGGTAGTTGACTAGTCTGCTAGTTTTTTTGTGATTAGTCAGTTAGTCAATGATTATTTAAATAACTCTTATCTCTGTGTCCTCTGGGAAAATATCCTGTTCTAGTTTCCAGTACCTCACCTGCTTAAGTCTGCCCACCTTAATATCACCCTGTTGTCTTGTCCCATGAAAAATTAAAATAATGACCTAGAAAATCAATTTGAAAAAAATGTATTTTTAACAATATTCAATAAGACTGTCAGAATAAAAATGAAATAAATACAAATATTAAGTAATACAAATTAAAATACTAGTAGTATTTAAACATAAAAAAATAATGTGTACATGGGAAACTTTAAAAAAAAAAATTTCCGTGTACAACCATATCTTTTTTTTTTTTACCACTCAGTGGAACAAACCACATTTAATATTGTTACCAGACTGCGTTTTGTTATCTCTTGTAACTCTCCATTGAATCTTGGGCTTCAGTGCCTTATTGTTGTGAGGACTCTACATTAAGGCAAAAGGTTGGTAAACAATTAAAATGAATATACTTCACAACACTTTAAAACGATTAAAATGCATGTTTTGTCCTGTACTATTATTCTGCTTTATTCTGTATTATTTTTGATGTAACTGCCATTTCCCATGGGCCATGCCCAAGTCAGAGTAAGGCTAAAC
Organism: Copadichromis virginalis; assembly: GCF_057382275.1. Lineage (NCBI taxonomy): Eukaryota > Metazoa > Chordata > Actinopteri > Cichliformes > Cichlidae > Copadichromis > Copadichromis virginalis. The sequence continues at coordinate 28,204,043 of NC_140624.1, forward strand.
AACACCTCAGTGCATTTGCCAGACACTTTAGAAATGCTCCGGAAAACGTAAGAATAACAAAATTGGATGCTTCTGTTAAGTGAGCCTTAATTACCACGGCATATGAAGTACATTGCACTACTTTGTGATCGATAAGCTTGTTGAACACCACACAACACCAAACAATCATTGTCAAAAATCTAACAACACAGACACAGCAGTAAAATCAGTAAACGTATAAGTGGACCTCAGCGTTGATTTTAGCTAGCAGTGTGGCTTTAATCGACAGTCTGTTACCACATGAGTCAGTTCTGTTCAAAACGCTTAACATTTCAAGCGCTCGATAATGGGCTAGACGTGCTGCAGCTACCCGAACCCACCTTACTGACTGCTTTCTCTACACCACAACGGGTCCAGGCGATGAAATTTGGCGACTATTCACCGAAAACAGTGGAGGTGAGAAGACGTTCAACTTTACGCAGACACTACTTCGCACGCGCACAGGCTGAACCAAGCTACTTCCGGTCACTATTTCAAAATAAAAGTAAAAAGTAAAACCTCACGTAAGATGACAACATTCTACCGTACGTACCTACATGCAATGTGATACGTAATATAATCTAACGTAATGAAACCAGCAGAGGTAGAGGTCCTACAGGGTATGACCGTTAGTGTTACGAATGCGTACGTGCGTAAGATATGTAAGCTAACATGGGTAAAAATTACAAATATTATTTTTATGCAGATTTTGAGGACTCACAAATGCGTGCATCCACAAATACGAAGCAATTTAATAACATGTAAACCTATTTTATGAATGCGTTCATTAAAACCTGGATAAATAGTGATTATTTACACACAACTTATTAAGTTCAGTTTAAAAGTTCTCTTAAAAACTCTTCTTTGCATGCAAACTTCTAAAACTTCACGTAACATCCATCTCGCTCTCTTAAAAAAACCTTAAATGAGTGTGCACCAATCGCCTGATACGCACAAGTCACGTCTCACGCCCACGTGGGGTTTGGAAGCACTGCCAGCTTCGCACAAATCCACAAATATAAGCCGCGTTCAATTCCCAGTGTAAAACTGGGACATCTGGCCTTTCACTGTTCTTCTGCATTTTTTTTTTTAATGAAGCGTTCCTTTTTTTTAAATATAAACAGAACAGCTTGTCGCCCATCTACCAGAAAACATAGTTTTAACAATTAGGCATTACACAGTAGCCTATGAAGGTTTATATATGTTTTAAATAATTTGCTGCTACATCCTGAAGTATTCAGGATTAGTCATTAAGCTAATTGTGGCTCTAACTCGGGAGGTTGAGCAGTTCAACTACTAATCAGGATTCAGTGCCTGCTCCAGTTTACCTGTCTCTAGTATCTAGATACTAACCCCAAGTTATCTCTGATACGTCCATCCAAGTATGTGTTTGAATATTAGATAGAAAGTACTTATGTAGAAAAAAGTTCTGCGTATAAATGGGTGAATGAGGCAGTTTGTTCGAATTGCTTTTAGTGCTCGGAGTAGAAAAGTGGAGTAGAAAAGTGCTATATAAGAACCAGTCAATTTATTATCAGAGAATGCCTGATTTTTCACAACAGGCCTCTGTGTAGCATCTATATTTTTTTTATATATTTTATTTATTGTTTACTCTATTTAATTTGTAAAATATGTGTACACACACACACACACACACACACACACACACACACACGTAGAAAAACATTTAGTATTCACATCCAGAAATGCATATACTATTATATATTGTACATATATTTATTAGTTTCAGATGTAGCCATTCTTGTATTTTGCTTGTTTACATTATTGTATTTTGCACAACTCTGTTGCTTGTGAAGCTCGCACACAAGAATTTCACTCACATGTACTGTACCAATGTACCTGCACATGTGATGTGACAATAAAAGTGATTTGATTTGATTTGATTTTGATTTGATAATTGCTAATACTATTAATTTTCTAGTAGAGGGGTTATGGGCTGTTTGGTTTGTTTAGAACTGTCAGTTGTTTTGTTTCTTTTTTTAAAAATTGAGGAGTACAGAGAAGAGTTTTACACAGGGACATGGACGCAGGTTACATTTGTGGATCTGTGCAAAGCTGGCAGTGTGAAATTTACCTCAAAACCCCATGTGGGCATGAGATGTGATCTGTACTCGTGAGGCATCAGGCACTTGCTGCACACGCATTTAAGGTTTTAGTGAGCAAGAGATATGTTACCAGCGGTGGACGGCGGTGGATCTAGAGAAATTTTCTTAGAGTGACATGAGGGTGGCACGGATATCAAATGGAGTTGCCAAATCAAAGGCATTTCTTAATACAGATGCAGGGTTTACATTCTGTAATATACATAATCCATGGTTAAAATACATCAAATGCAGTAAGTACACACGTTTCACAGCTAAAGACATTTTTATTTCAAAAAGTTCATAATTAGACCAGGGCTTTTATGATTGTGTTGGGTTTTTGTTACCTCTCTTGTGAAGCACTTTATGACGTCTGTCTATGTAATGTGCTATATAAATAAACTTTTACTTAAACATAGCACAACCTCATGTGTCTAAATTTAGACTTATTTTTTCATTGACGTACTGTATTAACATAGTTGATCTAAAATCACACAAAAAACATCCCAGTAGGGAAAAGCCACAAACATGTTTAGTGAATAATTTTCATAATTTGAAATGCAAATATACATTTAACAAACTTTACAAATTTTGTAAACAATAAAGTTATACACAACTATTTACCTAAAAATGCAGCCAATGCCTCTGGCATTTTTTGTATAACCATTTAAAACTAATGAACTACTAAAACTAAAATTACAGAACAATTAGGTTTGACAATAAGATGCCGCAAAAATTATTTGTGCCACTCCAAAAAAAAGTTTGTTCGCCACAAGACAGAGGAGAAATTCCCTGGCCTAAACCCTGCTTCCCTGACAACAGGAGGTAAATGGACTGGTTCTTATATAGCGCTTCTCTACTCTGAGCACTCAAAGCACTTTATACAACTAATTCATTCACCCAACTCATTTAAGTTGTTAGTGCTCACTATCTAACATTCATACACATTTACACTCCTGGATGCATCAGAGAGCAACATGTGGTTAGCATCTTGCCCAAGGATATTTGGCATGCAGACTGGAGCAGTCTGCCAGCCTGGGATCGAACCACCAACCTCCTGGTTAGTAGCTGACCTGCACTACCACCTGAGCTACAGCCAGCCAACCAAGGACAGAGATACAGGTGTATCCCACTTGGAGACAGTGATTGCATTACAATCTGCCTTTTGTGACATTTTAGCAGCAACTGTGACATTCACTAGTAATCTCATTATTCTGGAGAAACCAAAACAAACGACCATACTACACACTAACAATACACTCCAAACAAACTAAACATCACAAATCTCTCTCGTCTCAAACTCACTGTTGATCTCTCCGCAATCACTGCCAAAATTTTCCCTGCATCCTAAACAAACAAATGTCAGGTGTTGCCATATAATTTTTTTTGATTGGTCGACATTTTTCTACCAATAGGAAATGGGAGGCACTGTTTTTCTTGGTTTATTTTTGCGCTGTCCTTGAAAATGCCATTTTAAATGCTTTTTCCCCACAATAAATGTAACGACAGTATTCATAAAAAATTATCACATATGTTTTTTTGATCATAACTCTGATTTTAATGGCATATCAATAAAAACTGAAAACTGGTATATAGAGTTTGAAGTCCGAACTTTCAACACAAGTTGGCTGCAGCTTGTTGCTGTGTCAGCTTACATTGGTCATGTCGACCCCAGAGAGTTAATAACACTCACCTTTATTCCATTTCCAGACTGTGTTGAAATCTAAAACACAGATGAGCTCGGCACAATCATAGTGGGTTGCTACTGACAACAAAAAATAAAGCTGTTCCACGCTATGAGATGAACCATTTTTTAATGGGTGAGAGGGGTTAACACAATGCAATATATTCACTTTTAGAATTTACATTCAGTGTTAATTGTAGCTCAAAGTGTTAATACTAGCTTATAAACAACGATGTCATTTGCAAAACTAGGGTGGGACTAGGGGTGGCAAGAAATTATTTTAGGGTGGCACATGCTACCCCATACCACCACTGTAGATCCGCCCCCGGATGTCACCTGTAGTTTTAGACATGTATACATAAATCAGTTGTATCATAAACAATCGGAACACCTTGTTTTCTGGTTGTTGAGCAGCCAGTCTACTCTCCTCTACCCTCTATGGGTTTTTTTGTCTTGTTTTTCAGCGAGACATACCACGTCGACATGACTGGACTGGTAATCTGCCATAACCGGCATTTGCACGGAGGACCGACAAGTCCTCGAAGGGCAGCTGCGCACGTACAAGCACTGTCAGCAAGCCTATTCGTTCGTTCCAAAAGTATTGCAAGCTCTTTCCAAATATCAATAGTGGATTAATCAATCAATGTTTATCCTCTACGATCTGTGTGTAGTACTACTGAATGGTTCAACATTAATAATTATATATATATATATATATATATATATATATATATATATTTTTTTTTTTTTTTTTTTTTTTTTTGGAAATGAAAAACATTACCTCAAACATACACTATAAAAAATGTCTGAACTTTTTTTTGTTGACTAACAGGTTAAACTTCTTTTTTTTTTAGCCCATGACACATTTAAATAACAGAAGCTAACCCAAAGAATGCTTTAGAGACAGACACATTTATAGTCCAGGTCTCCAAAATACCGGGTTTCAAAATACATGATATATATAAAGTGCCTTCACATCTTTCTGGGCCTACAAAATCTACTACGTATATGGCTTCATGATGCTGGTCCGGGATTGTATGGATATTTTTGTGGAGACTGAATATCAGTTTTTTGTATTGCTTTCTAGTGGGTGAGTGATGGTGTTCACTGTGATTGAGCAACGTCCATTTAGTAAGTGGGTTTCAGCTGGGTGGCTGTGCTGCCCTTTGCGTTTAAAGTTGCCTCGAGCTTGGTACACCACTGAAGACTAGGTAGGTAAAGTTAGGGTTTTATTGTTTTTAGCATTTTAGGCTGGGAGTTGCACATAGTAAACCAGTGGCACCAAACTTGGTAGGAGGTTTGAGACCATTCATTATTATGGTCTTGTAGCTGAGGCAGGTAGGCTGTTTTAAAGTTGGCATTGTGTGTACACCATGTGTGCATATGTCACTGTTGATGGATGCTAATGAGATCGTTGTGTGGTGAGTGTTTTGTGTGGTGACCTTTAGTGTTGTGGGGAATATGGCTACTTTTGTTGGATCACTTGTGAGTGTTGTTGGCCAGGTGATGGCAATGTTTTTTTGTATGTAATTTGTATAGTATATTTTTTTTCTCTCATTTCTTTTCTAAATGTACTTGTATATTGTTCACATGTTGAAATAAATTACCAATCAATCAATCAATCAATCAATAACACTGAGGGGTGCTGAGCCACCCTTGATGTGATCGTTGTGTGGCCATAGCTCTCAGTTTGTGGTTGGTCACTAGCATGCTTGCTTTACTGAACTTTGGAGTTTAAAGTAACTTGTTGTGGTATACCCATATGGAAAAGAAATAGTAAAAACTTATATGTGATTACTCATGAAAGTGGCCACTTTCTCATTACTTTCATGTATTGTTTTAGGAAGTATCCAAAACATACAAGTTTCATTATATAATTTTTCAAGGGATCTTATATCTGTTTTCACTCTTGTATGCTTTTCATACAAGTTTCACGCAAGACAGATACAAACTTTATAAGATTTATATATATCTTTTCCATATGGGTAGGGCCACTTGTATGTGACCATTTGTGTGGTGGAGACAACAGATCACTCGGTTGTGATTATTTGTTGGTACTTTTGGTTTTGCGTTGTAGCAGATCAAGTAATCATTTTGGGTTTGACTGTGGTGCTCCTTTGTGTTGGTCACATGTTACTTTTTGTGTGTTTTCAGTGTGGCAACTTCAAATCCTCATGCAGGGGCATCCATGCCTAAGGATGCCAACTATAATGTGAACACTGCTTTTGCTAGTTTTTTTTTCTTTCAGGTTGGTTGTTTGTTTGGTTTTTTTTTTTTTGGGGGGGGGGTCAAGTACCTGAAGGCTTCAGAGGGGCTTTTAATTTGTTTAGGGGTCCTAGAGGTACCGGTTGGAGGGAGGAAGTGTTACGTCCCTCTGCAGCCTTTAATCTGGCTCAGTGTGTTCAGCTGGTGCTAATTGGCCACACCTAATCAGGTGTTGATCAAAGCATACCTGAGGCAGGCTTTCAGACGCCTCACTAGCCGTGCCTGGGTGGCACCAGCCATTTTAGCCAGCCTGTGATGCCATTGTAAGATTAAAACCTCTTCCTATTTACACTCTGGTATTCGTCTCCTTTTTTATGTTGCGGCCTTGAGCTGGGTCGTAACAGTTGTATTTACTAATTATTGTGAAAATCAGAGGGGTTTAGTAGTTATTAAAATGTGTTCAACATATTTGCAAATTGAAGATGATTTGTCTCATAAATTATGACTCACTGCTCTCCCCTAGACAAACTGCCTTTATACGGTAAAAGTATTGATATTGGCAATACTGGCCCTGTATTTACTTGGTATCCGATCGATACCAAAATCAGTTTCAATTCAATTCAATTTTATTTATATAGCGCCAAATCACAACAACAGTTGCCTCAAGGCACTTTGTATTGTACAGTATAGCCTATAATAATAGATACAGAGAAAAACCCAACAATCATATGACCCCCTATGAGCAAGCACTTAGGCAACAGTGGGAAGGAAAAACTCCCTTTTAACAGAACCAGGCTCAGGGAGGGGCGGCCATCTGCTGCGACCGGTTGGGGTGAGAGAAGGAAGACAGGATAAAGACATGCTGTGGAAGAGAGACAGAGGTTAATAACAGATATGATTCAATGCAGAGAGGTCTATTAATACATAGTGAGTGAGAAAGGTGACTGGAAAGGAAAAACTCAATGCATCATGGGAATCCCCCGGCAGCCTAAGTCTATTGCAGCATAACTAAGGGAGGATTCAGGGTCACCTGGTCCAGCCCTAACTATATGCTTTAGCAAAAAGGAAAGTTTTAAGCCTAATCTTAAAAGTAGAGATAGTGTCAGACTGGACAAATATTTGTTCAGTGTGCTGTTGGTAGCTTCCAAAAAGGCCATAACCCATCGTTGGCTTAATGAGGATACTCCTACTATAAATGAGTGGATTGACGTGATATATGCTAATTTTGTTATGGAAAGAATAACTTTTAGGCTAAAGTTGCAGGCGGACTCATTTGACGAATACTGGTCGAAATGGTTGAACTATGTACAAAATGGGAGGGCCGATTTTGTATAATCTCGTTGTATTTTCTGGTTTGTTTGTTTTTTTTGTTTTTGTTTTGCGTGTTTGTTTGTTTGCCGATTCTTCTTTGCAATTTATGTAATTACCATGCACTTAATGCATGCATGTTATTAAAATTTAGGCTGTAATGGTTGTATTGATGTATAGCAACTTGAAATGCTCCCAAAAATGGCACTACAACATGTAAAAATATAATATAAGCTCTGGCAGACTTGGTTCTATGGTAGGTCTTAAAGGGTTAATAGGCTCTGTTTTGAGTTTTGTTCAAAAAAGAATGACTTCATATAAGGAAAAATATATATCATATATGCAGGATACCTTAAACTAGTTTTTTAATTAAGCAGCAAGGCAGAACAAAGTCGGGCTGTATCAAGACACGAGGACTAAACCCCAATTCAACCAGACCCAGAACTGATCCGGAATTAAAACTGGACTACAACAGTTCAAAATCAGGACTACTTAGGACTTAACCAAGACAGAACCAGAATCAGAACTAGATGATAGTAGCACTATCTGTGGGGAAAGAGCGAGACACCTGCCTGTCCCCTGTGCTCTGGAAGAGGGACCCTAGAACACCTCCTTAGCAGCTGCCCGAGGGCCCTGGCCGATGGTCGGTATCGTTGGCGGCACGACCAGGTGCTCAGAGTAGCTGCTGAAAAGATTGCCTCAGCAATAAGCACCAGCAAGCATCTTCAGGCTCTGAGGAAGGAAATCTCTTTTATTAAGGCTGGAGAGAAATCCCAGGTGCGCCCACATTTGACAACTGGCCTCCTCAACACAGCCTCTGATTGGCAGCTGCAGGCTTACCTGGGTAAACAACTAAAGTTCCCTCAGAACATTGCAAAAACATCACTGCCAGACATGATAATTATTTCTGAAGCCTCAAAACAGCTGATCATGCTGGAACTTACAGTGCCCTGGGAAGAGCGGATTGAAGAGGCCAATGAAAGGAAACGAGGAAAGTACCAGGAACTAGTGCAGGAGTGCAGGGGAAGGGACTGGAAGACTTTCTATGAGCCCATAGAAGTCGGTTGTAGAGGCTTTGCAGGACGATCACTCTGCAAAGTCCTAGGCCGGCTGGGCGTGGCGGGGGCAGCCAAGAAGAGGGCCATCCAGGCTGTGAGTGAAGCGGCAGAGAAAGCCACAAGGTGGCTGTGGATCAAGAGGGCTGATCCGTGGGTAGCTACTGGTACACAAGTCGGGGGCTGATCACCCCCGGCTGGGTCGCCTGGGCGAGGGTGTATGATGTTGTGAGACCTGAAACACCTGATGACCCCAGGATACATCACTGAAGATGCGTACCAGTGCATCCAGGAGATGTGTCTTTATAGCTAAAAATCATCATAGACCTGCACTACACTTATTTTTTAATTCTACTAAAGTCCACTATTTAGATTGAGAAAAGTTTATATAATTATTTAGCCTTGTTGTGCAAACAAGCCTGCAAAACTTAATAAATGTAGAATTTGAAAAATAACAAACCTAAAAAGAAACACTAGGTACGAGATACATGAGTACCTATGATACGGTGATACTTTTGGTAAACAACCATTTGACTAACATGTGTGTCTCACCTGCTCTTGTTCCCTCTCTCTTCTGTCCTCATTCTCCTCTCTCTCCCTCTCTGTTCCTCTCTCTCCCTCTGTTCCTCTCTCTCCCTCTGTTCCTCTCTCTCCCTCTTTGTGCTGACAATCAAGCCAAACACCAACATCATCAAATATACAGTTGAAACCAGATATTTACATACTCTTCAGATAAAAACACTTTTTTAATTGTAACATCGAATCAGAGTAAATGTTTATTTTTTTAGATTGATAAATATAAAAAACATATTTGTTAACTTTAATAGTAAAGAGAGAAACTATCTGTATTTCTTAATTGTAAATGGCACCAAATTGTATTCAAAATTCAGCCACACTTATGGAGCTCCACAATTCTTTTTCTGGTGTTTTGGTTGACATCTCTTGATGTTCCCATGTTAAATAAACAGGCTCTGTGTTTTGCCTTATATGTATCCACAGCTGTGGCACCAATTTACTCACATGGACTCTACTAACCTATCAGAAGCTTCTTCAGCTCAGAATGGAATCGTCTGGAGTTTTCTTATTAATTAAGGCAAGGCAAGGCAAATTTATTTGTATAGCACAATTCAACAACAAGGTGATTCAAAGTGCTTTACAGAGACATTAGAAACAAAAACAAATAAAAAGCATGATTTAAAATGAATTAAAACAAGCAAACAAACAAACTAACTACACACACACATTTCACACCTGTTCGCGCGATCTGAACCCTTATCGTAAGGGGAGCTACCAGTCCTTCTGTGGACGAGCTACTTTCTATTTTAAATTCCCTGAATTTAAAATACTCTCTAGACCCAGTCTAGACCCAGTTGGGGAGCTACCCAGAGCTCTAATCCCACACCTGTTCGCGCGATCTGAACCCTTATCGTAAGGGGAGCTACCAGTCCTTCTGTGGACGAGCTACTTTCTATTTTAAATTCCCTGAATTTAAAATACTCTCTAGACCCAGTCTAGACCCAGCTGGGGAGCTACCCAGAGCTCTAAACCCACTTAACAAACAAACAAACAAACAAACAAACAAAACAGTATATAAAATCAAAACAGATAAAATCAGAACAGTAGATAAAATCAGTAGTTAATTTAAGTTTTGAAATTTAAGCTTAACAAACAAACAAAACAGTATATAAAATCAAAACAGATAAAATCAGAACAATAGATAAAATCAATAGTTAATGTAAGTTTTGAAATTTAAGCTTAACAAACAAACAAAACAGTATATAAAACCAAAACAGATAAAATCAGAAATAGATAAGATCAGTAGTTAGTGTAAGTTTTGAAATTTAAGCTTAAAAGTGTGGATTTGGTGCTTTATTCAAATGCAGCTGAGAACAGGTGAGTCTTCAACCTGGATTTAAATAAACTGAGTGTTTCAGCTGATCTGAGGCTTTCTGGGAGTTTGTTCCAGATATAAGGAGCATAAAAGCTGAATGCAGCTTCTCCGTGTCTGGTTCTGACTCTGGGAACTGATAAAAGACCGGATCCAGATGACCTGAGGGATCTGGAAGGTTCATACTGGGTCAGGAGGTCACTGATGTATTTTGGTCCTAAACCATTCAGAGCTTTATAGACTAGCATCAGAACTTTAAAGTCTATCCTCTGACGGACAGGCAGCCAGTGTAAGGACCTCAGAGCTGGACTGATGTGGTCCACTTTTTTGGTCTTAGTGAGGACTCGAGCAGCAGAGTTCTGAATGAGCTGTAGTTGTCTGACTGATTTTTTAGGTAGACCTGTAAAGATGCTGTTACAGTAATCAAGCCTACTAAAAATGAATGCATGGACTAGTTTTTCCAGGTCCTGTTGAGACATCAGATCTTTTATCCTTGAAATATTCTTGAGGTGATAGTAAGCTGACTTTGTTATTGTCTTAATGTGTTTTTCTAAGTTTAGGTCTGCATCCATCACTACACCCAAATTTCTCGCCTGGTTTGTGGTTTTTAGATGTATAGATTGAAGTTCTCTGGTGACCTGTAATCGTTTTTCTTTGGCGCCAAAGACTATTACCTCAGTTTTGTTTTTGTTTAGCTGGAGAAAATTGTGGCACAACCAGTCATTGATTTCCTCAATGCATTTACCAAGAGCCTGTACAGGGCCTCGGTCTCCTGGTGACATTGTGATATATATTTGTGTGTCATCTGCATAGCTGTGGTAGTTTATTTTGTTGTTCTTTATAATCTGTGCCAGTGGGAGCATGTAGATGTTAAACAGAGGGGGTCCCAAGACGGAACCTTGGGGAACTCCACATGTGATACTTGTCTGCTCAGATGTGAAGTTACCTATTGATACAAAGTATTTTCTGTTTTCTACGTATGTTTTGAACCAGTTTAGTACAGTTCCTGAAAGACCTGCCCAGTTCTCCAGTCGTTTGAGTAATATGTTGTGGTCAACTGTATCAAATGCTGCACAGAGATCCAGTAAAACTAGGACTGACATTTTTCCACTGTCTGTATTCAGACATATGTCATTAAACACTTTGGTCAGAGCGGTTTCAGTGCTGTGGTTCTGTCTAAAACCTGACTGGAAGGCATCGTAGCAATTATTCTGTTTTAAGAAGTAACTGAGCTGTTGAGAAAGCATTAAACAACATTAAAAGTAGTTGTTGAATAATCTTTGGTCGGTTAATGAATAGACTGATTTGATTATTTACACATATACTACATGTACAGACATAAAGCTATAAATTATAACTATATTAAATATCTAACTGTATCCTAGCTATAAAAACAGACAAAAAATGTTACTAGATGCAGAAAATGTTTATATATGTTGTAATTTTTCCACACACACATTAATCCATCCAACTATTCATTTCTTCTGCTCATCCATAAGGCGCTGTACACTCTGGACAGCCTGCCACAGTATAGACAGTATTAGCTCATGAAAATATTCTGATGTAATTAAAAAAAAACAGGTGGACAGGTGTGCTTTTTTAAAATATATTTTAGAAAGTCACAGTAGCTATACATCTACGTGATGTACAAAAGAAGTTGAATTTTATTTAAAAGTCATCAATTTATCCAATAGTTGAAAGTCTGGTTGTGATCAGAGTGTGTGTAGATATTTCTATAAAGAATGTATGGCAGTAATTAATAATTTATTGTGAACACCATGCATTTTACCATCCATTCGTTTTAGTCTAATAAGTATTTGATGTTACTTACTAGTTGTTGTTTTGTTTTTTTTTAGAAATGATTCCAACTGAATGCCTTTTTAAAAACATCAACAACATTTGGAGCTCTTTGCATCAGTGTGTTGTTTTACTTTTGTCTTTCTATTATTCTCACACTTCATTAGTGGGAACCTTTCTGTTTTGTAGCGTCCACTTTTTTCTGCTACCCGGCAAATTTACTGGCAGTACCAGAAACCAAAAACAATCCTCTTATTGTTTTGGTTGCACAGTCAAGCCATCATTATAGACTGAGAACCCTGAAGGTAAAATGTACTGTATGTACACAAATATTATCTACGTATTAAAGTACTTGTTGGTTATTTTTTTGGTGATTCATAAACTTTAATTAAACAACTTGTTTTAGCAATACCATTACAAGCTCACTGCAGGTTCTTCTTTAACTGCTCTGTTTCATGAGGATTTTAAGCAGCTTACGTATTTTGGTATAGATGATAGAAGAAAGTTTGTGTGATGAATGAGCAGTATTGTGGATAGTCAATGAAGACGAATGATGAAAAGGTTCTTGTTCACATACCAGGCAGGAGAAGGAGTCGTTCATTCGATGCTGGAGTGTGTGTTTCTGTAAAATGGTGAACAGGGCAGCGTGGTCGAACTGACACGGAGACGCTGAGATCAACTTTTCCACTGCCTGACGCTGAGTTGGATCAAGACCTGAAAAGAAAATACAGAGGTGGATGAAGGAACGACAATTAGATGTGCACAACCTTGCCAAGAGTTTAAAAAAATTGAACTCGATAACTAGATGTGAACTGTAAAATCCATACTATGCTACTATGGTGTTTTTTTTTTCAGAGCAGCGGAGTCTGGATGAGGTTAGGGAAACATGCTCTTTGGTCTGAAACTCAACAACAATTGAAACAATTAGTGATAAAGATATGAGAGATGTTGCAATCCTGAATATAAATCTATGGGATATTTCTCTAAAGATTAGTTAGAATAATTAAAGTAGATGTCCCAACACTACCCACAAAGAGCCATTTAACAACTGACTCAGGAAACATGAGGTGATCATTAAACACTTGAAAGTAGGGTAGAAAAAAACACAGACAGGAAAATAGCAATAAATCAGTTATTAAAACAGCAGATCAGGCTTCATGTCTACATTCAAACATTGTGCAATGTGCCATGTTTTACTGATGACAAAATGTGAGTTGCTCAACAGCTGATGGGACAAATGAGACTGACTTAAGAAACTTTGAGGAGGCAATGACAAGAGACTTCGACTTCTGACAATAGTGTATGTGTTCAGTCAAGTCTTTGATCTTAATTGTATATAAGCCAGTAGGCCAGAAACTGAAATAACATCAATAGCAATGAGTTTGTGCAATCATGCTCAATCATGTTCAATCTTGTGTCATCACTGGGTCAAGTCATATGATTGAGAAAATGGAGTTTGCAAAATCACTGGGTCAAGGTTTGGTACCGTTACATCTGTATGTTTGAGTTTACAGGAGACAGAAAGACTGGGACATCTGCAGAGTCCCAGTCCCAAGGTGTTTTCAGGCTGGATATACTAAAATCTCTCCGGTCCATTCTGAGGGTTTCTTCCCAGAGTTTAGAAATGAGCCCATCCTAAAAACATTGAAGTAGAGGCGCCCAGGAAGAGCCGAACCACCTCATGTCTTGACTTAAAAGCTTCCCACCACATGTCTGAGTTCCTCATCCCTTCTCCAAGTCTGAGCACAGTTGCTGCTCAATTCAACCACTTGTATCCACAGTCATATAATTTCAGTCATTTACCCGTGTTAATGACCATCGGTAAGTGCTGGAAAATACTTAAACCATGGCAATAAGAACATGCCAATGAGAGCAATCCACTATAAATAAAAACATGTCAGTTACTTTTATAATAATATGTAAATATTTAAAAAGCTACAGCTCAGGTGGTAAAGGGGATTGCTACAAATTACAGTGTTATTAGTTTGATTACAGGTCAAACTAATAACAGGTCAGTATGCACAAGACAAATCACTGATTCATCCTTTTATCCCATCATTGGCAGTGCTGTTGCCATAGACATACGATGGATGGACAAGACAGACAATGAGAAGCACTTTGTGGAATTACTAAGGTTAAATGAATACTGCAGTTTCCAAACACAGTCATACATGAGAAACATGTTAAACAGAAGAAAATATTAGAAAAAAGGGGTTTTAAAGGGGTGATTAATAGGAAAAAAAAAAAAATATATATATATATATATATTTTTTTTTTTTTTTTACTAAAAATATGGAAAGTTTGATACAATACCATGGATCTATTCATGTCTTGTCTCAGGTCTTGGTATCAGACATGCTAAAGTCCTAATGTGTGTACTGCAAAAGAAAAGTGACTGCATAATGTAAAGATGCACAATATGGGAAAAATCAAGCAAACTGCAGTTTTTATTTCTTCTTATGAGTATTGTGGGGTGGCAGGTGTGTATGTGACTGTGTCAAAACAAAGTGCAACAAATGTGGGACAAAGTCCAGCTATAAAACTAAAAAATGTATTTTTAAAAAATGCGCACAATACATATTATTTAAACTGATTATTTCATTAACTTGGGTGTGTTCCTGAGTTTTATTAATGATAACAGAGAAAAAAAACATTACAAGATTTTCATATGAGTACATTCTGGAATAGCTAGTAATGAAGTCATTTTTATGCAGCAGCCCTGACAGTTCACTTTGGATGTGCACTGCCTGAAGCTGCAGGCGATAATGAGGCTTTGGGGTCAGTGATGAAAGAATCAACAGAAAATGAAAAAAAAAAAAAAAGAAGCCGAAGAGGCGCAGGGTGTCCCAGCCTGAGCAAACCTGGGTCATTTCCAGTCTTTTCAGGCCTTTCTGATAATGGCCCTGCCAAATGAAAAGCCTAACACTCTCCACTCTGCCTTTATTGTGGGAGTACATTTCAGGATGGGAAGCTTCTGACCGTGACACATGGCCCCACAAAAGACCACAGCTCACTGAGAATACTGGCGCTGTTTCCACGCCTGTGGCTCATGCCCAAGACAAGCTTTAGTGATCACTTTTATTATCGCTGTCATTTTGTTTTTTGTGTGGATGCAGAGAAGCCCATGAGGACTCTCAGGCATTTGTGCTTTTCATCTCCTCCTCATTTTCTTGTTGCCTTTGTCCAAAAGAGAAAAGCGAAAAACAAAAAAACAGGAGAAGTGAAATCTCCACAATCAACTTCCAATCAACGCTCCTCTGCTTTCTTTTTCCATCTTTTCTTTTCATTCTTCCACTTTTCTGTCAGATCAGTGATTAAATCATTAATTAAAAATGTTTTCCCAGATAAAGATCTAACGTTTAATAAAGCCAACTTAAGTGTTTTAGAGGCATTACTTGTCCCCTCGTGTTTGGGAGCAGTCTGTGGCACACAAGGTATGTTTACTATGTTTAAAGATCTTTTAGAGTGCAGCTCTCTGTGTTTTGACCAGGCCACATGTCTCCTTCTGTCACCTAAAAGTACAGAAATTTTAAAACCTTCTAGTAAACAGGGTCCCAGCTTCTCCTGGGAAAAGTCACCACTGCCATAATCCTCGCAGCCCGGACCCTCCACACATCACACATCAGACTGCGGAGACAAAGCATGAAGGTGGTAAGGAGGAACTAAGGGGGGCGAGGCTGGGCAATGTGACTTCGATTGCTCTGTTGAGGGTGGGGCTCGGTGGCGAACCTTTGGCTGCTTTGGTGGGGGGTTTATGGGGGACAAAGAGGGATTGGGCCGGGGGGTAGATCTGAGCCCAGCATTGACCCGCTCCATCATCTCTTCAGTGAATTTCAGGTGTGGGGAGGAGGGAGAAAGGGAGGGGGAGGAGGGTGATGGGGGTGATGGCCTGTCAGGGGTTTGGGGGACTGGGGAAGATCCTGGTCCTGGTCGTTGGTGTTGTTGAGAGAGTTGGAGGCAAATAGGGACCCCTCTTCTTGCCTCAGATGTCTCTCCTTTCTGAGGCTCTTCCCGGGTGGGGGCAGATGGAGCTCCTCCTCAAGGTTTCTGCTGGGCTTTGTCTGTTCTTGGAGTACTGTTTGTTCTTTATGAGATAACTCCTCGATTTATCTCAGCCTTGGCTCCAAGCACAGATGGATGACGTATGGAATAAAACAAGTTGGAGGTGAACAGTTTCACCCCTGACTTGTTAAAATTAAATCCATTTGCTTTAAACAGATGCCTGTGTTCCCAAAAAATATTAAAGTTGTTGATAAAATGCACTGAGTGGTCAGCACATGCTGATATAAGCCATTTATTCAGTGTAAACAGCCTGCTGAATCTCTCGTCTCCTCCTCTGACCGGCGGTACAGGTCCACTGATGAATACAGCTGCATTCAGAGAGTTTACAGTGTTTAATAATCCAATAAAGTCCCGTTTCAGAACCTCCGATTGTTGTTTGGACACATCGTTTGACCCTGTATGCAGGACAATGTTTGTCACAGTTGGATATTCATCTGCAATTTGAAGAATTCTCTCCTTCAGGATGTTGACCATATCGTTAGGAAAGCAGAGGACTTTAGTGTTCTTACCGCACATGCTTTGTACATCCTTTACAGCAGAGTCACCCACAATCAGCGTTTCAGGCCTAGCCTTTAGCTTTCCCCGTGGATTTTCAGGCCTTACTTCGCTACTTTTAGATGGATGGTTGTCCGATATAGATCCAGGGTCCTTTGATAGTGGAGCAAATCTGTTCTGCAGTTTCACATTCAGTTGTTTTGAAGGTTTGTTGTTAACCTTCCTATTCACGGTTGTCCAGTCCTGTTTCCTCTCGTATACAGGGGTAGAAGAGCTTCTCTGTCTCGTAGGAAGTGAAGGCCAGTCGGTTTCAGAGATTTCAGCTCGCTGTGCCCTGCCTGTGGTACGTCCTCCCCCTTCCAGGAGACATGATTTATGTCTTGGTTTTGCACCAAGACAGTCCAAGGGGGGATTATCGCTTGAGGATTTATAATAGTGCACAAAGTCTACTTTCTTGGTCATGTTATCTGTGCTCCTTAGCTGTGTGCTAGCTTGCTCATCGCTATTGTTTTGAGTCAAAGGCAAGGTTGTTTCATTTCCACACAGTCCATTTACCTCCACGTTTACTTCTAAGCGATGAATTTTTGTCTCCAGTGCTGCAATCTTCTGCAGGAGGCTGTGGTAGTCATCTGTGGAGAGGGAAGGCATCTTGTTGCTAGTTAGCCTAGCGGTTAGCACCTTTCTAGGCTATCGAGGCTACTCGGTGCCCAGACGCTGTAATCAGGCTTCAGCTGTGTCTAGGCCACAGACACACGGAGCGCTGAGGATAAGGTAACTATAAAAATGTTGCTGTTTCTGTTAAGAACACTTTAGTCCTAATGATCTATAAGTGTCCAGAAGCTATCGCAGGTAAGCTCATATGGAAAAAGGGAAAAAATCAGCATAAAAATCGGTAAAAATCAATAAAAGAAGCAAAGCATTTAGAGAGCAAAGAGATGAAGCGTCCACACTCAGAAGTGGGAGACATGTCACTGCAGACATGTCAGTGCAATTAACAATAAACTTAGTGTATATGTACTCCTAAATCTGATGAAAGTGATAAAAAAATAGACAGCTCGCTCTCTTTATTCTGACATTTAACGAATTCAAAAGATATTTCAATATTTATTTATTTATCCAAAACAAAACAAGTTTACTCTAAATTGATGTTGTACAGTAAAAAAAATGTTCTTGTGTTTTCCATAAAGTGTATGTAAATATCTGGTTTAAACTGTGAATATACTGCTGTGTGTTGAAATTCCTCTTGTTTTGCATAGAAATATACTGAACAACACACAAAACATAATATATAAAAGAACATCTACCAGAGTTTTTTCTTTGAACGAAGCCCCTTATGTCCATTCTTGTATATCAGTGCATTACTGAAACCGATTTATTTAGCCGTGGAGGGTAACAACTGAAAATATGAAATAAACACACGTAAGCTAAGACTCTCTAAAGAAACAGCATTGTTGTTGTTCGGCTTTTCATTTCGCCATTTGTTGATTCACTCGAAGAGCAAGTAACGTAATATGGGTCAAGTGATCAGTTTGACATCAATCTTTTGTGATACACCGTCATATTTACATTATTTCTACAGTACGAATGATTTGCTTTGGTACCTGGTCGAACTTCTAGTGATGGGTCGTTCACGAACGAAATGGCTCTTAGGTCCATATGACAGAGAATATGCATGTTCTTTTTGTTTTCATATTTTAATTTACATTTAATTGTGTTGTGGTTTGCAGTGTTTTGTGTTGTTTCCCTTTAAATTTGTAAAAGGAAAAAGCTGAAAATTTAAATAGTTAAAAGTTGAAATGTGAATAGTTGATTTTTGTATTATATGATTTATTTATTACATTTTATGTGGAGTGAATAAATAAAAGTATATTTATGGACAAAGCACATACAAACTTCAAATCACGTACGAACTCTGAAGCACGTACAAACTCCAAAACACGTAAAAACACGTACAAACTCCAAAACACGTACAAACTCCGAAGCACGTAAAAACTCAAAACACGTACAAAAGACAACAGAAGTGCTCCAGGATGCTGGGCGCAGTGTTGAGCTTTTGTTACCTAGTGGCTACACAAGCCAGCAAGTACCAACAACCTGAAGAGCCGGTTCGGAGCTGAAAGAGCCGGCTCTTTTTAGTGAGCCGAACCGAAAGAGCCGGATCTCTAAAAAGAGCCGGAAATCCCATCACTACGAACTTCAGTTCTCCTCTGTCTACCTGGCTGCGCTTCTCCAACAGCGCACTCGCAGGCAGCCCCGCCCCCTCGCTCAGTCGCTTAGTGCCTGAGCTCGGATCATACCAATATTAGGTGGGATTTGCGCACAGTCGTAAATTCCCACAGTGCACTATGTGCTTTGAATATTGTGTGTAGTTTTTGTTTTATACAGTTGTCAGCCAGGCATCTAACTATGAAAAAATTACACTCCAAAAGACCCCGGGCTTCTGAAAAAATAACCCGGGCTTAAGCCCAGTAAGCCACCCCCCGCTCCGCCACTGGTCTGCAACTGTGTTGGTTACTGGAGCCTGAGCATTGCTGTTAAGTGCTGCCTCCTCATGCCATATGCTTTTCCCGGTGGGGCTGTTCTTATATTGTTCTCCTACCACAGAGAGTACATCTTAGATTTTTCAGTGGAGAATATCTGGTTTATTCTTCACTTCTATTCTTTTGGTATACCTCTTCAAGTAGCTAGCCAAGGTTTTGAGTCTTTCCTTGTCACTTTCTAAGAACTCAAGTACAGACAGCTTTTTGTACTTCTTAGGCACTCCTTTCTTCATCACACCTTTCTATACTTCCAATAGTTGGCTAACTTGCCTTGACTTTGGCCTATAGTCTCCTCCAATGGGGGTCCTGCTCCTTGTGGCTTTTGTTCATCTTACGGCTCAATTCTCGTCTGTGTTTCCTAGTTTTCCTCAACACCTGGCACAGACCTTGTTATACTGAGCAATGTCCAAGCCAGACATCTGACATCAGTTATATATCTCTCGCTCATACTGTAGTCTGAGGTAGGCGGGGGCAGGCCTAGGCTTGAGCCCTTACCAGATGCATCACTTATTTGGTATTCATACGAAGTACTACTATTTTGATTTGCTGCAATGAAATTTCCGCAAATTTTACATTTCAAGAAGGATCAGCCAGATGGCTCCCGGCCTCAGTCGGGTGATGGGTCTATGTGGCAGGGTGTGGACTACGATGCCGGTTAAGGGGAGGCGGGCGCACCTGAGCGGCATCCGCAATCACGCCCCGCCGGCTTTAAAATCTGTATTGGGTCCAAAGATTGTATTGTTGTTGGTGTGTATGTGTGGCTGCAAGCTGCAAAGCTGCAGCCAGTGTTGAAACAGATACTGAAAAGTATAAATGTTTTTACATCTAGTTTTTAGCATCACTCTGAGACAGTATGTTTCTAATTTTAGAGATATTGCACAAATGTAAGAAACCAGTACTACAGCCTATATGTATTTAATATGCACATTAAAGGACATATCCTGGTCAAAAACGGCTCAAAGATTCCTCAGTGTTACTGGAGTTCAAGATAATACCATCCAGAGTAAGCATCTTGTTAGATACCATATTTCTGAGATTTTTAGGGCCACGTACAATATATTTATTTCTAATAGAGATCATCCAGATCTGTATATCTTTTTTTCTATATTTTATATTTATATTTTACCACTGGAGTGGGTATGATGACCCGCACCCGAACACTCCGGGTCAGGGATGAGTTCCTGGCCCAAGTGGAGGAGTTCAAGTATCTCGGGGTTCTTGTTCACGAGTGATGGGAGAAGGGAGCTGGAGATTGACAGACGGATTGGTGCTGCGGCCACAGTGATGCGGACGCTGCACCGGTCCGTCGTGGTGAATGAAAAGCGTAAAAGTTGAGCGTAAAAAAAGTGAAGCTCTCAATTTACCGGTCGATCTACATCCCTATCCTCACCTATGGTCACAAGCTGTGGGTAGTGACGGAAAGAACGAGATCGCGGATACAAGCGGCAGGAAATGAGCTTCCTCCGAATGGTGGCTGGTCTCTCCCTTAGAGATAGGGTGAGAAGTTCAGCCATCCGGGAAGGACTCAGAGTAGAGCCGCTGCTCCTCCACATTGAAAGGAGCCAGTTGAGGTGGTTCGGGCATCTGACAAGGATGCCTCCTGGGTGAGGTGTTCCGGGCAGGTCCCACAGGGAGGAGGCCCCAGGGCAGAACCAGGACACACTGGAGAGATTATATCTCTCGGCTGGCCTGGGAACGCCTTGGTGTTCCCTCGGACAAGCTAAAGGAGGTGGCTGGGGAGAGGGAAGTCTGGGCTTCTCTGCTTAGGCTGATGCCCCTGCGACCCGGCCCCGGATTAAGCGGAAGAAGATTGATGGATTTTTTATTTCCTATATTGTTTCTTTTTGCTTTTTTGTGATGAGAGATAAAATAATTTCATTCTCATCACATAAAAAGAAAAGAGAAATCAAATGTATTCAGGAGTTGGAAGAAATCATCAAATCATTAGAAAAAGCGTATGTGTCCTCCCTGGAACAGGAAATGCTGAACAAAATTTATAAAACAAAACTAGAGTTAAATGAGATTATTTAAAAAAACAACTAAAGTCTTAGTACAAAGACTGCACTTGCAAAATCTTTAACATGGTAACGAACCCAGTCGATTTCTAGATAACAAGTTAAAAAAATAAAGAAAAAAGTCGTAACTGGGAACACAGTATATGACCCTGAAAGAATAAACAACACTTTCAGGGACTTCTCTTTCACATACGCCATAGATAAACCACTTCAATTTGATGTCTTATATGAATGTTATTTATTTTAACTATGATAATAATAACAACTGTACTGCATTAAAACATTCACAGCAGGTGGGCTATCCAATCTTTAAATGATGACGTTACTATGTTACTACGTTACTACTCTGCATTTATACCATCATGTGGTGGCCTTGCTGGATCCGCTGTCCACCCGCCGTGTGATCCTCCAGGATCCCCCCACCCAAGGGAAATACACCGCTCTCAAGGCACTGCTGCAGTGCTACTCCCACTCCAATGCAGAGCAGGCCGAGAAACTCCTCTTTCTCTTCGGTCTGGGTGATGGTACCGCTCTTGAGCTCATGGAGAGCATGCTGTCCTTGCTAGGAATGGATGACAGCAGAGCTGGCCTCACCAACTCCCTGCTGCTGGCCGCAAACGATTACCGCTCACTCGCAGAAGAAGTGGATTGCATTCTCCTGGCTACTAGGAGCTTCAGCATCCTGGCAACAGTTCCTGACTCACTGACGGCATCTCCTGCACCCCCACCGATTCTCTGGGGGGGGTGCACCATCTCCTCGATGGTGGCTGGGCCAGAGGTTGGTCTGTGCCTCACCTCTGGTGCCAGTACCCACATCTCAATTTTAAATCGCATGCAGACATTGAGGGTTGTTTGAAGGGGCTCGGGTGGTCTGTGTGTGCCTGTTTGTCTATGTGTCAGGTCTGGTTTTAGGCTCCACCTCTGTCAGAACATCTCAGTTCTGTGGGGGCCTATTTCCACCCACCACACTTTCTGCCAGTGGCTGGTGCCCCCACCTGCCAGTGCATTGGTGGTTCTTTGTGAGCGAGGCTGGGTGCTCGGGTGTGTAGTAGCTCACTCTCAGCAGCTGCTTGGTGGGGCCTGGCCTCTCTGGCTCTGTTGGGCCTCCGCTGGGGGTTTGGGGCCCTCAGGTCTCTGTTCTTGGGACCCTGTCTGCTCCGGTAGATCCTGCTCACTGCTGAGGCCCCCTGTGGCTTCTACACCGTGGCCACAGAGGAACCCTCATCCAGGGCTCTCCTCAGCTCTTTTCTAGGCAGGTGTCATGATTGCCCCTATGGTGGTCCTCCTGGGGCTCTCATGCTCTGGGGGGCCTCTGACTGTGCGGAGTCCAGGTCTCCTCCATGACTGAGTCATGTCTTGGGTGGCAGGGCAGTAGCAGTGTACAAAGGTGTACGAACAGGTATTTCAAATGCACACTATCTTGGTTGGCTGGTGCCTTTAAACATGTATCATTAATACTGTGTGCTGCTCAGTAACATTTAATATTTATTATTTACTGCTACTTGATGTTTTTTGCTTGTTCTTTTTTCAGTGGGTGGTGAAGAAGATTTTCAGTGTTTTTTCTCTCTCTCCTATCTCTCTTCTCTATTTTCTCTTAACTTTCCCAACTTCTTTTTTTCCATGCCCCAGTCTTGTCTGTTCTGATTCTAATGACTGAAATAAAAAAAATCTAATAAAAATCTAAAAAAAATATGACTATCATGTGGACCAGTATAGCAAAAGCCGTAATGGTCTAGAGCTTTATGTCTTAAAGACATTCCTGCAGTTTAACTGGTGTGTGTTATCTGGCTTCATGGATCGATGAAGTTGGGTGTCATCTGCATAGCAGTGGAAATGTATGCTATGCCTTCTGATAATACTGCCTAAGGGTAGCATCTCATGATCCAGTGTGTTTTGGCATTCTGGTGTATTCACTCTCACTCTAAATCTCACATGCCTGCACTCCTGATCGCCACAACGTACCTCCGCTCTGGACGAGGAAAGAAAAAGGTTGGACATTCTATTCTACTAGTTCCATCACTCAGTCACTGACATGGAGATCCACCCCTCCCTTTAGTCTTGCTTCTTCCTGTAGACCTCCTATACTTACCATAGCAATCTTACTCACCTTCAACCTAAGCTCTGTGAATAACACGTCTTCTCCTGCTGTTCAAGTGCCTCCTGTTCCTGCAAAGTTCTCTCTCCATCATGCTTTTCAATAAAAATTATTTTCAATTCAATTTTATTTATATAGCACCAAATCACAACAACAGTTGCTTCAAGGTGCTTTATATTGTACAGTAGATCATACAATAATAGATTCAGAGAAAACCCAACAATCATGCTTTGACCTTAGCGATTCCTGTATTAAATAAAGTTTTGTCTAAAATTGAATAGCTGTCAAGGTTACGGGTGCAGGACTCAAATGCAGGACTCACTCTGGTTGAAAGTCAAAAAGGTAGTTTATTTACACAAGTGAAATATATACATATATAGAATGCTGGCGGGAAAATGGGGTCCAGGGCAGCCAGGAAAAGGTCCAGGGTAGGGAAGGTCCAAACTCCTCTTCACACAGCCAGTGAATCACTATTATCCGCAATCCAATCCAGTCCAAGCTCACTCACACTCACGCTCATCCACTCAGTATCCACAAGCAAGGGAAACAGGCCAGGGTCCAGGGAAGTCATTCCACAAGGAGAGAAGCTGACGTTAACAAGGAGCACTAGGAAAACACGAGGAAATCACTAGGCGAGCTGTGTTACACTGACGGAGGCTTGCACAATGATCCAGCAAAGAGTCAGACTCCGCTGAGGCCTTAAGTACTGCAGGAGTACTCATCGGCGATGGATGGCAGGTGAGTAGAGCTGCACAGGTGAGTACTGAGGCGGGGACCAAAGCCAGAGTCCGCCCTGGCGATGAGGAGCGAAGGAAAAACAACAACAAACAACACTGAAGAAACCTGGGACCATGACAAAAGCTGTATATTGATTCTACTTTTGTGTCCAACATTTGCACACTAACCACTGACCTTGACAGTATAATGTAAACATGGTCCAAGCATAAAACTTTGTGGAACTCCATAATTAACCTTAGTTTGTGAAAAGGACTTTTTAGGTTTGTCAGCATCACTCTGGGACAGAATGTTTCTAATTGTACAGATGTTGTGCAAATGAAAGAATTGGCCAATAATTACCCGAGACAAATGGATCCAATGATGGCTGTTAAATACAGGGAGTGCAGAATTATTAGGCAAGTTGTATTTTTGAGGAATAATTTTATTATTGAACAACAACCATGTTCTCAATGAACCCAAAAAACTCATTAATATCAAAGCTGAATGTTTTTGGAAGTAGTTTTTAGTTTTTTTTTAGTTTGAGCTATTTTAGGGGGATATCTGTGTGTGCAGGTGACTATTACTGTGCATAATTATTAGGCAACTTAACAAAAAACAAATATATACCCATTTCAATTATTTATTTTTACCAGTGAAACCAATATAACATCTCCACATTCACAAATATACATTTCTGACATTCAAAAACAAAACAAAAACAAATCAGCGACCAATATAGCCACCTTTCTTTGCAAGGACACTCAAAAGCCTGCCATCCATGGATTCTGTCAGTGTTTTGATCTGTTCACCATCAACATTGCGTGCAGCAGCAACCACAGCCTCCCAGACACTGTTCAGAGAGGTGTACTGTTTTCCCTCCTTGTAAATCTCACATTTGATGATGGACCACAGGTTCTCAATGGGGTTCAGATCAGGTGAACAAGGTGGCCATGTCATTAGTTTTTCTTCTTTTATACCCTTTCTTGCCAGCCACGCTGTGGAGTACTTGGACGCGTGTGATGGAGCATTGTCCTGCATGAAAATCATGTTTTTCTTGAAGGATGCAGACTTCTTCCTGTACCACTGCTTGAAGAAGGTGTCTTCCAGAAACTGGCAGTAGGACTGGGAGTTGAGCTTGACTCCATCCTCAACCCGAAAAGGCCCCACAAGCTCATCTTTGATGATACCAGCCCAAACCAGTACTCCACCTCCACCTTGCTGGCGTCTGAGTCGGACTGGAGCTCTCTGCCCTTTACCAATCCAGCCACGGGCCCATCCATCTGGCCCATCAAGACTCACTCTCATTTCATCAGTCCATAAAACCTTAGAAAAACCAGTCTTGAGATATTTCTTGGCCCAGTCTTGACGTTTCAGCTTGTGTGTCTTGTTCAGTGGTGGTCGTCTTTCAGCCTTTCTTACCTTGGCCATGTCTCTGAGTATTGCACACCTTGTGCTTTTGGGCACTCCAGTGATGTTGCAGCTCTGAAATATGGCCAAACTGGTGGCAAGTGGCATCTTGGCAGCTGCACGCTTGACTTTTCTCAGTTCATGGGCAGTTATTTTGCGCCTTGGTTTTTCCACACGCTTCTTGTGACCCTGTTGACTATTTTGAATGAAACGCTTGATTGTTCGATGATCACGCTTCAGAAGCTTTGCAATTTTGAGACTGCTGCATCCCTCTGCAAGATATCTCACTATTTTTGACTTTTCTGAGCCTGTCAAGTCCTTCTTTTGACCCATTTTGCCAAAGGAAAGGACGTTGCCTAATAATTATGCACACCTGATATAGGGTGTTGATGTCATTAGACCACACCCCTTCTCATTACAGAGATGCACATCACCTAATATGCTTAATTGGTAGTAGGCTTTCGAGCCTATACAGCTTGGAGTAAGACAACATGCATGAAGAGGATGATGTGGACAAAATACTCATTTGCCTAATAATTCTGCACTCCCTGTAATGGTTTAAGTACTGCTAGCCTAGTCCCAGCCAAGTCCTGTGGCATGGAGCCGATTAATAGAGATAGTTTGATCATATATAAAAGTGAAGCATTAATTATGGTAGGATTTCTTTGAGAAGTCTTGAGGTGGGGTGTAAAAGACACTTTGATGGTTTGGAGGAAGTAATTACTGAAATTAACTCAAAAAGATCAATGAGCACACACAGTTGATTTTCATTTATTATGCTTTTTCGTTTAGCAGCAGGACAAAAAATTACTTTGACAAGAAACCCTTCTTCATATAACGTAGTCTTCAGTTCAGCTATTCTCTTTAGAATATAACACACTTTAAAATAAATATCATAAAATACTATTTTATTATTATTATTTTTACAATTCTCCTGAGATTGAAATCAAGTTTAGAAACAAACTAAAGAAAGGAAGGTTTCAACTTGTTCTCAGGACTCAGGACCAGAGATGCAGAGGTAAATAAGAAATGTATTGTATTTACTTATTTATTTTTGTTGTGGGTGGTGGGGGTTCTTTCATAGGACGTTAGAGCTGTGTGTCCTAGCAGATTAGGTTTTGTACACACAAATATTTAAATGCAAATCTTTAAAAAAAATGTATGGAACCACTGAGAACCCAGATTTCGAAAGTTTTTGTGACTGACAGAGAAAAAAATGCTGTAATAATGAAGTAAAATGCAACAAGGTACAATGGCTAAATTTAGTAAGTAAGGAAAAAATGAAAGCATCAGACATGATATAGAAACTGTACCCTTGCTTACATTAATTCATGAAACAGAAATTTCATATTTTAGCTACATTATATCCTTTTCTGTGGGTTTTCTTCAAGACATTATCTCGTTGCATTCTGTTTTTTCTTTTCTTTTTTTTTTTCTGTTTTTTTTTTACAAGGATCTCTTATTAGGAATAGGAAACACCAGCCATGCTATCACTCCACTTCATATAATCATATAAACGTTTTAGATATAAAAATCTGGGCTTTTCTGTAGAATATGTTGTTAAAATTGGGGAATAATTTTGATATAAACCAGGTTAGCTTTCAGTTTTCAGCTTTGATTCAGTGGGATCAACATTCAGCTGACATGAACAGCAACAGAATTACAGTCATTTTTAACTACATTTTTTCTTCATCCGTTTTATCAATATTAATAACACTGTAATCACCCATTTATTTGCTTAAATCTGTAGAGTTGGTGAAATAAAGTATTTTATTAATACGGAAAATGTCCGAAATACTTCCTTACTGCACAGGAAAACTGGGTGCACACATCTACAGATGGTATAGTAGGAAGTTATCTTAAAATAACAATTTCACGACTAAAACTCCCAAGAAACTTTTGAGAAGATTCTTTCATTTGTGTCTCTATCAGAGGAATCAGCTGCTCTCTAAGGGAAGGTAGCACTTTGTGAAAGTTTACATACCTTTAAGGGTAGAATTTACAGCTTTAAAGTTGGTTAATTGGTTGATTGCAATGCCCATTTTTAAAAGATGTTCGTTGGTCTGTTTTTTCATTGCAGAATTGGACCCCAGAATGCTCTTTGATAGACCCTCTGTTTTTAAGGCATGTTCAATTGAGGAAAAAATACCTCTAGGATAGGTATTTATGAGTGACCCTTATAAGTTGCTGTGGGTGGGTAAACTAAACTCTGGAAATAATTACAAACTATGTCCCTCTATTGTTCTTGCTGTTTTGGCCTCCTAGAGCCTTTCACAAAGAGTGTTCTTAATAATTTATATTGTTTTGGTGCACCTCATCTCACAATGAAAAGAACCTGCAAGTCGATCCTAGAAGTACGTTCCTGGAAACAGGCTGGTTGAAGCATGAATATCCAGCGTGAATTTGAAACAGCAGCTTTTTGGGAGGGCTAACTATCTTGCAAAATCAAACACGGCTTCAGCCAATATTAAATATGCAGAAAATCTTAAGGAAGATTTTGTTCCTTGGAACATTCCCAGAGTTCAGGTACTAAGGCGGTGAGCAAAACGATGTTATTACTGATATAAATACCCACCAAATCTATAAAAATGTAATTAAAGTCACAAATTTAAGCAACTACAAACTCTGAAACCTGCTGGAGTACAGAGAAGAACAGTTTTGGACAATCGCCTTTTGTCATGAAATCAGTGTCACATTTGGATCACATGATTATGAGCGAGAAAACAGCATTCATGGTGACAAATGTCTGATATGCTATGAATAAAGGGAGTGAAAAATAAGCTAATAAGTTAACCTTTACAGATTTGGACACTGAAATAGTCTCTAAATTCTTTCTTTCTTAAACTATGAATTTTGATTGTTAGGTTTTATTTTTTGGTGGATGTGTTTTTAATGAAACACTAGTCAAATGTGTTTGGACGAACAATGTGAATTTATGGAAGAAACATGTTTAAATACGATGCCTTACTGTATTATTTTGTTTGCAATTGGTCTGCCCCCCCCCCCCCCCCCCCAAAAAAAAAACCCCAACAAAAACCAACAAAAACAAAAACAAAAGCTACTGGTTTCATCAAAAGCGGTGCCTGAAACAATTAGGCAACGCAATTTTTTAGGCAATGCAGGAGTAAAAAGTGCACCTGTTTGAGACTATTTCCTGTGGTGGAAATACACCAAACACATACTTGGTTCCTTGGTATTTATACTTTGAGGGAATTAGCTGATATTAAGAAAAATATAGATGTAACTAGATTTACTTTTTACTATTAAATCTTATTGAACATGAGTCTGCACTGTTTCACTGCTGTCACTTGTCTAGTCTAGTAATCTCACATCCTGAGTTCTGGCTGAAAAATAATACTGATGACTAATGATGGAATAATTATCCATCATTATAACAAAACAAGTGACTAGTAATTCGAGGATATGAAAGTTAAGTTTCCCCTCAGAGTAACCTCAGACCAGCAAGCTAAGAGAGACATGGAGCATGTCAGGACCAGGTATCAAGGGGCCACTATGGGGCTTTAAAGGGGTTAGGAGTCCCCCACACACACTTTCTTTCTTTCTTTCTTTCTTCCTTGACGTTCAAGTTCATAGTCATGGTTTGTGTTGGAGTGTTCAAGGAGAGAGTTTTCCTTTTTTGTTTTTCCTGGATCACAAATGAAAACGCAAATAACATTTTTGTGACTGGATGTTTAAAAAATGACTCTGTCAGGTATGCTAAGTGTAAAAGGGGTATTTAGGGAAATTTAATCATGTGTGACAAAATCCTATTTAAATTCAAAGATTTTGTGCAAAAATGTACTTCCTGTCTGTTGTTGTGGTCGTAGACACAACAACAGGTCATAGAAGGGATTGTTTACTGATCAGTAGGTAAGTGGCTCAATCCTTGGCTCCTCCAGTAATTTAATCAAAGTATCCTTGACCAAGAAACTGAACTCCTCATGTTGCTCCTGATGCATCCATTGGAGTGTGACTGTGTGTAAATGTTAAACAAAGTGCTGCATGAATGTGTGTGTAATTTGGTGAATGAGACTTGTAGCAGAAAGCATTTTGAGTGCTCAACCAGCTCAGGCGCACTCTCACTACTGGTAATGCGCTATTTCCTTGAGTTAAGTGAGCAAGACAGAATAAACATTTTCCGCTCTTCCATCACACGGGCACAGATTTTGTACCAGGAAGCTGTCAGGTTAAAGACAATTTAAATAGATCTGCATACACAAATTCAGCTCTTTTACATTTTACACGTACTAACAACATGCATCAGTGTGTTGTTTCACCTGGCATTACTGCCTACTTCTCTTCAGTTAACCAAAGTTCAACCCAGTACAT
Organism: Copadichromis virginalis; assembly: GCF_057382275.1. NCBI lineage: Eukaryota > Metazoa > Chordata > Actinopteri > Cichliformes > Cichlidae > Copadichromis > Copadichromis virginalis. The sequence continues at coordinate 28,233,760 of NC_140624.1, forward strand.
AAGTAAACAACATGATTGGCTATCATGTGTGGCAATCAAAAGAATTCTGTTGTTAAAGATTTAATGGGACACTAACAAATGTTATAATTAAAAGTTGTTGGGTTTTTTCCATGGCTATCCCTCCTCAGACTGCAAAAACAATTATAGATAATATTGATTATTTTGTGAATATGTCACAGTGATGCCATCAGAAGGAGGGATAATCTCATTTTAGACTTTTGCCTTATTATTTATTTATTTAGTCATTGATTTATTTTGCCTCTTTGTTGGGATATTTAACGAAGAATTTGTGAGCAGAAGTGAGTCCAGATTCAGGAATAGTTGGAATGATTTTTGGATGGACAGCATTGTGCGTTGCAACATATCTTCACAAATACACATAAAATTGAAATAAGAAAAACTGAGAGAAATCATCTTGATGTAATCTAAAAATGATTAGAAACTTATGCAGATCCAGGAAATCCTCTGGATAACATAACTCAGTTTAGGCATGTTGTGGGTGGAGGTATGCAGACGCATTGATCTTTTAAGTCACTGGGTTTTGTGAAAAAGTTGTGCTATTTAGCAATTTTACGCAAAATGAAACTGCTCTTAATCACATGACACTAGGCCAACTGTTACAGGGGAATCTGTAGCCATTATATGCCAGGATATGATTGTAATAGAAAAATACTACATAAATTAAATTTGAATGTGATCCAGTTGTTGTTGTTTTTAGCCTTCAGTTAAAGATGGCAAAGTCTTCTTGTTAAATTTGTTAGAACACCTGTAACCTTGAATAAAATCATGTCTGAAATGCCTGGCTTTAGTTTTACAACTTTATCATCTGTTGTTATGATTTCTCTGGTGGGGGTGGGGGAGGGGGATTTTGGAAGACATCTATGATGATTTCTACAAATCATAAGTAACTCCTCCCCATATCACATCATTAAATCATGTAGAATTACAAGAAACAACACACAGGACATGATGTCAGTTAAAAACTTTGATCATAGTCAGAAACACATAAAGAACATAGTCATAGTCACAGTTTTAAGGATTCAGGGAGCTTCATTGCTGCTTGTGAGAGAAATCATATGATTGAGTTATATATTTTTTTAAATAATAATTTAAGGTTACAAAAGAACCCTCAAATTATTTAACTTCTTCAGTAAATGAGCCAATTAGTTAATATTGGTAAGGAAATTATTTAAAGACATTTACTCTTAAGCATCTGTAATTTGAGAACAGAAGGAGCAAAAACCATGATAAAAATGTATTTTAGTTACTTTCCAGTCTCACTTACTGATAAACTGGTGCATTAATTTGGATGAAAAAAGTGCACAAATTCTAAACACATGCATATGGCTGATTTATGAAAAACCTTCCCCTTACCACCTACAGGGCTTCTTAAGTCTAAGGACCAAAGTGTAGCTTATTTTACATGTAGCTTGGCTGAAATGTAATTGTTGACTATGCATTTTGGTGTGCTGGGGCTTCAGAGTCAGTGTTCAGGTTTTTACATCTGTGGGGGAGACTGTGCGCCGGCTGGGTCATGTAGCTTTCTGACGTGTTTCTTCAGGTCAAAGTTCCTGCAGAAGCCCTTGCCACAGGTTGGGCAGGTGAAGGGTTTCTTATCGTTGTGGGTGTGCATGTGGAAGGTGAGGTTGTACACCTGATGAAATGCCTTGCTGCAGATGGAGCACTTGAACTGCTTCTCGCCACTGTGTGTCAGCTTGTGGTTTTTGTAGTTTCCTGTGTTGAGGCAAAAGGGTGAAACTTAACAAGACATCAAGACATGGAATCTCCTTACAATTCCAAAGAATTTCCAAGAGTATATTTGCTCAGTGGTATCAGCATCACATAATCTGACTGTGAGGAAGTGAAATGGGACCAAAACAACAACAAAAAAAAAAACACAAAAAACAAGCAATTATACTTTACAGTACAAAAGTTATTAAATTGGTAATTGATGGTTAAAATGGTTTTACTTTTTAAACTAATTAACATTACATTTAGGTTAAAATGAAATAATAATTAATAATGTTCATATATTGATTCATAATTTGTTTTTAATGATCCTCTACAGAAATTGGATCGATGGTTATGGTAAAAATTGCAACTTATTACATAAACTAATTGCATAAGTAAAAATAAATTATAACATACTGATGTAAATCAGTCACTCGTACACATATTTTAAGAATTTGTGCACTTTGTTCAATTATTAGTAAATATTATTATTGATGTTATTATTAGTATTTCAATTTTTATCACCAGCAGAAGGGAATAACTACTAACATTTTATCAATTATCAGGATACCTTTTATCAGTGATGAATACATTACTGTATGAGTCCATAGCATGTGGGAAAAAAGCCCAGCAAATATTTTTCCTTATAATATTTATTTTTAATTTATTTATTTATGTTGCTTATTTTGTTTTGTTTTGTTGTTCTGAGAATTAGAAATCATGCCACATATATGTGTTTTTCGTTTGTGAAAAATACAGTTTTACTCACATTAACAACTAAAATAAGGATCACATGTTCACATTTGAGAAGCAAAATCCATCCAGTATTTGGCATTATTGCTGAAACCCTACTGAATTCTGTGATATTTAAAATAACCAAAAAAGAAACATATGTTTTCCTCCTGTTAATATGAACCAGAGGAGTGTTTTCAGAGCAATTCATCACCACAATCACCGGCATTACCTTAATATTAAATAAAACCTGAAATAAAATACAAGTATTACCGCATTTCTAACAACATAAAAAAAGGAAAATGTACACTTAAAAAATGACTTTTTGCTCTCAGTGAACACAAAGCAACACTGAAAATAATAAAATACTGAACTGTAAAAAAAAAATCAAAGGTTTCTTTATTTAAAGAATTAATCACTGGCTGGTATAAACTAAATGTATACAAATTAAGTAAATTTTATTTGACCATATTCCATTTAACATTTTACACAGTACCTATGTAACAACATTTTATTTAAATGAAAATCTAATTTACATGTACTCAAATTACTTAAAGCATTTAGTCGTAAAAGTTTTCTGTGTGTTTCATGAGGCGATGTATTGGATGTATTAGAGCTGATGTATTAGTAGATGTAAAGCAGTAGCAATACAACAGTTTGAAGGGAATACATCAGTGCAGCACAGTAAAACTGTAAGCATGTAGACAAATATAATGTCACAACTAAGAATGTGCGTTTCTATAGAAGATTTTTCACCACTTCATAACAGCTCAGGATGAATCCAGGGAGCGATTCCTCTTCAGATTTAACTGTTTGTTTTAGCCGTCATAGCAGACTAACCTTTTCTAAAATTACAAGTCCGGCTAATTTCAAGAAAGTAAACTTTGGTAATTGTTATGAATACATAAATACAACACAATCATCAACTACCACTCTAATGGGCTTTGGGCGACTGCTATGTGTCTGGCAGAGATGCCCCACATGGTTTGAAGGTTTGAAATAGCACCAAATATTTGGCCTTACAACATGTAACAGCTCTGCTACAGGCAGTTACAATGAAACATTTATGTTTCCATAACATATTTTAACAAAACAAACAAACAAAAAAGAAGAAAACAAAATAGTGCTGCTGGACAAGCATCTGTATTATTTTTGTGTCTGTTAAACTCGCATGTCTTGAATATGCTGAATTATGTTCGATTTACATTAATATATAATAATTATATATAATAAACAGTGTGGAGTCTGTAGCGAACTGTCTTCACGGGAACTTTAAACGGATTTAGCCTCAGACCCGCTGTATTTGTCCATCGCACCCACTTCTGTTACATATCATCACCTTTTGTTTTTGTTGTTTTTTCCCTCTTTATGCCAATGAATTTATCGTGTTTTCGCTCTGTGTTGTTTGACCTGTAAGTTCAGTCCAGCTGTATAGTGAGGATGTGGCTCTTCTCTCGGGATCTTTTGCTTTTTAGGATTTAACACCGCTCTAAAATGTAACGGATTCTTGGAATAAAATTTCTAATCAAGATGTTTTGGTTGATATATTAAATCTAATCCTTGAAAAAGGAGAAAAAACAAATAAGAAAATACTGATCCATTTTCTTTTTTTTTTTTTACCGTCTCACCTTTTTGGTGAAATCCCTTCCCACAGAACTCGCACACGAATGGTTTGTATCCTGCATGGATGCGTGTGTGCGTGTTGAGGGTTGAACTCCTGTTAAAGGCTTTTCCGCACTGGTTACACTTGTGAGGCTTTTCCTGTAAAAAAAATTACAGGGGGGAAATAAGTAACTCAGTGGAAAATGTGCCATAAATAAAAAATAGCACCAAAAAATACAAAATAATCTTGCAGAGATGCACAAGGACCTTATACTTTCACAGATAATGTATATAATGTGTAGAATCAAATTCATTAATATAACAGCGCATAAAGATGAATACTTTTTATGCTTAATTTATATTTTAAGCGAAACAAACATAATTAGCGCGTAATTAATTTCCTCTGTGAAAGTGACACCTCACAGGGGTAAATAAAACAGAAATCGATTTTTGAGTCTAAACCTGCAATCCGAACGCCACGCTGAAGCCACGCCCACCAAACGCATATTAAATCATATCAATCATCATGACTGAAAACAATCGAACTGGTAGTTACTTAAATAAATTAATGATCGTACTTCAGTGTGATTAAATGTCTGCGTACGATTCAGAGGTGAAACATATTAAAGAAAAATAAATCAATAAACAGAATAATAAAGAGTGACCGACTTTATCGCGACCTTTGGTTGACATTTAAACGGTAAATAAAACAGAGAATATAACATTTTAAAACTTACAGAGATCAGCGAAATGATAATCAAACATAACATTTAAAACCATCATTAAAAAACAAAACAAAAAACGTTAAAAAAAAAAAAACCCGAGATGAATGACTGAACTCATCCTACCTGAGTGTGGATGATTTTGTGCCGGCACAGCGTGCTGGCCTGTCGGAATCCCTTCCCGCAAACTTTGCACACGAATGGTCGAGCGCCTGTGTGTACGGGCATGTGGCGGGTCAGGTTGTAGTGCGCGTTAAAGACCTGAACAGGAGGGGGGGGAAACCCGAGACAAAACAAATAAATAAACAAAAAGCAACACCTTGTCAACAAGAAAAATATAATCATTATTATTTTAATAATAATAATAAAATAATAAAATGTCAGCCGACTACATTGCTCAGTTAAAGGTTAATTATGTGGAAAAAAAGAAGAAGAATGGGTGCCTGTAATTATTAGATTAAGTCTAATTATGTGTAATCTGTTGGGGGGTAATTTATTGGACTTGGAATACACGGAATGGGTTCATTGTAACACAATAACAAATCTCTAAAGATGCGCAGCATGAGCCAAAATTTAAATTCCTAAACAACCCACCAAGTAGGCATTACGGTAATTTGGTCCTTTTAAAATGAGTTTTAGAGAAATTATAAATGTTAAATTCGATAAATTCCATCTGTTATTTCAAATAACCACAGCAAACCTCCGTTTTTTCCTTTATTTATGTACTCTGCGCTTCCATTCCGGGACTCCGTTTATTAATTTTGCGAACTAAATGCCGGGTCTGCACACTCTAAAAATTCTATTCGACATATGTATGCATTTTTATTTTAATGCATACATATGTCGAATACTTTTTTAGTCAGAGTTATTTTTTTTAAGGTTGTTTAGATCGTATAGAGTGACCGAGTGTATCGGACACTATATTATTTATCTAACCCTAAACACATCCATTAAACAAAACTTAACCTTATGTAAAAGGATCGAGTATTTGTAAGTTAAACACTAATAACTAATCAAATCCAACATTTAACTTACACTAGATTACTTGTTTAAAATATCTTCAAAACCTCCGAATTTTTTCATAAAAAAAAAAGAGGCTGAGAGATAACTAACATCAATTCTGAAAATAAATCCATTTTCAGTTTCCTTCTGTGGATAAAGAGTAAATAAATTCAATAATCCGCGCTGACGCTCACCTTACCGCAGACCTCACAGGTAAAAACTTTGGGCTTGCTACCGGGACAGGAGCCGCTGAGCCTGGCGCTTGCCGCTGCAGCTGTCGCGGAGCCCTTGAAAATCTTGTCACTCAGGATCTGGTCCCTCTGCTTTATGTAGTGAATCTGGTTCGGAGATAGATCCTTGAAGGCCTGCACGCCGGAACCCGCGTACCGCTCCGCGGCCTGTTGCATGCCGGTCTTGCTCTTCTCTGCCATGAAGGCTTTATGTCGGGCAGTGAACAGGTACGAGGCCATAGGGTGCAGGTTCACCAGGCCAGCCGGCGGTGGACACGCTCCGGAATCCCCGCTGCAATTCAGGTAGCAAACAGTGCCCATCGTGGGAAAAGAGGACTGGTTTACCACCCTGGGTCTGAAGAGTTTGTACTGCCCGGTGGTTTGGCTGACAGCAGTGTCTTCTTGTTGATTTTTATAGTTTAGCCCAAACCCCAAAAATTCTGCGGGAGCCGGGAGAGAAGACGCGTCTAAGTGGCCCGGATCCAGCCCTGTGATACTGAGCCGGTGTCCCGGCTCATAGCCGAGCGGTACCAGCGGGATCATGCAATGCAGCGAGGACGGATATGCTTCGGGTTTCCCCACTGGAGCGGACTGAAACCAGTTGGGGAGCGGTATTGACTTGGGCTCGGGTGTCCTGGCCATAATCCGGTCGATGGAGAAAGCGAGAGGCTTGCTGCTGCCGCCGGAGGTGAGCATTTCTGAGCCCGCAGGTTGGCTCCCTGAAGCCGTGGGGGAGCCAAGGATCCCTGCTGGGCGGCGGAGAGGACCGTCCATCACCTCCGCATCAACCGGGTTGCGACAACAACAACTAAAGCTGCTGGAAAGAAGATGAGATCGGCGCTGCTCCTCACCGGCACGCAGAAAAGGACATCATCCGCCAGGGATCCCCCAACCCCACCCCCACCAAAACACAGGCCCTGCTTTCCTGGTTGTTGACAACAATCAGGGCGCCCGAGGCTCGTTCGATATCGATGGGGCAAGAGCCGAGACCTTGCCGATCGTTACCGTCCAAGAAGGAGAGTGGAAAAGTAGATAATTTGCTCAATTCTCCTCTGTCGATTCTCTGCGTTTGTCGCCGCTGGAAGAGGAGGAGGAAAGTGTTCTTTACTTGGCAGGACTCCTGCTCAACTGAAAGGTACTTGGTGAATCCTAGGTCCCCTTGTGGTTTTACGTGACATCTTTTTTTTTTTTAAATCGTGATGAGCCAGACGCGCAGCGGCTGCAGGGTCAGGAACTGTCAGTGTTTTAGATCAGATTTGGACACGTCTTTGGCTCTCAAAACCCAGCCCTTTTACGCACGGTTCAAAGAAGACAGGGACATGTCATGTAGTTGAATTCAAAACAGAAAACAGATCGAGATATTGAGCAGAAAATGGATTTGATGTCATTGATGTCAGTCTGGATGGGTTTAGAAATCAACAACTTTAACTCAAAGCGCCCTTTTTTTTTCTTTTACGCACCAGATTTTTAAATCTTAAAAAGCGGTTTGGAAAAAAGCGACTACTCGAGACAAAGAGATGGACAGAAATCTGCAGTGAAAATGCTCACTCTCCCCTATCGAGTCTTATCCTTTTTTCCAGTCACACGAATACAAGCAACTCTTTTATCCACAAAGCACAGAGCCGGTGGGCTGAAGCGCAAATTCCACAAGATGAATGAATGAAACCAATGGCGCACGAACCCACAACAATAGCTCCATCCTGTCAGTGATGGAGGCAGAGAGTGAATGGGCAGGTTCGGAGTGGACTGAGCTGAATTTGTCCTTCAAGGGTTTGAACAAAAGATGAAGAGAAATAAAAGTGACCGTCGAGGGCCCAGGGAGCGACAGCAGAAATTAGAGTGAACACAGTCACATCAGAAAAGAAAAGGTTAACAAGGTATTTGTGTTGGTTGACTATTAGTATAGTACACGCATTTCTTTTTCTTCTTCAGTGTCTCTCAGTTGGCTTAATGTAATAATGTTTTGTTTTGAAGTCAAACTGTTTTAAATAATGAGGGAATTAGATGGAAGTTGAATGTTTGTGTGTTCTTGGACGATGGTTTTTAATGAGTCAGGGGTCACAGAGGCTCAACAAATCAAGTATTCGTTTACACGTAATAAAAGTGTGATAAAATAAATTATGCGCCCATTATTAAAGCAAGAGACATTGCAGTGTTAACGTGAGGCCACGTCTCTCCTCACTTATCTACTAAAGCCTTACAGCACCAGTTTTAATCTGTCCAGCCGAGTTTCGTTGCTTTTATGCCATAGAAGTATTAGACAACTTATCATTTTTAATTGAAGTTATAATAATAATAGTAGTAGTAGTACTATAAGCGTATAATGTTGGGTGTGCGTCACCCCCCCCACACACACACACACACTAAATATTCTAAAAATATTTACACACACACACACACACACACACACACACACACACACACACACACACACACACACACACACACAGTTATACTTACATTAATTACTAAGATCTTCATATCTGAGCGTCAGGCCACGTCTCTTGTTATATACTGAAAGATCACAGCGGCAGTTTTACTCTATTTAGCCAAGTTTTCCTTTTTGCTTCTTTTTGCTAGAAACACCGCAAGACTTATTAATTATATTATAAGTCACGTTCTGAGAGTTATTATCATTTTTATTCCTATTTTTATTATCGTTTTCATTAAGCAACACGTTAAATCACTTCAAAATATTGTGATGTCTGCCAGCTAATTACATTTACGTCTAAATAATTAGCCATACTATTAATAGCAATATTAATAACAATTATTATAAATTGTTGTTGTTTCATTGATTTTTTTTGCCCATAAAGGCTTCTTATGCCAGAGCCTCTAATAAACCACTGTCGTGTTAGCGCCGCATAGACGCTGCTTCTGTGTAAACTGACTTTTCACCACTTCATATTTTGAACTGAACTAATAAACAATACTTTTATAAATAATTATGAGTGTCATCATAAGGAGTAGGTTATTCTGCCAACCTACCCTGGATTTTCGCGGTGTTATTTTTTTCCCCTGTTAATTCAGTTCTTACATTTTGTTCATGAAATATTAATTTCTCTTAACTTTATTTCATACTGCGCAAATAAATGTATTTTTTAAAATAATAACTTTAGAACTTTAGAAGTAGAACTCCAAACCTGTTCTACTTGTTTTATTTTATTCTCCTCAAACAGTTACAGGAGAAAGTATTTGTCTTTACCAATTTCTGAACAGAATGCCAATAAAATGAAAGTCAAAGTCTTGCTGATTTAATGGTACTTCTTTTGATTAATCGGTGACAGATTTATTTTGAAAATATTTTACGATTTTTTTTTAATTTAATACAGTTCAAATGAGAACATAATATAAACAAGACCATGAATTTTGCTAAGAATTATCACGATATTAGTGGCCTGGAGAATGTGTGTCCTATCGTCTGCTTGTCTTATTGATTTTTATGTGAGCGATAAATGTTTTGTGAGTTTTTAGTTGTTAGGCATTACTGAAGATTTTATTACAAAAAAGAAATTAATCCTTAGATTTTTAAAAAAACCCTTTCTGGTCTGTCTGGAAATGACTCAGATCTCCACCATGCTTGTTGCGTTAGTTACCTATTGAATAAAGATGCTACATATCCAACACTGTTTCTCAGATTTTAGATGATTTTCCCTGAAACTGAAAACAAACATTAAATTACACAAACACACACATACCTAACCATAACCTAATTGCAGCCCTGACACTAAAACCACATTTTGAGTCTCAAAAACACCTTCAAACTTGTGGGGACCGGGATTTTGGTCCCCACGAGGGCTGTTTGTCCCCACAAGTATAGTAAATACCAAGTAGCCTCCCCCTGCTTTGTTGACAGCGCTAAAAACCCTTGGCCTTCGCTCAGCAAGCTTCATGATGTAGTCAGCTAAAATGGTTTCATTTCACAGGTGTGACTTGTCAGCGTTTATTTGTGGAATTTCTTGGCTTCTCAGTTGTGTTGTGTAAAAGTCAGGATGGTCCACAGCTGACAGCCCCATTTAACAACTGTTAGAATTTAGCTGAATGGTTCTTCCCATAATATAAGTAAAGAGAAATGAAAATCCAACATTACTTTAAGAACTGAAGATCAGTCAAAATTGCTGCAACTTTGAATGTGTCCCCAAGTGCAGTTGCAAAAACCATCAAGCGCTACAACGAAACTGGCTCATATGAGGACCGCCCCAGGAAAGGAAGGCCAAGAGTCACCTCTGCTGCTGAGGATAAATTCACCAGACTCAGAAATCGCAAGTCAACAGCACCTCAGATTAGAGCCCGGATAAATGCCACACAGAGTTCCAGGAGCAGACTCATCTCTACATCAACTGTTCAGAGGAGACTGCACGAATCAGGCCTTTATGGTCAAATAGCTGCTAAGAAACCACTACTAAGGAAAAGCAACAAGCAGAAGAGATTTGTTTGGGCCATTAGACCAGTGGAAATCTGTGCTTTGGTCTGATGAGTCCAAATTTGAGATCTTTGGTTCCACCCGCCGTGTCTTTGCAAGAAAGGGTGCACGGATGGTCTTTATATGCATGGTCCCACTGTGAAGCGTGGACTTTCTAAAAGTACCATGGGAGGAAGAGCCTTCAGCTGTCAGGCTCCTTTCCTGTGTTCAAAGTTGGTACCATAAAATTTTTATGCAAATTGGAGATAGTCAAGCAGAAAATATTAAAAAAATTATTAGTTTTCTCAGTATTATATTTAACTGTCTTTGTTAGTTTTGGTACATTTAGAAGTAGACTCATGTGGTTAGAGATTTTCAGTTTCGTGCTACCCTTTTCTTCCCTTGTATCTTGTTGAATCACATTAGTTTCTGTGTTATTTTGCTAGTTGTTTTCTTTTTGCGTCTTGTAGTTTTACTTTCTTTGTTTCATCATCTGTGATTAGTTTTAGCTGTTCATGTTTCTGAGGCGTTTCCACTCCCAGTGTGTGTGTGTGTGTGTGTGTCCACAGTTATCCATGGGTTTCTGTAGATGGATTATTTTAGCTTTCCATCGTCTTATTCTACTCATGACTTACTTTAGTCATTTACATTCCAAGAGGTAAACTAAAGTTCAGAGGACATATGACCTTGTAATTAATCAACAGGGCAAAGCTTGTAATAGACACACTGGTTCATTGTGTGGATGTTACACTTTGCCTCTTTTATGTGCGAAATGCACACATGCAGAAGTTGCACACCAGGAGGGGGAGATAATATATTTGAGCAAAAATGTTGCTGACCAGGAAAGGTATGAAGTACATTCCAGGCTCCTTCTTAGGTAAGATTAAGCTAGATGGCAAATGAATTTACATGTAAATGTATTAGTAATGTCTCTCTAAATGCTTGTTTTCATTTTGGCTTGAAATAAAACATTGCCCACTGATGGAACTCAGCTTACTCTAACTTCTGCATGCACGTCCATTTCACACTCACGTGAGACAAAGCATGACATCCACAGCTTGTCTTTTACATGCTTTGCTGTGATGTTGGGTTAAATTTAAAAACATTAAAAATAAAGATGAGCTGATTTGAAAAGGCTGGTAACAAAAATGATTTGCCTTTGAAGAATGAAAATATAACTCAATTTATTTCCCCAAGTGAAATACACCCTTCCCTCCTATAACAAATGTATCCAAAAGGCTTTAAACAACAGCCTAACTGGTGTTCCCCTGTCATCATCACAGTAAGTGATGCTAAACAAACCAGAATTCCACATGGATTTTAGCTGTTGCAGCCAAACACTCCAAGCTATTAATTGATTTATACTCAGTTTATCAGTCGTTAAGGCTACCATCAAGCGAGTAATAAGATGCCTTTTCAAAACAGAAGGTAACATTTGCCAGATATATACTGTCAGAATGTTTTGTCAGACTTCACCTTTACCAAGAACCAAAGGTTTTCAGTTTGTGTACAAGCTCTGCATTCAGTGCTGTGTGAAGATGTGTCTGGTTCCTCTTGAACGTCTCCAAAAATTTCACAAGATGAGCTATTCCATATTCCACACTCCACATTTGGAAGTCAACAGATGCATCAGGGGAGGCTGGGGCTCTCTGGCTGTCATGGAGTATTTGTTCCCTTTCACTTGTGGCTTTCATGACTCGTAGTTTGTCTGCATAGTCCAGAAATTTCACTATCACAACCCCAGGTGGCAGGAGACCATATCTCAACTTTAGCTCCACTACCAATTCTGCATGCTGATATAATCACCAAGTCCTCATGGAGCCACTTTTTGAAGAAAGTACACCAATCAGCACCTTGCCCTTCCTCCCAGAGAGAGAGCCCAACCAAACAGCAACTCCAGTTTTCCAAGTCATCCATTTTACATTGTAGTATATTTTATGGCAGTAGTTTAGTTTCTCAAAAACATTGATTTCACTTTTCTTAGTTCTGGTCATTTTGGTCACTATACCCAATAAGCACAAAGTGAACAAAATCATTGAAAATCTTGCAAATTTATTACAATTAAAAAACAAAACCTTTGTCATCTTGGCTGTGTGCTTAGGGTACGTTGGGTTCTTATTTCTCCACAAAGCAATACTGGAGCTCTGTCAAAGTCACCATTGGGATCCAACAGGTTCTTGGTCACCTCTCCGGCTTTCTACCCCAATCAGTCAGATCGGCCAGGTAGCCAGCTCTGGGAAGAATTCCTGGTTCTTCTTTTTCCATTTATGGATGATGGAGGCCACTGTATTCATTGGGACCTTCAATGTTCCAGAAAGTTTTTCTCTACCCCTTCCCAGAACAATTCAGTCTCAGAGGTCTACAGACTTGGACTTCATGCAACTTTATATCCTGTCAGATATGAAAATTATGCACTTTCGACTTTGCACTGCAGAGTTCCCACATGGCACACCTCACTTCTGTTTAAAACTCAAAATTGTTTCTCATTTACCCCTTTATTCTTTAATATTTTGTGTTCCATAACGAGTCATATGAATTGTTATCTGGAAAATCCTTCAATTTTCCATTAATTTTTTTTATCCCTTATATAATCCTTCAAAATCAATAGGACAAAAAAAGCCACATTCCCCAAAAAATGCTGTATTTCTCCAATTTAAATAACTCTTTTAAAACTACTTCAGTCTGAACAATAAATATTAAATGTTAATTACGTTTTTGCATTTTAACCCTTTAAAGACCAGTATGCTTAAAAAGCTACACTACAACAAAATGATTTTGATAAAATACATTTAAGGAGTACATGATTATCCATGCAGTTTTATTTTTTCAACAGTGTCAAATTTATTTATTTATTTTTTACAAAAACTGACACTCAAGGACCTAGCAGAAAAATGCCACCTTCCCACAAAGATTTTCCACTTTAAATATATCAAATATTAATTATAGCTTTTGGATTTGAACCCTTTAAAGAAGAGGGACTCCAGCTGAGGTGGGGCAGAGGCTGCAAATGGACAGGCTGTGGTTTTTGCATGTAAGGTTCACACATGGTGCTGCCAGCTCTTCTCTTTCCATCTGTGCAAAAGTCACACTGCCCTTACATTTGCTGACGAGAGGGGATTGCAGTGGCACGCTGCAGACTTGAATTGATTAGATTTTTTTGACCTGTAAACATTGTCCAAAATGAGCGTCCCTATGCAAGCCTGCCCTCCATGTGTGTCAACATAAGCTGCTGAGTGTTTCCCATGCAGGTTTGTCATGGCCACAGTTTGAGTGTCATCCATCAGCAATAGTGCACAAATTGTGTCATGGTGTGTAGGTTCTGGGATCCAACCTCTGGCTGCTGGGATGTAGCAGTCTTTCTGTCTTTAACTATTTTAAGCCAATTTAAAGAACTGACAAAACAATTATAAAAGAAAATAAAAATCCATATATTCTGGCAAATATTAGCTATATTCACTCAGTACAGCCGAAATAGCATGAAAATAAAAAAAAGGAATTAAACAAATCGTCCCCAGGAGTCTAAGGTTATTCACAGTTACAGGTTTTACATGTTATCTTACATTTTACGTGTCAATTCAGTCTATTTTTATATATATATTTTGATATTTCATGCATTTAAAAATAACTGGAAAATTTAGCAAAACTTAACAGAAATATACCAGCTTTATTACTTAAGAACTTACAAAACAAACAAGATGGAAACCAGGAACAATTAATCAAATACACAAATCATTGAGGGGAAAAAATGTAAGGGAGGACAAAACAACTAGGACTCAACTGCACACAAGAAAATTTGGGAGGCAACAGCTGGGCAAAACAAGACAGGTGAACAGAATAACTAACGAGAAAAGGGGAAGCAAAACTTCACACAACACGCACAAGACAAGGAACTATCAAAATAAGATTAAGACGTGAACTTCACACAGTGACAGAGATAAACATGGAGACATGACTAACACTATCATACTGAAAGGACTACACCGTGTTCCAAATTATTATGCAAATAATATGTTTCTCTGATTTTCCTAAATAGTCGATTCAAATGGCAGTCGGCATAATATTCGAGTCATCAACCGTTAGAGTATAATTCAAATGTTACTGAACAAACCTCCCAATGAAAACAGTATGTTTTCAAAAATAAAAAACTTAAAATGCACTGTTCCAAATTATTACGAACACAGAGTGTCAAAACATTTTATAGGTTATAGAGAATTGAAAATGGCCATTTGTCGAATTTGCAGCATTAGTAGATCAATTTTAGTGAAATCAAAAGCCATTTCAATCAAAAGCATCTTAACAGGTCAAGTTACATATTAACATAGGAACCCTTTATTGATAGCAGTTTCACAATTCTTGCATTCATGGAACTTGTGAGTTTTTGGAAAGTTTCTGCTTGAATGTCTTTGCAGGATGTCAGAATATCCTCCCAGAGCTGCTGTTTGGATGTGAACTGCCTCCCACCCTCATATTTTTTTGTTTGAGGATGCTCCAAAGGTTCTTAAGAGCATTGAAGTCAGGGAAGAATGGGGAACACACCATGAGTTCCTCTCCTTTTATGCTGATAGCAGCCAATGATGCACAGGTATTCCTTGCAGCATGACATTTGACACTGTCTTGCATGTAGGTGATTTTGTTGCAGAAGGCACAGTTCTTCTCTTTTTACCATGGAAGAAAGTGGTCAGTCAGAAACTCCACATACTTTGCAGAGGTCCTTTTGACACCTTCAGGGACCCTAAAGGAGCCGACCAGCTCTCTCTCTGTGATTCCGGCTCAAAAAATGACTCCACCCCCTCTTTGCTGACGATGCAGCTTTGTTGGGACATGGTGGCTGTCCACCAACCATCCACCACTGCATCCATCTTGACCATCCAGGGTTGCACGGCACTCATCAGTTAACAAGAATGTTTGAAAATTAGTCTTCATGTAGTTCTGGGCCCACTGCAGCTGTTTCTGCTTGTGAGCATTAGTTAGGGGTGGTTTATGCACAACTGCAAGTCTCTGGAGGATCCTACACCTTGATGTTTGCAGGGCTCCAGAGGCACCAGCAGATTCAAATATGTGTTTGCTGCTTTGTAATGGCCTTTTAGCAGCTGCTCTTAATCTGAAGTATTTGTCTGGCAGAAACCTTCCTCATTGTGCCTTTATCTGCATGAACCCGTGTGTGCTCTGACTCAGCCACAAATCTCTTAACATTATGGTGATCACGCTTAAATTTTTGTGAAATATCTAAGGTTTTCATTATGTGTCCAAGGCATTCAACTATTTCATGCAACAGCAGAGAGATCCTTTTTCCTTCCTATATTGCTTGAAAATGGTGGTCTGCTTAATAATGTGGAACATCCTTCTTTAGTGGTTTTTCCTTTAATTGAGCTCACCCGTCAAACTCATGATCACAGGTCTCCGAGATTAATTCAGTGATCCACAAATCCCTGAGACACAATTCCATCCATGAGTTTAATTGAAAAACAACTTATTTAATCTTTATGACACTTAAACACAATTTGCATAATAATTTGGAACTCGGTGTAGATACAGAGATGAAGAGCTATGATATAAGTTAGGTCTCAACATCCAAAAGAGCAAATCATGAGCTCACAGTAAAAACTCGAAATATCTTAAAATTCAAACCGCTGGGTAAAAGACCCAGGACTAGGACCGACACAAACATGATCAGAGGGTTAAATTAACTGGCAGATTATTGCAAACATTTGATCTGAAGAATACACTGAAATCAGTATGTAGCAGAGCTTCTGACATGAACTTTAAACATTGAAGCTTGGCTCTTGAAGGATGACTACAAATCACATTTTAAATTGCACAACATAATTTATAAGCATTTAAGCATGGAAATTATTATGTATGATATTGTTTTGTTTTTTAAACAGGAATTGGCTCACTGGTGTGGCAAGGACAATGGAAAGCTACGTTAAATATACAGTTGGAATTTGCTAAAATTCACAGCTGCCCACATGCACAACCCAAATGCCTTTTGGAGAAAGGTTTATGGCCAGACGAAACAAATAGAGCTATTTGGCCACAATGATATGAACGATAACAGGTATACTTGGAGGAGTAACTGTGAGGCTTTCAAAATTAAATATACTGTATCAACTGTCAAGCATGCTCTGGGGCTAAAGAGTATGATGGCATTGAAGCATGCCATTATTCTGGGGCTATTCTGCAGCCAGTGGTACTGGTACAATGGCACTGGTGCACAAAGCGGATGGAACAAGAAGGACTACCTCAAAATGCTGCAAGATCACCTGGTGGTTGAAACTTGGACACAATTGACCTTCCCAATGATGAAATGACCCCATTTGATCATTTTAGTCTTAAGTAGCTTGATCACTTGAGAGTTAATGTTCAATTGTCATTTCAGTGGTCCACTGAAACCCTACTGATGAAAACTGGGCTGTGAAATCAGTTTCTTGACCATTAATATACAAATTGCCATAACCATTGATCAACATCCACTGATCAGTTTCAGTCATTATCTAAATGTACTGTTTATAAGGTTGGGGAAAGCTGCATTCAGCTGAGACTGAAGAAGTCACTTAGATGAGTGATGAAATCTTCAACTACAAACGCTACGTCCAGATGAACAGAAACAACTTTTGGGGTTTTCCTTACCTGGATGATGCATCAAGACATCAGTAACTTAAATTTGCTGATGTGAAACCTAAGCAAAGACGAGCTACATGTGCCTTTGTCAGCATCTACATGTAGCCACACCCCTAAAAATGCATTACTTCAGTACCAGTTGAATGTGTCCATTCACTTACCATGAAGGGAGAAATGAGCTATTAGCTTAGCAATTTTTACATGTAAGTAGAATCATTATAGGATGTACTGTATAATGCAGCAAATGGCTGAAGGGAATAAATAACTAGCAAACATTTTGTTTTAATCTGGGGTACAGGGCATTTCCAACGTTAGGCTACAGCTGTGAGCAAAGACATAATAGAAAGCGCCTCCAATTGCTAAGCTTTACTATACAAAGTTGCACCAGAGCATGGCTGTATGTCCATAAATCAAACCGCAGAGAATCTGGGAAACACTGATAGTCACATCTAATGCATTAGTGCGCTCTGTCTATCATTCACACACATTCATACTCTGATGACCAAAATCGGAGAGCACCTTGGGGTTGAGTATCTTGCCCAAGGATACTTTGGCATGTAGGCTAGAGCAGCGGTCCCCAACCTTTTTTGCGCCACGGACCGGTTTATGCCCAACAATATTTTCACGGAACGGCCTTTAAGGTGTCGCGGATAAATACAACAAAATAAAACTAGTACCGGTACAGAAAAAAAGAAGATTTATTCATAACACACGTGAAAAGACCCAGGAAAACCGATAAAAGGATAAAAACGATAACAAAAATAACGCTGAAAACCGATAAAAACCCTGAAAACTATACATTTCACACCTGAGCCTCAACTCTCGCGGCCCGGTACCAAACGACTCACGGACCGGTACCGGTCCGAGGCCCGGGGGTTGGGGACCGCTGGGCTAGAGTAGCCAGGGATGGAACCACCATACTTCCAATTGGGTGACTGTACCTCCTTGCCTACAGTCACCCCTATAATGAAGTAAGACTACTCACCTCCTTTACTACGACTGGTTATTGTGTTGTTAACTCTATCATGAGGTGGACTGGAAAACACTCATAGCATCTCATATTGCATATTTGTGTGAATGTGTGTAAACTCTATATTACATATAAACACTATATAGTACAGCTACCTGCAGTGAACTATACCTACCAGGATGGTTCATCAGTAGTGGCTAAAAAGCTCCATAGTTTCAAACTTGGCTATGTAGTGGAAACGGGGGAATCAGTAACCAATTTTTAGCTATAAGGAAATGATAAGCTCTCATTAGGTATTTTTTGTGTTTAGCCCTCCCCTCCATATGCCAAATTTGCAAATTATTAATATAGAAAGTTTGGTACGTTATCAACTGGTGTGACTCAAAAGGATTAAAAATTTTGAGATACTTTCCCTCAAACCACCATTGAAAACTCCAGCTGTCCTTGAGTCTATTTGTACATCTAATTTTTGACCCATTTGACCCCTTTTGTACCTTATTACATTTCAGAAAAAAATACTGCATCTCACTACATTTACTTTAGATTTATGTCTTTTTATTTACTGATTTCAAGAATTCTAACATAGTGATGCACAACATGTGCACATATGTTATAGAAATAAATTGTATATAATTGTAAATCAGACAAGAACTGAAACAGTGGAGAAAATACCATGGAGATGTACAACCAAAACTTAGAGGTTTCTGAATGCCAAGAGCGTCAACAGTTGTTGATGAGCTGTTAGCAAAACAACTACAGCAGAATAGAGCATCTCTCTGGCCAATGCAATCTAGCACTAATTGATAACTTGTCTTTGTTGAAACACCACAGCAATATTTCAGCCACAGTACAAGAAAAAAAAAATCTGTTAACTATTCTTTCAGCTTTGTGTGAACTACTTAGTGAAGCGTAGTAGTGTGTCACAGACTGCAATTGAATGTCCATTACAAAGGGTGATAATCAAGCAGTAACCGGTTGTGTGCAGATGTGTGTTTAGTCATCCTCTACATCACTGTCTCTCGTGCTGATGCCCCGTAGGCCATCACCTGCCTTGACAGCCACAGTAGCCTCCTCCATCGTCAGCCTGTTGTAGATGGTTTCATAGCTTTTGATGTTCAGTGTGCTGTCCTGGACTCCCTGCAACCTGAAGTCATGATAGGTCTTCTGTTGAGGTGAGAAGAAGATAAAAAGAGAAGGAATAGAAAAAAAATTCAGAAACCATCTCTGGAATGTATTAAGCAGGATAAGGTGTGTGCCATTCACTGTTCGAAAGGACAAAAACAGGAAGACTGAGGCCCAAGGACGTGCAGTCTTTTATGTGCCATACCAGGGCGACAGACGATAGCATGCAAGGAATAATGTTTGCACCTTACATGAGGGCTATTATAATTCATTGTCTCATTGCTTTCAAGTTAAACTCTGTATATTAGCAACCAATGAAAAGACAAAGAGAGCTGGAAGCAACAACAGCCCACAGTTGAGCATTTTTTTTCCTTCACGTCTCCCCGCCTCTTCACACTGCTACTTACAAGGACACGTCAATGTCTTTATTATTTCTTCCTTTCCCTTTTTGTCAGATCTGACTCTTTTTGCACAAATAAGCCAGATTCTAAGATGTTCCTTTAATTGAATGGAGCCAGTCTCGGGTGATTCACTCCATTTTTTTTAAAAAAGAAAAGATGGCTTAAAATGTGGTAGCTGAACGCAATAGGTCATTTTGAATGACAAACAATCCCTTTTGGAAAAATGGACTTCTTTGTCTATCAAATGGTTAGGCTTGGTCTCTCTTACATACTTCACGTTTATTTACCTTAACAATGTTGATGAGTGTTTTCAGCTGATACATGTGCAGCTGCAGGTCCAGTCTGTCAGTGAGCCAAACACATATCGCCCTCATGGAGTCAGTGTACCATTGCTATAAGAAACAGAAACAAACCAAACAGGACAAAGATAATTATGAGAAGAGAAAACAATAGCTAGGGATAAGTCGAAGGCCCAAACTATCAGCTCTAAATATTTATCAGTTTGGCTGCTTCAACACCGGACAATGACAAAAGTAGATTTTAAATCAATCAATCAGGATGTTTTTGAAATGCAGAAATGCTTTGTTTCAAGGGGGCTAAAATAAGCATTGATTTGAGTATTTAGAAATTACAGCCATTTTTCTACAAAGTGCTGATCGTCAGAGATTCAAAAGTAATTGAAAAATTTTAAATAAATTGGATCAAAATCGTTTGCTTTCTATGAGTGCATGAAGTCCAGACCTGATGAACAACACAAGTTTTTGTATTTAACAACCAAAACACATACTATATTAGGTTGAGATCAGATGACTACCTCAGTGTTATTGCCTGACTTGATAGGGGTGACTCCATTTCACCCTATCACTAGTATCCTGCTCTGTCACACTAGTCCTCTTCATATCATTCACTACAACCATCAATCTTCTGTGTGGTTTTCTTCTTCTCCATCTCCTGCTTGGCAGCTCCATATTTAGCATCCTTTGTTCAATATATCCATCATCCCTTTTCTGCAAATGTCCAAACCATCTCAGCCTTACCTTTCGAATTTTGCTCAACCTCAGGCCGTTCCTCTGATGTATTCATTTCTAATCCCTTCTATGCTGACCACTTCCAAGGAAAACCTTGACATTTTCAGCTCTACCACCTCCAGCTCTGTCTCCTAGCTTTTTGTTAGTGTCACCACCATTTTCAAACCACAGATCATAGCAGGTCTCACTACCATCTTGTAAGTCTCCACCTGTTCCACCCTGCCTGGAATCTCCTGTTCATCTCTTGTGTACTGCCCCTTGCTTTGGAAGGTTGACCTCAAATGTTTAAACTCACCTGCCTTCACTATATCGACTCTTTGCATGTTCACCTGTCCAACTATCTCCTTTTTATTCATACACATGTATTCTGCCTTGCTCCTACTGATTTTTATTCCTCTTCTCTCCAGAGAATACCTCCATCTCAGGCACCTCCAGGCTCTCTCTCACCTGCTTTCTACTGAATCGGAATTAGAAATGATTATTCATGCCTTTGTTTCTTCACAATTGAACTATTGTAATTCCTTGTATTTTTTGTAGGTCAATGTACAAACACGCACAGGACTTTATAAAACATGCAACATTTTACAAAGTCACTGCAAACGTACATGACTTTGCAGCATTAAAATGAATAAACCATGTGAAGATCTGTGTACTGGATTTTGTAGTATGTATAAAGTGACCTTTGACTGGTAGAGCACATTCCTGGAGAAAGCTTTTTCAAGTCTGTTTTTGAAGTCAATAAGGCCAAGAAAATACTCTGAGGAGCATCTTTAAACATTTTTCTTTTCAGTTGCAGCCAAACCCCTGAAAAGATACTAATAAAAACTATACTATGTTAATTTAGCTACAGATACTCTGAACAAGAACAGTTTATGGTTTTCATACCTGTGTGTTCACCTTCAGATTAGTTTACGTGTTAGCCGTTTGCTTGTTGACAGATCTAAAATGCCTTGCTTTAATTCAGCTAGCAACACCACAATGTAAGGTCAAAGGACATGTGCTAACAAAAGTGCAAAACTCAAAGAGGGTAAAACATTTATTTATTCAAAGGCACCAATTTACTGGTGAAGTCCTGAATACGAGGACAGAGTTCAGGGCTCTGCTTTGAACTTCAAAGAGTTGGAAAAAAATCAGGTTCCTTCTTTGTAATGTTCATTAAATGATCTTCCTTCACACCTTCCACCAACAAGCCACAGCTGCAGGAAAATCAAACACACCTTTTCTCACCTAAAGAGCAATCCTCACTTACAGAAACATTCAAAATGCTGCTGGTAAAATGCACACACTGGGTGGCTTTATTCAGTTACCAGTCTTACAAGAATACTTGCGGAAATTGCTCTGACACAGTAATGACCCGTATATTCAGATCTGCTCTGAGAGATCACCGCTGACTTAATTCTATACAATGGCAAGGACTGTAATTACCTTCCCATTTAAGAGAGAAAAACAGTCCAAAGGTTTTTCACACACTTGACAAAAGCCAAAACACATCCATGATTACGCAGCTGTCATGCAAATATTTGATTCATTCTATTGTGAAAGCAACCTGTAACCTCCTACATTCTGGCTCCCAATTATACCAAAGTAATAAGTTTTTCACTCAGTCTAAGTAGCTTAGCCTCGAGGAAATGCAACAAAATACAAACTTAAAAATTAGGGTTTAAGTTCAGTCACCGTTCCTGATTTGATTATTTTTCTGCCCAGGCTGCATTAAAGCATTTTCTCTCTTTAAAAGTCTTATCTTTTCATCTGGAAAGTAATCAAATGGTGAAAAATTATATGCTTTTAAAAGAAAATTAACTTCTTATTTAATCAAGAATTTTACATTGCAAAAATGAGCTTGCCAAATTGTGCTGCAGTGGAGTAGAAAAGCACTGTACGAGAACCAATCGATTTACCACAAGAAGATGGGAGACCTAAATAGTTATTTTTAAAATAATTTATCTTTAAATAATTTTTAAAAATAACTGTAAGCTGATCAAATGAGAACTAAATTTTGCACTGCTGTATACATTACTGTTGGACTAGATGATGACGGTTCTTCTTGGGGAGCAGCATTGGTGCTGGTGACACCAACAGACTGAATGAAGGCTGGCTGGCTGGCTCTGCGATTGGCTGCAAATTTAAAACTTGTGAAGGTTTTGAAACAACTAATAATCAGGAGTCGGGCTCGGCACTTTAGTTCCAGTGAAATGAACTCTTAAGGATTCAACATACCAAGAACTTTTTGACAATTTCATGTTTCCAACTTTGTGGGAACAGTTTGGATGGCCTCCATCTGTTCTAACATGACTGCGCACCAGTTCACAAAACAATGTTGTAAAGACCATGGATGAGTGAGTTTAACATGCGAAAACTTGACTGGCCTGAACACCACTTTTGGACAATACCTTTGAGATAAATTAGAGCACAGTCAGGCCTTTTTGTGCAATATCACTTTCTGACCTTACAAGCGGTTCTGGAAGAATGGTCATGTCGGTAGCAAGCTAGGCAAAGATGCTCAGACCTCCGAACCTCCAACCCCCAGCTCCAGCTCTTCCAAGGGGGTACCCAAGGCATTACTGAGGTAACCGAGATTTCTCCAGTAGGTCGAGGGCCTGCCTAGGGTTCTCCTCCATCCCTGAGCCACTTCATCGATAACATGTCATGGATGTCTCAACCACCTTAACTGGCAGCTCAAGCAAATGATTTTTTTGGTCTCACCATTGAGAGGGCCAAAAGTTAGATAAAAAGCTTACACACTTTGCTACAGGTTTGTTGCTAGCTAGTTAGCGATGCTACACACCTGTGTTACACTCCTAGTCTATATGTTTGAATGATTCAGCCCTCCTTAGTTTTTGTTATCATATTTAGGACAGATGAAATCAGCTGCACGCTTACACTGAGGCCCAGAGTTACTGCAAATATCAGAATTATCTAGAAATTAAATGTTGTCATTTTTAGATTTTAACATAAGACTCACACTCATGGGAAATAATACACTATTAGCAAAACACAGAATGAAAGAATTACAGATTAAAGTTTTCAGTTGAAAATACAATTGAAGACCTTTTATCTTTAATCAGGTTTTATTTAATGCTGTCAGAGAAAATGTCGTGCCCTCTTCATGCAGCTTACTACATTCAGTTCAGTTTTACTTAGACAGCACCTAATTACAACAATAGTTGCCTTGTAATTTGGCGAGATGAGCAGCTTTCCTAAACACCAAACTGAGTTACTTTTTTATGCTTCTTTATACTTACATGGATGTCTGTCTTTTGTGCGACCACATTGCACAATAAGGTAATTTAGTCTTTATACTTTTTCATCATTGAATTT
This sequence comes from Copadichromis virginalis, assembly GCF_057382275.1. Lineage (NCBI taxonomy): Eukaryota > Metazoa > Chordata > Actinopteri > Cichliformes > Cichlidae > Copadichromis > Copadichromis virginalis. Next base: position 28,257,641 of record NC_140624.1, read on the forward strand.
TGGATCAATTTAAAATTTACTCTAATATTGAATACGTATGCAGCATTAAGAGTGGGAATATAGGATGATTTCTCTGTTGTCACAAGGTGTGAATCCAAGTGTGCAAGTCCTGTAATCACAAAGAGAAATAAATAATCACAAACTGTCAACTCTAAAGTTTATCCCTTGAAGCTGAAACCTTGTTTTGATGCACCTCGGAATCTTCCCTTACCATTCTTCAGTTTAATTGTTCTATTGATGTGCTGACATCAGCATAACAGTAGAACAATACAATATATTAATTATACAATATAATATTTTACCTTTGACTCGCTGCTACTTTTTTTAAATTGAGATCGACAAAGATGATGTCGCAGGTTTCCAGTCAGTTTCAGTCGTGCTACTGCAGGAACACAAACATAACATAGGAGGCATGATCAGCGGTGTTCTGATCAGCTGCCTCAGTACTGGACAACATACATTAATGCTTCATATTATTTCTGCCAAAGGAAGTAAGCTGTGCAGAGTACTGCACATGTAACTTGGTGAACTCAAATTAGAACCTCAATAAGAATAATTCAGATCGCGTTTTAACCAGAGTACTTAAAACAAACTCTGTATCAAATGCATAGATAAATGCAAAGAGTCAGTGCTAAAAATTTAATGGAAAAATGAAACAAATTTGGACTTAACATGCCAAATGCTACCATTTGGCATTAGCACATAAATGCTAGATTTGGTTATTTCAATCGTATGGGCTCAAATTGTGGTCATAAATATTTTGTAGTTGTAAATCAAATGCGTTGTTGTGAGAGTTGTGAGTTTTGTAACCTTGTAAACCAAAATACCTGAAAATTTTATGTTTGTGCATCTATAGATGAGAATTTGTGTGTAAAAAAGATTTGTTTGTAAAAAATTATTTAGACAAGACACCTTTTTTTTGTTAAGGTCTGGTTACAGATACAAAGCAAAAACTACGTGTGAAACTCTGCGCTAAAGTTCCCTGGCTGTGTGTGAGTTTGAACTCACAAGTATGAATTTTGACCCAATTTTTCTTCCTTTCAGCTAATTGGTCAATGTCATGTCAATCACAAATTTAACAATCCAATCAGAGAACACATGGGTTTGGCTGTCGGAGGGGTGCTTTACTGAGCATACATTTTTCTGATATTTTGGTTTACAACGTTACAAAACTCAGTTCACAACTACGCATTCTGATTTACAAATACAAAATATTTATTGCCACAATTTGAGCCCATGCAATCCTGTTTCTTTTATTTTGTAGACATCTGCTGTTTTTGACCGGATATCAGCAAGAACTGATATTACAGGCTGAACGCTGAATGCAGTGAGAATATCTTAAATTCTCTCAGTAATTCATCTTCTGTTAAACCTGCATTAATTAAATCCACCATTAATAACGGGTTGCTGAAGTCCACACTTAAAAAACAAATCTGGTGTCACTGTTCTTACAGATGTGGAGAGAGAAACATGCAACTGTTTGCACAAATTCAATAACTGAACACGGCTTTCCCCAACAGCCGACAATGGTCTCAGCTAATTAGCTGTAGCACATTAATTAATGATTAGTTCCCAAACACACATTTAACTTACCAGAAAAGTGCAACGGTGCCTGAGGTTCTTCTGTTGATTAGTCCAGTTTACTGCAAAACATTTTTCGCTGTCAGTTTGAAACAGCCCAGTCCTGGTTTTGGAAAATAAACTGTGGGCCTCCTCTCAGAATCACTGCTGTATCTGCGCTTCCCAAACAGAGGCAAGTTTTTCCGTGACTGCTGCTGCCATCCAAGCTGTGATGAACGACTGTACCCCGATTTTACAGCATCGAGTTAATAATTAGAATCAAACTTCTGACAAATGAGACCCCATGGACACAAATTAGCATGAGGAGATGAATTTTTCATTCATAATTCTCCCTGTAGATATTAATAGTTAACTATGGTACATACTGCTCAAGCCTTTTAATTCAGCGGAGTTTTTGTTACTAATATACAATATAATATATAAAAAGGCCCATGTTTCTGAGCTCGTGAACATCAGATTTTTTTCATAGATTTGTGGTACAAACGTGTGATTTATAGAATATGATGCTGAACAAAATTGATTAATTGAATTAATTTTACTTTATGCACAATTTTCCAAAAATACAGTTTTATATGTGCTGACTGCCTTTCTGTAAAAGTCACCGCGTGCTGCTGGTGACTGCTAACATGTTAACACACATCTGCACACCACTGATGTATGGCTGCTTTGCCTCACAGCTAAATGCATTTGCAATAATTTGCAATTCCTGTTGGCTTATTCTCTGCAGCTCAGACTATTTACGCTGTTTTTTCCTCTATTATTCTGGACTAATTAAATTTAAAAAAATGTTGCAAGCATGTGTTTTTTTTAACCTAAATTGTAGCACATCATTCTTCAGTTTAGTTTGCATCAACTCATTTATGTGCGTCTGCTTGTGTCCTTATGCCGTCTCTGACAGCTCCTATGTGATTCCTAAAATTTGCTGTCATACTTTTTACACATTCTCTATCCTGCTATTATTTTCTCTTCCTCCTTTTCCTTCACAATCTTTTTTAAATGCTGCAGTTCACATAGTATCCTAATCAGCCTTGTACTCATTATTAACAAATGCTTGAGGATTTTCAAATTACTGCATGACACCCTCTGATTTTCTGCTCCTCCTCCATTCAAGGAAACGTATATTTGAGTGTCTGGGAGGCGAGTTTCTAGAGTGAGTAATCAGCTGCCTGCTGGTTTCCTTGCAAACCGCATTAACCATCATGGAAATTGAGAATGAAGAAGGTCCTTAATTGAGATGATTAGAGGATAAGAGTGAAAACAGATGGAGGGAATAAGCACAGGAAGGATAGGGGAACGAGTAGGTATGCATTGGTCTTGTAAAAATTATGTGAAGAAATGGGTGTATGCTTCTCTGGTGCCAAAAAGATTTGAACATTTGAGATATATTCACACTTTTGCACAATAAATGTTCCTCGGTTATAAAGTTGTAAACTCCTGTATATAAAATGCCGGAGATGTTTTATTTCTGGGTCTATTTTTTGTTTCAATTGTTGAGTTCTGCTTTTTTCCTTAACAAATATATGTTATGTTTTCTCACATAAGAATTAAATGATCTAATATTTTGTTTTCTTTCTGAACTGAAACTAATATCAGAAATAAGGGGAAAAGAAAGAATCTCAAACATCTTATCTTGTTTTGAAGGATAAATCTGAGGTTGAATTAAGCCTGTTTTGAGATAAATTTTTAACTGTATCCAGGTTTGTCCTTGGTTTGTCAGTTGTTCCCTCCTAAAGTCGAGAACAGAGAACTGTGTGTGTGTGTGTGTGTGTGTGTGTGTGTGTGTGTGTGTGTGTGTGTGTGTGTGTGTGTGTGATGCACACAGATGCTCCCTGATGAGCACTTGTACACAAAAACACAGATGTTTGCATGCACAAGCAAAAGGGAAAAAAACTGTTAAGTGTGTTTACAGTTCATGTTGATTCCCCATCTTTTCATTTTGGTGTTCTTTGCTTTCATAGCCTTTTTCTTCCTCTTCTTTAAATCCATCAGTGTTGACAAAGCTTTTGTTTAAAAGGTGTGGCAAATGTAAATAAATTTGCCTTTGACTCACAAAGCTCTATATAAACAAGGAAACCGCATACCCATATTGCTGCTGGCAGGAGGTCTGATGCTGCTGTCGAACAAAGGATTTGGTTCTTTGTTTACACACAAAATGCATGTGCACACATATGTGTGTGTGTGTGTATGTGAGATACATGTTGAAGGGCTGAGTGGAGAAACCTCAAGGCCCCGCTGTCACCTCCTTCTTGGCGCATGACTGGGTGCTTCTGAGCTCTATTAGACTTACTCTCCTCGACCTCCCTTTTTCAAACACGAACGCGCACACACACACACAAAATTCAGTCCAGTGCAGATCGAGCCTCAGTCACAACACTCTGAACTCTCGGAGGAGGCGGTGGGTGGCAGAAATCCATCGCTCAGCTTCGTGCCGCTAATGTGTATGAAGGTCTGAACCGCCATGTCTGAGTTGCCGCGTTAACTAATGATGGCGAGCTGAGGCGTGTTTGACAACTTTCTGCTAAAATATTCTTAAAAATCTAAATCCAAGTGGGGGCGGTAGGTTATGAAAACGGACAGCGTGGGATAGAGGGATGATTAGGCGGATGGATAGCTGGGTATGTGAAAGTGTTTTTGGCTCCAGCAGAGCAAGCCAAAAGCTCTTGATGTTTTCTAAGTGATAAACAGGTCAACAGAAGCAGTCAGTGTTTTCGGAACTAAGCAACCTGCTGCTGCTTCGAAAGAGGAGAATCAGTGTGTGCAAACACCTGACTGTGAGCTCTGCTTGTAGAGATTTTATAAGCATTTACTGTATATATAAGATTCCTATGAACAGATCAGATACTATTCAAAATTATTTTTGGTTTTTGGTTTGCATGTCTTTATGTGTGCATATTAAATCCACTTTTTGTCTGTAATTAAACATTTTACACAACAACATAAAGCACAGAAAATATCAACCACAAACTGACTTGAAAGATGAGCATAAAATGTTTTGAGAACCCCAGAATTAGTGGTCAAATTGGATTCACAGCAGTTACAAGTATTTCTAATGAGTACGTTCCTGTTTAGTCACAGTCAGGTTAGTGAGGCATTATTTAAAACAAACAAACAAAAACTGCTTTCCATTTTTTTCTCTACAAAGATGCATTTACATTTAGAAAACCAGAAGTAACATTTATTACATTGCCTCACAAGGCTCGGTACTGTCATGGTCCTGGGTCGTGCGACCCAGTGTTTTGTGTTTTAGCCTATTTTGATGTTTATTCTTTGTTTAGGGTCACTAAGGCAGTCCAGCCATTTGTACATATTACCCGTGTATTAAGTCTCCCTTGCCCTTCGTGTGTTTATGTCTGCGTGTCTTATATTGTCAAGTCCATGCTGTCAGTTATGTCATCTCCCCTGTACTACGTCTCCCCGGTTCACGTGTCTTGTTTAATCTCCATGTTTCCTGTTTTACTTTGAAAGTCTGTATTCACGGTCAGTGTATTCAGTTTCACTCCTTCTGTCCTGTCGTTAAGTTCAGCTGTGTTCCCATGTGTGTCTCCACTTCCCCTGATCACCTCATGTGTGTATTTAAGCCTTCTGTTTTTTGCATGTCATTGTCAGGTCGTCTGTTTGCATCCCCATAGTGTTTCGTCATAGTTTACTCAGTGTTCATAGTTTGTCATCGCATTTTCACTGAGTTTCTTAGTCCTTTAGTTTTCTGAGTGTTCACAGTTTTCTTAGTTTTCATAGCTTCATGCTTTTTCGTGTGCCAACATCCAAATAAAGGATCGTCTTCTGTTCAGCCAGCAACTCCGCCTTTCAGCATCTGCTTTTGGGTCCTGTTTCCATTCACATCGGCGCACCCCGCCGTAACAGGTACTGGGGCCTGTTTTGTTTACGTGTGTGTGTGTGTGTGTGTGTGTATGTGTATATATATATATATATATGCATATGCATGCTTGTATACATACATACATACACTTTTTCTTCCTTTTTTGGAACTAGCCAAATTTACATCTTTACATTGAGGATACATTAATGCAAATGTTTTTTGCTTTTTGAAAGTTGCAGCTCCTGCCACTGGTAAAATGAAATACATCACATGTTAATTTTATATCACCAGGGGAAAAATTGTTATTATAATAAACGTGTCATAAATGGTACAAATAGTCAAAGAGTATCGGAGAACAAATATCAAAATATAAACGTTTTTTTCTGAAAGCTAAGGGTTTAATTCTAAGCCTGTACGTTGCTGCAGACTTGTGTGCGTCTTTATCAAACAAACTGAAATGATTAGTTTATGCTGCCTGTTACTGAGCTTGAGGAATCTAGTTTTACTTACTGTGTACCTGCAAACCACAATGACATGTACACAAAGCTGCCTCATTTTTCTGGGACTTCTGTTTGGATGCTGACAGAACTTGGAACGAATAAGATGTTTTCTCGGTGGTACTGGTGATTAAGCGAGCACTTCTGTGTGCCACCGGTGGTAGAGCAGAGTATCAACTGTTTGCAGGTTTTGAAGTTCAATTCTGAATTATTGACCACAACACTGATTTTGAAGAAGGTTTAACCATCAGAGCACAACACAGCTCCTGAAAGCAGCTTTACGTCCAATGGTGTGAGTGTGAACATCACACCCACAGGAACAACAACAGACCGAAACAAACTGGAACCATTTCCCAGTATTCATGTTAATGAAAGAAATTAATCAGGTAAGTGGCGCCATATAGAAACACGTGGTGGCCCAAGGGGGCCCCGGGTGCAGATTAAAATTCTGTCTTTTTTGTACATTTCATACAACCAATTATGGAGTGTGTTAGGAGACTCTTCACTTACAAATAGAACTGGAAATACATCCTGCTGCCATTTTCATAAAATATTTTCCCTCTGGCTCTCCATCTCGGAGCTTTGTCAACAATAAAAAGAGGAAAAAAAAGTAGAAACAGTTCTACATTTTTTAACCAGTGGAAATGTTACATCAAAAATTTCTACACTCAAGAGCATAAGGTTTTATTTCCAAAAGTACTGACTTGAAAAATGTATTATTCAGCCTTCTGCAATTTGCCATGGAAAAAAAGTACTCCACCTATATAAAAAATTGTCTAGCTCTACAACTGTAGGTGCATAAAGGAATTAAAAAACTGATTCTATAAACAAAGTCTGAGAGTAAATTCAAATCAGCAATTTAGTGACAGCTGAACAGAGAATAAAAGCATTTTCTCCTGATAGAAAGATGGATACTTTATTGATCCCACAAGTGAAATTGTTGAAAGAAATAAAAAATAGATTTTTTTAAGATACAAATTCATCACTCTTGACCCTGTTTTTCTTTAGGAATGTACAGAAAGTTAAGAGACAGGCAAAACAGCAGAGGTAAAGCATGTGCTTAAAGAACAGACACATGAAGCAGAAACATGTGTGCAAAGAGCTGAATGGCACACAAAGCCTTTAAAACCTTAAAACATGACAAAGTGCTTGCCCAAAGGGAATGGGCTCAATTTTGGAGAATATTATTGGATATTGACCTTACAATGTAAAGTTTGTAGATATTGCTTTCACTATGATTTTGTGCTATGTATGCAATTTAAACAAATTTGTAAATGTCAAGTTGGCTTGGAGTGGTGTTTATTATTGCTGATTTGCTTGAAGCGTTAGCATTCTTGCTGAAACAACTGTTGGCTGTGAAATAGTGAAGAGAATGTTAGACCTAACTTACTATGTCCCCAAGACAGAAAGCTACATTTATAGTTTAAATGTTTTTACATAATTTTTACATCACATGCAAATAGATCTATGACTGTTGCATCATTTAGCATACTCTTTCAGAAGAGCATTTTGATTTTAAATGAAGAAAAAGTAAGAGGATTTGTCTGATCCTGGTAAAAAGAAAAAGAAAAAGAAAGAAAAACTAACAAAAAACCACAACAATAAAACTAATTTTTAAAAGAATTTCTTTACATGTACTTACGTGACCAATTTGCTATTTTAGGCTTTTGCACACAGAATTACAGATTAACAAAGAAAGTTATGTATAACAATAACGTAGGAATATGAGCATAATTTCAGCAAACTGGAAACAGTACTTGCACTTACATCAAATACGGTCTCAATGTAGAGCTCATCACTGACACCACGGTGCAGAATGTCCTGGTTCTGTCGTACAAAACTAGTGTAAGTGTCAGCCAGATCCATCCTTGGTTTCTGCAGGACACAGGACAAAGGCAGGCCTGAGGGCAACTCATGGATGGTAGAGCATGAAAATACAATGTCAAACAATGTTACAAAAAGTATTTTTAGCACAAAGTTGTAACGAGACATAACTGGCATTAAATGTGAATAACTCAAAAAATAATGGTAGATTGCAATCTGCAGATACTCGGCTGGTTGTGCATGATGAGGTCTTCACACATTCTGAAATGTAGAGTGTTTAATGCAGCGAGGTGGAACACACATCCAAACACTATTGTCAGCGTGAAAACAAATAGCAATGCAAGCTAATACTCTTAGTGAATAAACCTTGATGCACTGATCTTTTGATTGTTTGGTCACTTTGGATCCACAGTGCATCCACTTCAATTGTTCCACATTTTGTCACCTTACAGTCTTTTTCTTGTAATGGATTAAATTCTTTTTTTTCCGACCACAACATTCTTCACACAATACCCATTTCCACTGATCATCTGTCAGATGTTTTTACAACTTTACTGGAATTCCACCAGTAGTAAATTCAGTTGACTGGACATGACTTGGATAGGCACTTATATATCATATAGGACACCGGGCAATGTAAAGTCTCATAGCTAACAGTGCATGTCAGAGGACAAACCAAGCCATGGAGACCAAGTTACTGTCTGTAGACCATTTTCCAACAAGTCAACAACTCTACACACACAGCCAAGATAATAAAGGAGTGGGTTCTGGACCACTCTGTGAATGTTCTTGAGTGGCCCCGACAGAGCACAGACTTGAACCCGACTGAACACTTTCCCTTAATTAACTTAATAAATAGCACTACTACATGCATCCCACTGTTCTCCTGGATACTCTGACTACTAATGGCTAATACAGCTTACTGACGTTCCAGGAATAATACATTTAGATTGTCAGGTTTTCAGTAATACAAATCTGTGCTGCTGTTGACATTAGCCAAGAAGTCTTTCTCTCACATTTAAAACTTCTATACGTCTGTGCCTTTCCAAATGATCGGCTGACACAGTGGACAAACGCAGATGTTCTGGAAACTCTTGCTTGTACTCTTTATTCTGAAGTGAATAAAAAGTGTATGATTTACTAAAATTATTTTCTCTGCAACAATTACAAGCAAAGCCTAACAATTGTTTTCACTCAGGAACTGTTACCTGCTGCTTCAATCATAAAAAGGAAAAAAAAATCCTGCCCTGGACATGCTGTCCAGAGATATTACACCTGTAATGCCAATAGTAATTGCCTCGACATCTTTCACAGCCATGTTTTCTGAGCTGACGTGCATTAGGCCCAAGAGGAGACTTGTCATTCTGTTTTCTGTGCTGCACAAGAAAACTAGAAACCTTCTGGATTTCACTTAAAGTCAACAGGCAGGTTGGATATGGACTCAATATTTATAATTGTAATATTTCATCAAAGACAGCATAAAAGTCATCAAATCATATCACAAAGTTTCAAGAGCCTCAATATGGACAAAGTCCAGACAAGGTCACACTGTTCTCTCAAATAATTTTAAAATATGCAAAGTTGTGAGGGCCTCCAAGGTTATGCCTGACATTACAATTTAGTGATTTGTCTGCATCGGTCCATGCAAATGAAGCATACATCCCTGTTTTTAAACACACGCGCCCACACAGACACCCGAGCAGCAAAGCTAAAATAATTAACTTATTCGTCAAATAGTTGCCTGACAGTAAATTAATTGGCAACTACTTAAATGACAAATTAATTGTTCAAGTGATTTTCCAAAGAGAGAAAAAAAATCAAGCAGTCATTAGATTATTGTAGCTTCTCAACTTTGACGGTAACTCTTAGAAGAAGATAATGTGACCTCTCTGGTAAGTTGAATGTCTTCTGGTAAAAACTGTCTCAGCAGTTGTTTCAAAGGTCTATCAGAGAATGACAGACTGGGGTCAGTCAGAGACGATTAGCTGTAATTCAGACAGACTACTGAAGAAGAAAACCTGCAGACACAAGAGGTTAAAGTGGGGTCACATGGCTGCAGGGGGACTGTTGTGTGTGATGAAAAGAAGAGAATGGAGTGTTATAATCATCCTGAAGAAGTTACCCAAGCCCACTGACTGACAACCCTGTCATAATTCTCATAAGGCACTAGAGTGACTGGGGAGGTAAGTGTAAAAGATGATACTCAGATGAGTATCGTCTCTGATGTGTACAAGCAGACACTTTGAGGTCATGCCCATGCTGATGCAAATATATTTCAAAACTATTTTTGCAACTGTTTCTGTGGTTTTTGTTGATTTCAGTTCAGAAATGCAGTTTTGTCAGATATCACTTGCATCCCCACCTTTACCTTTGATGTGTCTTTTAGCATTGGCTCTCTGATGCACAGTCCCATTTTATGACCCTACATCGTCCCTACTGGAGAGGTGGAGGTGGCAGGAATCATAACAACATCTGGGTAGTTGACTTATTAACATAAGTTAAATCACTTGAAGTTCTCCTTTTTAACTACATTTTGATACCAGGTTCATTCTTTCTTGATAATATTTGTTTTCTAATAAACTCATTTTTGATACTTTGAAATTCAGAGCCTTGTTTAAGAATATTTGAAATTCTTCTCTGATAGGGTTAAGTTCTCCTTCTGGCACAGTGCAGTATCATCCTAAGACTGAACAATAGCAATGATCTCCAATCTCAGTCTCAAAAACATCTTTTCTATGGTCCCAAAAATTGCTTACGACTTTCAGATTCATAACTTTTTCAAGGCACATGTTATAGTGGATGCATACTGACCAGTATTAACTTGTCACTTATGCTTCTAACTGATGCTGTAATATTTTTTTTATTTTGAATGTCTTCTGGTGATTCATAGTTTATCAGTTCTCCTGTATTAAGTTCCTTCATTTCAGGAAAAAAACATTATTTTTTACTTACCATGTTTTATTTTCTGCTTTATTTTGATAGTTATTCGTGCCTTGAGTTCAGTTTGACTTCCCCTTGTATCATTTCCCTGATTACTTGCTCCTTTGTTGTTCCCCAGCTGCATTCACTTCCCCTAATTTGCCTGTTTTTAAGTAGCTTTAGCATTCTCCCTATCCTCTTTCAGTGCATTTGTTATCTCTTCCCTTTGATGTTTCTGGTCATTTACAGTTTTAAATGGATTGACCCATATTATCAAGATAGCAATAATAATCTAGCAATCCTATTGATGGCGTGGCTGAATATCAGAAGGTTGAACAGGTCATCTACTCCAGTCTGCATGCCAGATATAGACAAATGCTCTATGAATGTGTGAATGTTACACAGAAAGCAGTTACACAGAAAAAGGTGCTTGTATTCATGGGTGCGACTAGATGACTGAAGCAAATTGTATAAAGCCTTTGAGTCCTCAGGTATGGTAGAGAAACACTATATAAAACCAGTCGATTTAGCAGAACCCTACAGTCAGAAAATGTTCCTAACTTCCATCCATCTACTGCACGTGTGGTGGTCAGTTCATTTACTAGCACAGATGTTATGTGCAGCAAAGTTCCATAAGCAGGTTGAAATGTTAAAACCAGGAGCAACATCGCTTTGAACTTGAAGATACATTCTCTTGAGGTGAATAACAATATCTGTTGATAACAACACATATTAAGGCCACTCAGTGCTGCATACATTGGCGTGAATTGGCTTGATGCCATGACAGGTCATGTTAACTTAGTCTCAGATATCAAACAGCACCTTTAGATATCTTATATCTATGAAAGTGCCATTTGGTACCAGTATGCCTTGGTGGGTCAAAACTGCTTAGACTCATAATAGACCAAAAGCATAATATTCAGGTTGGTCATAAAGTCTGGACTTAGGTATGAAAGAAAAACAGTCAGGTTCCTATACATCTATGCACATTTGCCACACAACCACAGATATATGGACAGGTTCAAAGTGTATAAAGTACAGTTCTCCTGTATGAGGTACAACATTTAAGAGTGTGTATGTGTGTCACTGGCTACATGTAAATGCCCCTGGTGTCACTTGAGACATCAATTTTCTCTTACCCTTTCCTCCCCTTAAGGCTTTTCACAGTCATTCACCTCTTTTTCTTTTGTTCTGGCGAGGCGACAAAGCACCATGACAGATCACAGATGTCGGCACAGTTCCAGCCAACAAGATTAGAGATTCTCTCGTGTTGAGCAATAGAAAGGATAGACAGAGAAAAAGGGAAAATGCACATACAAGTAGTTCGTCACTGTTGTCCCGTTCTGCTCTCTCAATCTCCTTTACTGTTTCTTTAGTTTTACCTAAACACTAGTAATCCTCTCTGCATCTAGATAATGGATGTCTGTTAACTTATCAATATTTGACAGCAACAAAAAACATTTTAAAATAAAGATATGTTCCTGTACAGGTACTGATCAGTGCAGGTATAAGTCTAAAGAGAGGAGAGGGAGGAGGTGCCTTTTGTTATCAGGGTAATGGGGCATTAAATTATTAAGTAACTTCACAATGATATCAGTTCCATTTCCTGCCTTGGGTTCATTTAATTTTTTTCCAGGTGGATGTCCTGTATGGCAAAGAAGAAAGTGCTTGTGTGAATAGATGAATGAGGCTAGTTGTGTAAGCTTTTTTGAAATATATAACTGTGACCTGACAAAATGTGGAACAAGTGAAGCCCTTTTAATACTTTCCAGATGCACTGCTGCCTTAAGGGCCTGTGGTACATCAGCCATTAATCCGTTCTGATTATTTAAGATTGAAGTCTGAGGAGTTTGAAAAGAAGGTGACCGGACGTTAAGTATTTTGAAGATGTTTCACCTCTCATGCAAGAGGCGTCTACAGTTGTAAAACCAAAAGTTAGAGAGTCCCAGGTATTTAAACCCTAGTGGGGGTTGTCCCTTAGGAGGTTGTCACTGACCCACTATTACTCATGTGCATCATCACATGAGCCAAGGTGTCAAAAAAAAGGCCTGGGTCATTACCACGAGAGGTTTCAAGTGAAAACACTGTGCGACCTTGCCCCACCCACCATGTCAGCTATTGAGGTCACCTGATGTAAGATGTGAGTGGGGGTTTAGGTACCTGAGAAAGGATCTCAAGACTGTATTGTAGGTGGCTGACAGCTGGTGTTGTAAGCCACCACTTCTGTTCAATGATGGTTGTTCATAGTGGAACTAGATGGGCTTATTTACTCCTCTGTCTTCTCAGTCCAAAATGTGTACATTGGCATCCTTGAAAGATTGACTTATATAGCACAGATGTACAACTGCATCTTGTCATGTCAAGGTGGCTCTTCTATACTGTGCATTGCATTTATGGAGTTGCTGGTTTCTCCAGTTAAAAAGGTCTGGGGAAGGACGTTTTATCCTTGGGATCAACCATTTTTTAGGTGTGGCTGAAGCTCTGAGATTCTCTAACAAACCTGCAAGATGAGGAATGACTATGTTGTTATGTTTCTGCCTAGTTGTTGTCTAATCTTCTTTCTTGCGCATCTTTGCTGATTTGATGAAAGCCTGGTTGACATAACTACATGCTTCAAGAGCTTTCTCTGCACGTATGTGTTCCTTTTATTTTCCTTCTTTCCACTTCTGCATGAACATTGAAGTTTTAATTAATAGTAGGGCTTCTCTGAGTAGTCTTGACAATGACAACAAAAACAACAAATGTAATAATTGTCATAATAAGTAAATTAGATGCTTGGCTGGTAAAGATAAAGATAGAAATATAAAGCAACTTATATGTAATTTTTACAGATCTTATTTTCCATTGCTTAGCTAACATTTCAAGCAATCATATTTACATTAAATGTCATTAGCCGCAACATCTAACAGGCACCATCCAAAATCATACTTAAATCTCCATTGCTGAGGTAACATTTAGTTAGTAGACGTTAGCTAACATTTTTTAGGACGCACTTCAGTTGTGAATGCACCATTCAAGTTTTAGCTTATATAGTGATGAGATATAATAAAAAAAAGTTTATAAAATTCTGATGATTCAGTTTCCACCACATTGTTTTCCACTACTGTTAATAACTAAGAGATATAAAATGACAAAAAGCCTTACGCTGTGGGATTCTGGAAATCTACAATAGAAACTAAATATAATAAACTATGGTTACAGCTCATCGTTTTTAATAATCCTATAAAAAGGTGCGTTGGTATTAATGAAAAAGTTTACTAAAATTATATTTGGGAAAAGAAATCAGCCATAAATAAACTGACCCACTCACGACAATGAAGTGAAACAAAGGAAAACTAGAAATGAATGCTTTGTGTATTTGTGACCAGGTGTGAAGTCCAAAAGGCTCCGCCCCCTGCCCTTTATCCCAAAAGAGGCACACATGTCAGGTTACCACTAGACAAAAGACCAGAAGGCCAAGGTAGGGGTTACATTATAATTTCACCAGAAGAAGGAGCTGAGAGGGAAGTAAGCTAGGAACCAGAGAGAATTATAGGATAGAGGGAGATACAGCAGCTTAAGATTGTTCTCCTGTTCTCTCCTTAAAACTATAAATATATAAAAATCTGGAATCAGTGACCTTTCATTGAACTTTTTTTTCTTAATTAAATAGGATTTAAAAAAAAGAATTGTACCCCTTTTCAATAATAATAATGTACTGAAGTGTGAAACCCAAACACACTGAACTAACAATTCTCCTCTATCAGTTCAATGCATTGCTTACAAAACTGACTAATTAATATATATATATATACACACACATATATATATATATATACATATATATATATATACATACATATATATATATATATATACATATATACACATACATATATATACATACATATATACACATACATATATATACATATACATATATATATATACATATATATATATACATATATATATATATATACATACATATATATATATATATATATACATACATATATATATATATATATATATATATACATACATATATATATATATATATATATGTATGTATATATATATATATATACATACATATATATATATATATATATGTATGTATATATATATATATATGTATGTATATATATACATACATATATATATATATATATATATGTATGTATATATATATATATATATACATACATATATATATATATATATATATATATATATATATATATATATATATATACATACATATATATATATATATATATATATATATATATATATATATATATATATATATATATATATATATATATATGTGCGCGTTTTTTATTTTGACAGCGAATGCGCACCACTTATGTGCAGCCCCGGTTATATAGCTCGTCATATTGCAGCCACAGAAATTATTTTGTCCATGAAACCATAAAGCTGCACTTTCTTTTTGCCTTATAGTCTCATTTGTCATAACTTTTCCGTTTTGTGGTAAGCTTTTCTTTGGCTGTCACTTCTTCACCCTGACCTGTCTTATTTGGCTCAGCAGAACTAAAATATAAATCCTGCTGCTTTTACACACACACTCACATAAGCTCAGCGATTCTCTGCGCGATCAACCTCTCACATGTTTAAGCTGCGGGAGATTTCACTTGTCATGTTTGCATAGTAAGCTAACGATTGATAAGACGATGTCAGAGGAATTGGTGCACAAATTATCATCACTCACAGATCAGTGCTGTCGCTCTCTATACACAGTTCACGCGATTGCAAAGTGAAAGCAAAAAACAAGCGCAAATTCAAACGAGATTTCAATATGTCACATATTGACAGCGGCTCACCGATGCCAATGACATAATTACCCAGCTACATTTCCGAAAGAATGCAAAAGCATTGACATATATTTCTCCTTCCTACGATAGCCCGACGGGCAGGGCAGAGATAGATTTTGGTAGCCCGACTGGAAAAATCGCTAGCTCCAGGACGTCGGGCTAGCGATTTTGCGAGCCCTGTATCTGATTGAGGAATCACTCATCTTTGGAAAAGAGAGTTTATTACAGAGAAATGGCTCTTTCCAAAATAAAAGCTATACTATCCGCTTCTTCTGGGCTATATTCTCAGCAGCATATTAAACATATCAGGTCCCCATAAGGAGAATCCTGTGCTAACGGCTGTCTAAATGACTCGGGTAAAGTTTGTACCATGCGTGCTTGTTGTTTTTGTCTGCTTCCACTTGTCTTTGCACTAGGATGATGTCGGTGTAAATGTGCAGTCATATTCGTTGTGTTCCCACTAGTGCTGTCAGCGTTAATCTCGTTGAAATGACCTTAACGCCACAACACGGCAAATCTCCGTTAACAAGCTACCCCTGATAGCCCCGTGCGTGGGGCTGGACGGCCAACACGTTAACGAGCTAACTGCGCTAATGCTGGGCAGACACTGTGCGATTTTTTCAGTCGCGCGATTCAGCTCCTGCTCAAACTGTACGATTGACTCGCAGGGGTTAGCAGTTCATGGGTCACGATGCAGGGTCTCACACTATACGGCCCGATGCTCTGATGCGACCTGAGTGCTCACACTGTGCGTCCATAACATGAAGGTTATAACAGAAATTCTGTCGCTCGCTCTCTCTGTCTTTCACTCACACAGACACGCACACCACCACCATCAACTTTGCTAAATTGCTAATGAAAAACATTGATCAGGCAGCTGTGATTGAGCAGCAGTGTAGATCCAACTATTTTCACGGTTGTTGTGGTCGTGATAATTTTGTGAGGCCACATCGAAAAGGCTCAGATGAGCTTTCCAAAGTTCTACAAGTTGTGCCTCCATCGCTTGTGTCCAGATCACACGCTGCACTGCCGTGCTGCACCGTCTTTTTCACTGACATTTGTGTTTGCGTGTTCGCAGCGTGAGAAACTGCGGTGACACCCTCATGACGGTCGTGAGGATTTCAATGTTTGAAATCCTCACGACCAAGCGATTGATGATCGGGAGCTGGTCGTGAGGTGTTAATCGCTTCTCGTTACCCCACGTATACTACACGATGCACGACGCACGATGAAGGCCAATATCGGGCCGATCGCCAAAACGGTCGCACGACTCAAAAATCGGCTCAAAATGGGCCAAAAATCGCACAGTGTGAGCCCAGCATAAAACACTAGTTCAAACCCATGTAATTGAGCATTGCGTGGCACATCCGACATACTGTTTTACTTTAGCGCTTACCTTCAGGGTCATACGTCACATGAAAACCAAAATAATTCCAAACGCCACATCTGAATGAGGGTGGGGGAGGTTCAATTTGCCATGTTGCAACGAGCTTAACTTCTGTCTCGCTAGCTTGCCCTGCGCTCAGTGAGTCTGCGTTCGACTACTCCGCCTAGGCTGCACTGTCGAGCGCAGATCCACTGAGCGCTCAACACAGACAGCATCGTCAGAAGGAAAGTTGATAAAATAAATTGAAAATTTTGTATTGTTCGATACACATGCGTACCGAACCAAAAGCACTGTATCGAACGGTTCAATATCGATACGAGTATCGTTGCACCCCTTATGAATAAAGGCAAACTAAATATTTAGAAAAGAGTGCTTTTCAACAACAGTTTGTTCAGTAACATTCAATGTCTTTTGCATACCTGTCAAAAACCTTTAATTAGAAACTGACACAAGTTTAAAAAAAAGGAACATAATTTAATTTTTGTTTGATATGTATGAATTTCTTTACTTTTTACTGAATTGAGAAATTGTTTTTAAACTCTTAAGTCTTCTATAATTTCAATGGATGTTAAAAAAGCTCATTAACAACTTGATAGCCAAATGCTGGTTTGTTATGTAATCTTTGTTTCTGGTATTGCAGACAGAATAAAGACCCTCCTTATCTTTCACATATGTTTGACACTGTGTGGAAAAAAAGTAACATGCAGATGCAATAGGCTCTATGCAAAGAGCAGCCAACTTTGCATTTACAGGTTGCTTTATTTTCCAGCCAAAACTTGAATGATCTCAATGTGGATGGAGACACAAATATGTGATGAATGGGCTGAACAATAAAACAGCAGGCAGACAGACTCACAGGGAGTTCCACATATTTCGCAGCAGCTTTCAGCTTTCAAGATCTGGTTTCCAGCAAATAACAGGTTGCCTGGATAAGCAGTGAAATAACAGCACAGCACTCCATTTCCAGGAACAAAAACATGGCTACTCACTGTGAAAGACAGGACTGAAGAGAAGAATGTCCCTTCATCATATCTTGAGAGCTTGGAGAGGACACCGTTTAAAACAGCAGCAAACTACAGAGAGGTG
Organism: Copadichromis virginalis; assembly: GCF_057382275.1. NCBI lineage: Eukaryota > Metazoa > Chordata > Actinopteri > Cichliformes > Cichlidae > Copadichromis > Copadichromis virginalis. The sequence goes on from NC_140624.1 coordinate 28,275,569, forward strand.
GGAGCACAAAAACACTTCTAAGATTAGGTTTCTAGCTGCTTTCTTGAGTCTAGTGAGGAAAGTTATTATCTAATCTTGTTTCAAGATTCTTGGAATATTTTTAGAACAACAAAAATTAGCTCCCCCTTTCTGTAAAATGAAACTCACATTTCTTTAACAAAAAAAAAAAAAAGCATGAAATTAATTAATCAAAGGAAAAAAAGTGTCTAAATACCAAAATCTGGAAAAACAAAACAAACAAACAAAAGCTAGGCTGGGTTATCAAAGAGTATGGTTTGACCCCTCTCCCTACTAAAATATTTTTGAAAAATATACAAAATAATAAAGCGTAAAAGAGTAAAGGTGAGGTTTACCTTTGACACGAGTGATGTAATAATGTCCTTTAATGCCTCGTCAATCAAAACATCAATTTTGGAGTGGTACTGTTGCTGTAGGGATGAGGGTAGGGGGGGACAAAAAGTCACATTATTTATTTGTTATTTTCAGGAAACTGACCAGGCACAGACATAATACAGACTACCCCTCTGCTCTGATATACAACAGTATTGTCTGTGCTGCAAAAGAAATAAAAAACTACAACAAATCCTCACACATGCACCCCTTCCCAGGACAGCCTAGAAAACCTTCCCATCCGTGTAACGCTGCTGTGTTAAGCAGCTAATAGGGTGCATTATGCAGCTGAATAATATGCCCATCTGTGCTGGAAATCTGACGGAATCTGAAGGATACTTTTTGTGCATCTCCCTACAATTAGAGCAGCCTTGTATTCCTCTAAAGCAGTGCTCTAGCTGAGAGGACCAAAGTCTCACACAAGATTCAATTAATCCACTATTTCATGTCTCGTTTGCCACTCCGTAAAAAATAAAATAAAATGAAAAAAATATATATACATATACATATATATATATATATATATATATTTTTTTTTATGGCACCCTTTTCCCTTCAAGGAAGGAGAGAGAAAGAAAAAATGCAGGGGCTGGGCACTGAATGGTAGCAGCAGCAGGGGGGTTCATCTCATAGTGACAATGCCCTTTCACTGGCCTTCTAAAGAACACCCAAATTAAAAATTTCAATCAACAAAGCATACAGATCGCTGACAAATTGCGGGTCCAGAGAGGTCATCGCCAATTTTTTTCCCTTCCAAAAGTCTTCAATATGGCAGCTCTCTTTCAGTGCTCTGAATCTTCCTAGCAAATCTTGAGAACTTTTCTTTTTTCTTCTTCTTACCTCAATTAACACTACTGCTCCTTCCTTTTTCCTACAATGCCTGCCTTAAAAAAAGCAGAGAGGAGGAGAAGAAATTGTTTGGTCTTTGCCATATGCGACACAAAACTGAAAAGAACAATTATATCTTTTAAAAACATTTATTTGCCTGTTGAGCTGTAACTACTGCTGCTACTTCAGCCTTGCGAATTGGCTGAGATCAGAATTAGGTCACATTTTTAATATGAGCCCCCCCCCCTACCCATCCCTCACCATTTAAATGTGCTCAGCAACAGAACAACAGCACATTGATTAGCAATTTCATGGGCTTTGTAAAAGCAAAACTGTTAATCAACCAGAGAAGTCTTTATCAAGGGTGGACTTTTCACAGACTCTGTGTTGCCTTCCAGTCAAACCCCTCACAGTTTTTTCTAAAACGGCAGGATTTGGCACAGAGGGATTTAAGAACGTCCAAACACTTTTCTGGAGATCAGTAGACTCTAAAACTTAAACAGAAAATTGTTGGTTTGGATTCAGTTCAGACTCTCATGGGGCTCATTCACAACCCCTACAAGCAACTTAAAAGGGGCCAGTTCACCTCAAAGGTATCAGATTTGGGCAATCACATTTTCATTTGGTAGGTGGTTACCCTCAGGGATACACATTTTCCCCTAGTGGTATGCCAGGGCTAGCATTTAGCATACAGCTGAAGGATGGGTAGACATTCTTCTTCACACTGTTACAAGTTGGAGGTGTATTTTCTTTTAGATGAAAGAAACTAGTTCTTACATGAAGCTGTTTACAACATTCCACCAGTTTTACCGACATACTTTAAAATGGTTTGAATCAATGACTGCAGAAAATATATATTTTCTACAGTCATTGGTTTGTACGGTTAGACCAGGCTTAATTTTGCTAATAGATTAGTCTAATGCAAAATAGACTGTTTAATTTAAAACCAAACCAAAACTCCCATCTTCAGGTTGGCACTCTTTATTAGTCAAGCTGAAGAATCCTGACAAAACTTCACATTCACATAACACTCAACATCAAAATATTTTCTAGGAAAAAAGGCTAACGTTAATTCAGTTTTTATAATTAGCTGTTTTAGCCGAGTTTTATAAGTTAGCTATCGTCAACTCAAACACCAGAAATATCAAATCTCCTGAGTATGAATATCACGTAATGGTAATGGTACTCTTTCCAGGTACTGCAAAGTTGCAGAACATATTTATTCACTGTGCTTCATATGCTTAAGAGTTTGCAGATAGCAACATATCTATTAACTGACCATTAACCATCAACTGGACAAAATAAATGGCTCAACTTTACAGGGTTCAAAGAAAGCTAAAATAAACTTCTGTTCATTCTTCATCATTTTATTGATGTTAATTTAGATTTCCTAACAAGGAAATGGGAAGGGCTGGGGAAAGGAAGGTTAATGAGGAGGTGGAGGCACTTACCCACTGTCCGTCAATCTGATGTTCAAACAATGATGAGAAGGAAACATGGATATGAGGGATGGTGGAGAACATGAGACAGAAAAGAAAAAAAGGACAGTAAGCCAAGATTTTCTTATTTTTAGTTTTTAAATGCATCAATTAATGACTTGCAATATTCAACTCATTCAACACATGTCAAACAGATGATGCATATGACAACACTGAAACTGCTTGTGGCCTTTTCATAACATAATTAACATAACAGCCAGAAAAGTAGGTGTAAATGAACTCCAATCCCATCTTTTAATTCCCAAGTTGGAAATATGGCTTGAAAACTGTTTGCGTGCACTTTAAACCAAACACTCAAAATAATTAAGTAAATTAAGTTTTGTAAAGTTTTTTTTTTAAACAGTCCTAACTTTAACAGTTTAAGTTCATCTAACATTTTCTTCCATTTGAATTAGTTCATCTTATTATTTTTGACCAACTTCAACGATTTTGCATATTAAATACCTACTACTTAAATATTACATTTAATTTTACTTAGTTATTTCAATTATATGGCAGTCATGTTTGGAAGGTTTTGTTTCCTGGGGTCAATTTGACCCCCAACATAAAATGTAGCAGTCTTTTGTAGCAGTAGCAGCTGGACTGATTCAGATTCTGATAAAAGACCATGGAGTAAAAGTAAGATGTCCTCCTCTTTTATCAGTTGCCCACAGGTTCTTACCCTTCTTACAATGTCCACAAAGTTTAACATTTTTTCTTGTTTTATTTTCATTCTTTTTTTACGCTTTTATTACTTTTTGAAACATTACATTTTTTTCATTTTCAAAATTTTATTTTTATCTGGCAGGTAATTTCCTGTCAAATATGGAGGTCTGCCCACTTGTCTGCTTTTGCTTTTGAAACATGAGTAGGTGTGAAGACTCAGTGAAAGCCCAGAAACAACAATCATAAGATAGCTCTGCATTCATCACTGTTGACCACATTGTTTCTGTGACAGTAAGTATTCAAATTTTCTGTAGATTTCTGTTTTTCAATCCATTTTAGCGAGATGTCAGCAAGGCAGCTCTCACTCAGTGGCACCACAGCCACTTCACCATGTATCTGACTGAGTTCACTGCAGTACCTGAGACAGACTGCTAAGTTTTTAAACTGTAGATAGTATTAAGAAGAAAAAAACAAATGCCTCAGAATAATACTTGTTTTTTTTTCTTTTTTTGATAAAATGCTTTTCATGGTGTAGAGACATTATACGAAAGTAGAATCTTTCAGTTTAACTGGAAGGAGTTAATATAGAATTCAGAAGTAATGAAAAAGGATAGGAATAATTGTTAGGTGAGTGACATCAGCTGGAAAGAGCAATGAGAGGTTAACCTTTGGTGATAGGACCGTGTACAGAAATCTCAGAACTTTTTTGGAGGAATTTGTTGCTGCACATCTACTCAGTTAAAGCAAAAGATGGCAGCAATCCAGAATTAGTCTTCTTTTGAAAAAACCTTGCAAATTTGTTTGTTCGAGTCTTTGAAAGTCAGAATTCTTGTTTTGTAAAATCAGTCTCTTGCAAAAATAACTAATATTACTAAAACCAAATGTGCTAACTACTTAGGTCAGTCTGATGTACAGTTTACGTTCTTATTCTCACCATAGCAAAGATGCTGGCAGGTCAAAACGTGGAGTACCCCTTACAACTTGTTTGGAGGAAGAAATACTACTGTATGGAGAAGAGCCATAACTATCACCTTATCAATTTATTTTGAGTGGTTTTGCTATATTGTACCTTTGATCTTTTTTCAGTGTAGGGTTTAAACAGAGCATGCCCAACATGTTCTACTACAAAACTTGACAGCTGTGTGATTCAACTCATGACTTCATTCAGATCCATTTGTGGTTTGTTCTCTAAACAATAACAACAAAAATAAGGTTGTAACTAAAACAATAGAGCTTTCAAACATCCTACACAGCAAAAGTTGTTGGGTGAGGCTTAAAGACATAAGGGTATTATGACAATTTGCAGAATAGTCTTTCTCTCATTCATTCATAATGAGCCTGATGAGCCAGATCTGAGATGGTGCAACGCTGTCATCATTGAAAGTAACTTTGTGGAGGTTTCCCAAGAACTGCTGATGAACTTCTTCAGCAATCTCGGTCCTTTAAGATAAAACTAATTTTCATTTCTATTCTATAGTTTACTTTGAAGCAATTGTTTCATCTTCAAAGTTCTGTTGTCCAACAATATTGACACATTTTATTATGACACTCAATGAAATATTTCAAGTAAGTAGTTTTGAGAATTTGCAACAATCCTGAGCCACAAAACTCAACATGACCATGGTATTCAATTTTCTTCAGTCATATTTGCAACCACTCAACGACACAAGTAAAACATGTAAAACCAGTAAACTGTAGAAAAGTTTTAAAGAATTTCTTCCTCTTAAAAACTTCAGAGAATGTTCTATTTCTTCATCAAGGTTATTTAGTTATTTAGGCAGACTTCAAAATCCTGACAAAACTGACTGAAACATCTGATGTCAAACTGACATTCGCTGTGTTTGGAAACCCAGGATTCAAGGACAATATATAATCAATTTGTCCCTCTCAAGGAACAGAAAATGGTCAGTTAACTTTTTTCACTGAGGTCTCCATTCAATAAATTAAAAGTCTAAGGCTAAATTAATAATAAAACTATTGGAGATGTAATTTTCAGTAGACAATAACATACATTTTGAGAAAATCAGAAGTCAGAATCGATGTTCTTTGTTTCACCACGTTTGGTTCTCTATTACTGTGACGGTCCGTCTGCACTCACTGGTCGACTAGCTCTTCTGTCTTTCCCACCTCTTATCTCTCTCTCTCTCCTCTGTCGTGTGTATTTGTGTATTCTGGTTTTGGTACAGAGGCAGGACTCTCCAGGGTATCTCGCCTTCTGTGTCCAGACACCTGGTTTAATCACGCACCTGTACGTCTTGATGCATGCTCAATCATCCAGGTCAGTAAATCTCCAAAAGTTGATTCTGTTCATCTAGACGTAGCGTTTTGTGGGAGAAACGTTTCGTCACTCATCCAAGTGAAGTCCCAGCCCACTGAAAGAACAATGGGCTGGGAGGTCAGTTCCTCATGGCCATTGATCAGTGGTCTTTGATCAGTGGGCTTTGGTCAGTGGTTGTTAATCAATGGTCATGAGAATTTGCATAATTAAGATTAAGGAACTGACATCCCAGCCCATTGTTCCTTCAGTGGGCTGGTTTCAGTCATTATGCAAATGTGCTGTTTATAAGATTGGGGAAACCTGCAGTCAGCTGAGACTGAAGAAGTCACTTGGACGAGTGATGAAACGTTTCTCCCACAAATTGCTACGTCCAGATGAACAGAATCAACTTTTGGAGAGACACGCTCCTGCTCCTGATGTCCTTTCTGTGGTCTCTTCTTAAGGGAGTGGCAGATTTTCAGTCTTACTTGGATTGTTGTCTTGCAACAGTCAGTGCCACCCAGCTCCAAGCCTCGAGTTAATGTTTCCACTAAACTGTGAAAGCAATACTTACCTGTATATTCCCTCTGCTCAGGTTTACCTGTCATGGAGTGGTGAGAAGTCTTGGCCTGGATTTGCTCAAACTGAGGAAACTCGTTGAACTCCTCTGCAAGTTTGAGAATGCTGTAGGGGGATTTTGTAGATGGTGAGGGTATGGTTGTCTCTCCACACATGGGAAGGGTTGTTGTCAATGACCTCTATCCACCTCCTATGGTCCTCCTTGACCTCTTCGATGCCCGTCCCTTCAAGCTGGCTCTGGCAGTGTTGTCCAGAGAATTGTTCCTCAGCCTGAGGGCTGAGTTTCAAGTTTTGATCAGAGCCTATTCTTCACTTGTCATCCAAAGTTTTCGGTTAAGAAAAACCTGGATGGTTTTGGTCACTGTCATTGAGTGAAGGTCTCCAGGTCCTGCTGTTCAAAGATGGACCAGTTCATCAGATCAAAACAATCCTGTAGCTGGAAAAGAGCATCATCTTGCCATTTAATGACCCAGGTACTCAGAGGGGTTTGTTTCCTAGAGGGGGTGTAAGAAGTGTAAGGAGGAGAGAGAGAGGTAGTCAGATCGCCCCAGGTGGGGGAGGGGTGTCACTCTGTAGGGCTGCTTGATGTTATTGTACACATTGGCACAGTGTCGTGTTGATGGAATTTGGGGAGTACAGATTTCAAAGGTGTATTGTTAAAGTTCCCAGAAACAATATGGATGCCCTCCGAGTGCTCACTTTGCGGTTTGTTGAGGATGAGTTGGAGATGGTTGAGTGCTGAGCAAATGGTAGCACTGGGGGGGATATAAACGATGGTAATTATGGCTACCATTCGCTCACGAGGTAGATGAAAGGGCCTGCACTGAATGGACATGGCCTCTAAGTCTGGTGAGCAGTGACTGTCTATAATTCTAGTGCTACGGCACCAGTCCTGAAGGACATAAGCACAGAGCCCACTGCCCCGTCCCTTACAAGAGTCTTTGTAGATCGTAGATTTATTTGGGACTTCGATAATGTTGCCTTGCCTCTAATAAATCTCACCTCAGACAAGGTCTCGTTCCAGTGGAAACCCACAGCTCAGGAATCTTTAGACAGCCTAAGCAATGTTTTGCTGCAGCTCTTCATCTCAGAGGAAGAAACCCTCTTGCCTCTGTCCTGTGTTATCAGTTCTCAGATCAGCTGAAACACTCAGTTTATTTAAATCAAGTTTGAAGACTCACCTGATCTCAGCTGAATTTGAATAAAACACCAAATCCACACTTTTAAGCTTAAATTTCAAAACTTAAATTTTAACTACTGATTTTATATACTGTTCCTTCCTTTTTACTTTTTTTACTTTCAATTTTAAATCATGCTTTTTATTTGTTTTTGTTTTTTAATGTCTCTGTAAAGCACTTTGAATCACCTTGTTGTTGAATTGTACTATATAAATAAACTTGCCTTGCCTAGTATGAAACAATATCTATCTTATAACCTCTGTTCTGGTGGTCATCTTTGGCAAAAGATGTTTGTATGTCCTTGTTTGATCGGTTTTTGGCCAGAATAAGCCATTGAGCTTGCCACCTGCTGGGCTGTTGAGACTCTTTCTTCCTATGCCTGGCTGCCCATTGTCCCATTATCGCTTTGGATTTCATCACTGGCCTTCCACCCTCATCGGGTAATTCACCATCATTAACGTGTTTTCTAAAGCTGCTAATTTCCTTGCTTTGCCCAAGCTTTTATCCACCCTTGAAACAGCCCAGTTACTTACAGAGCACTTCTTCAGGTTACATGGGATCCTTTCTGAGATTGTCTCCAACTTTGGCCAATAGTGCACCTCACGTGTCAGAAAAGAATTCTGTTCAGCACTCGGAACGCAGGTTAGTCTAGCTGATTTCCACCCACAGACAAATGATCAAACCATGCGTGCCAATCAGGAACTGTAGGCAGTTCTCCACTGCATCGCTTCATCCACCTGAAGTTCACAGCTTCAATGTACGGAATATGCCTATAATTCCTCAATTCCTCTACCACCAAACTTTCATCATTCAAAGCGTCAATCGGTTACCTCATCTCTGCCTTGCGGTCAAAGTTGAACTCTGTCCCCTCTATGCAGCACCAACTTTGTTGCTGTTGCAGTTTGTGGAGGTTAACCCTCCTGAGAACAAAGGAACAAAACAATCGTCTGACTGATCAACACTACATCCCTGCGCCATCCAACCAATCATGTCAGAAGGTTTGGTTGCAGTGGCTGTAGCTCAGGAGGTAGAGCAGGCCATCTACTGACCAAAAGGTTGGTGGTTTGATCCCTGGCTCCCCCAGTCTGCATGCCAAATATCCTTGGGTAAGATACTAACCCCAAGTTGCTCTGAGTGCTTTAGTGAATGGGTAAATGTGGCATATTGTGTAAAGTGTTCTAGGAGAGGAGAAAAGTGCTTTATAATAATCAGTCCATTAACCATTTACTATGTGTCTGCAAAAAAATCCTGCTTCACATCAAGTCTAGGAAACTTTAAAGGACTTTGAAATAGACACCCTGTCACTTTCCATTTGACACTGGCACGCAAGATGAAGGTACCCTCATGTGTCTCAGCTCACACCTTTCCTGGGACATTCAAAACTTTTCTAATCATTTTAAAAGTGTTACCAATAAATGCACCGTATTTTATCCCTTTGTGTGAGTCCAACCTGTCTCCCTTGATACTATACAAATACCTGATCAAATTATGTTTCCACTCTGCATTTAATCATTAGTTATTCTTAATCTCTGACTTTGTTCCACAGGGTGTCTTTGTCTTGTCTTCCTCCCCTCATGCCTAACCGGTTGCAGCAGATGGCCGCCCCTCCCTGAGCCTGATACTGTCAGCAATTTCTTCCTATTAAAAGGCAGTTTTTCTTTTTCACACTCACCAAAGCGCTTGCTCATAGGGGGTCATCTAATTGTTGTGGTTCTCTCTGTATTGTACGGTTTTTACCTTATAATATTAATGCCCCTTGGGGCAACTGTTGTTGTGATTTGACACTATATAAATAAGACTGAACTGAACAGAAATGAATTGAACTTGGATGAAGGAACTCCAATTGCCAACAGGAGACCAAGGCTGTTCATTTTCATGTTTTTTAAATGGATTGTTGGTGTGGAACACAGACGGTATAAATAATGGACGTACCTAATGTGACCCACTGGTTTGTTAAGTCCTGTTTTGAAGACTCAAGAAGAGTCTTTATGCTGTTGCTATCTTGGTGTTTTGTGAGTGGGGTTTGACTCTGGTTGTTCAACTACAAGCTTATTGGTTAATGGCTTGCTAATCACAACTCATTTACCAATGAGCAAATTCTAGAAAATCCTCCTTTTCTAAATTTAAAATAATTCAAATTTACAGAAACAATAATGAAATGCCCCACATTCTTGCAAATTACTTGAACATGAAAACTTGAAAATATGAAACAGAGTAGCAGTAACAGTCTGAGTAGATGTTATTTACAAAGCTGGTATACAAAGGATGCAGACAGGAATTTATTGTGTGTCTGCTGGAAAAAAAATTACAGGAGATGTTTTTCAACAGCAGAGGGCTGGTGGAAGCTGAAGAATTGAGGAAGCTTAAGGTTAAGAGAACAGTGAGTCTAGCTTTCTGTCAAGATTGCCAACAGCCAAGGGTTTTGCTTTTCATGATGCCAAGGCCCCTGCCTCACACAGACTCCACAGTTATCCATTTAATAGCCTCTGACAGTTTCAAGTGAACATGAATACACCTGAACTTCCCTTTTGCTGGGTGTTTGGTAGAAAACTTTAGTGGCTGATCTGACAATTTGACTCAACCTTTTCAGACTAAAGCCAGAAATAAAAGACTGCTAAGGTTTGTTAAAAGCTCACTCACTTTCACTCTGTAGGGAAAATTGATGGTGAGCTGTGAGATTGAAATGGAAAAATATAAATAAAGCCATCTAAATAAGTGATTTAATCTGATATTCAAACCAGGACTAAATTTTCCACAGACATTTCTGATCACAATCAGTAAATTTCAGAGTGACTTCTGCAAGTGAGCTGGGACATGGTTAAACTGAGCATCTGAATTAACTCAATTAAATTATCCCACTTAGAACTGTTATAAAGGAAACTATCCACCAAGACCAAAACGACTTTGTAGCAGACTGTAAATATGTTTATGTCTGAGGTAAAATTGGACATTATAACACATGAGTGGATTGGTGACTCACGTTTTGTTAGCTGACTTACTTGTGGCTATTAGAGGAACTTTACTGGCACGTTTACATTAGTTTTTAACACTTGGTTTTGACCTGGCTAGGACACCGTTAGCTATCAAACATGTTTCCAGTTGGCTAGTCAGCCACCGAAACTCACCAGCTAGCCCAACAAAGTCACTAATTTAACATCACATTACACAGGATAAGATAATAAAGCCAACACGCGTTCATTCTGAAACCATGACTTGGTTTCAAAGTAAAATCAGCATGACTGGAATTGGAGCCACTACCAAAGTGATTTTTCTGTCACAGCAGGAAAAAACTTTTAACAATCCCATCATTATAATATGTAAGAAAGCATATTAAAACCACAGGAGGACACAAAAAGAATTACATTAATAAAATGCAAAATGTTCTTTCAGAGATTTTCTCATATTAACAATATATTCTTATATTATTAAGTGTAATGACAGTAATAACCCCTTTTGTCATTGGCTAATAATTTCAAATGTAAATTTGATCCAACAGAACTACAATTATAAATAGTTTACCTCCTGTTCGCTGTCCAGCACACAGAGTTTGGAGCATTGGTTTTTGGCATCAATCAGCACGTTGAACATGGTGCAAACTGACAGTGGTAGAAGGGAGTCTGTTGACTTACACACTTTCTGCATTTTGGCATCAAATGCAGATTTTGTTCTACAGGACAAAACAGAAAAAAATGTTTAAACTGTGTTAGTCTTTTCCATTAAGCAGTGACACATGTTTGTGGATGGTTACATTTAGGTAAACTAAAACAATTTAGCCATTTTATGATCGACTGAAGTAAAGCACTTTTCAAAAGAAAAGCTTTTATAAAAAAATTTTTGGTTATATACATTTAATGCTGTCTTCTATCTTTTTAAATAATCCGATGAACACATAGAAGGTAGTACTTGAAATTTAGGCCTCATTCACAATTCAATTAAGTTCAATTTTATTTATACAGTGCCAAATCACAGCAACAGTTGCCTCAAGGTGCTTTATATTGTAAAATAAAGACCCTACAATAATACAGAGAAAACCCCAACAATCATGACCCCCTATGAGCAAGCACTTGGCAACAGTGGAAAAGAAAAACTCCCTTTAAACAGGAAGAAATTAGATAGATAGGATTCAAACCACATAAAAAGATCATTTATAACCTTCACAACCTGACTGAAACTCTTCAAATAAGCCATTCCTCTGCAGATGTTCAGTAACCATTTTACAACTAATCTTTCAAAAACAAAAACAAAAAACAAACAAAAAAACAAAAGGCTGGTGATTGGCCTTTAATAAGACAGCTGGGTCAACTGATGGATTTCTTAGTAATGGTTTAATTATTGCTAGCTTGAAGATCTACTGACAAGATATGAAATATTTATTTTACATTTATGCAAGAGATGTCCCAGGGTAGAAGTGAAACCAGGATTGTGCAGTAGCCTCTCGCCATATTGCTCACTTGCTTAGAGCCCAGTGAGTTACAATAAATAAGTATTGAAAAAAATAAATATCACTGCCAACAGTTGAGTTATGTGCAGGGAAAAATAAGACAAAATGACAGAAAAAAATAAATGTAAATCAAACTTCTTTTTAAATTGCATGGTTCATGTCCCTTTAAAGATCATAAATTTTACTTTTGTGAAGTAGTTGAACGTTTTTGTAAAGTGATGGATGTAGCCATCATGAGCTTTCTTTTTCGAAGTTCCATCAAATTCCCATCTTTTTCCACTGAGAATAACACATCTGTTTGTGACTTCATATTGTCTGACAACATCCTCCTAAATTAAATCTGATCTTTAATATCTGATATTATGTTTTCCATATATACCAAAAGCATTCAGTCACCCATCTAAATCATTGAATTCAGGTGTGCCAATCACTTCCATGGTCACAGGTATATAACATTAAGCACCTAGGCATTCAGACTGTCTCTACAAAAAATTTTGAAAGAATGGGTCGCTTTCAGGAGCCATTCCTGTTGATGGTTAAGTACCTCACAAATGTACTTTTGGAAGAATGGTCAAAAATTCCCATAAACATACTGTTAAACTTTGTGGAAAGTCTTCCTAGAAGAGTTGAAGTTGTTATAACTGCAAAGGATGGGCCAACGTCATATTAAACCTTATGAATTAGGATGTCACTCAAAATCATATGCATATGAAGGCAGATGAGTGAATATTCTGGTAATATAGCTTATGTCTAAGCAGGTCCTATCATGCATCATGTTTATCTATTTCCTATGAAGTAATTAAAGGTGTTTGTGCAGTCTGACCTTTTGACGCAGGCCTCCATCATGTCACTGGCCATCAGTTTGAGTCTTTGCTCCAGATGCTTTGCAAACTCTGGTTCTGGCCAGTGAAGGTCCATCACAAACATTTGTAGAGTGTTCAGCTTCCAGAACAAATCCTCTGAGGTAGCTGAACCATTGCTGCGTGAAAGATTGAGGGGGGTTAATAACTGAAATGGACTCCAACGACAATGAATACAAGCTCTAACAAGCTTGTAAGTTTTCCGCTGGCCCAACAGGTTCTTTTATAATTCACTTTTGTTTTAACAACTCTGTAGTACTGTATTTAGAAAAAGGTGTATGAAGTGCAGGAGACTATGAACAGAGCATGAAGTGGATATCTCAGTGATCTCAGTGGATAGACTGAAAGCCAACTTAACAACGATTACTAGAATAAATTATTTTCAGCATAATGTACCAGATAAACAACTTTAATGAAATACATGTTTTACATCCGCAAACTTAATTTCAGTGATCCACATTTCCTGTTGATGGTCATTCTTAACTTGACTGTATTTTTATTTTATCATTACTTTTAAAAAAGAAATGTTATTGTACTCATAACGTACTAATAGTTATTTATATGCTGAAGAACAACACTTTATTTGTAAATGAGTCTAGCAGAGTAAACTGTGCTTTCTAGACACTTTTAGGACTCAGTGTGTGTAGAGCCTGAATTATTATTTGACAGGAAACACATACACTGGCTAAATAGCGGTAACTGATTAAATATTTAAATTTAACCAAAAACCAAAGTCCAACTTTCTTGGATGGCCTGGTATAGTTAACTGCTTAAAAAGTTATTTTTATTTGTTAGGTAATTTCATAAGAATTACCTAAGCCTGCAGTTCTCCATTGCATCTAGTGTGTGTGTGTGTGTGTGTGTGTGTGTGTGTGTGTGTGTGTGTGTGTGTGTGTGTGTGTGTGTGCTTATATCTATGGACTCAAATCAGGGTCACAAAGAATCTCCAGCACCAAAGTCAATCCTCAGAGGGAATGGTAGAACTAACCACAAGTCTCAGCTGCCAGATCTCTTTTAAAAAAGCAAAGACGCACATCTGGGATCATTACATCAAAGCAAGCAGATATAGCTGCCAAAAAACCTTAAGTTCAGAAAAGGAATGACCCCTACTTACAGCTCCTGCAGCAACATCAAAACATACACAACACAGTGCTAGAACAGACAAATGTGTGGTACAGACCACTAGTGGATGAAGTCCTTATTCTTTGGGTGATTTCCATGAGTCTTAAAACGGAGACCCTTAGCTATCAAATCTGACCTTGAAACAGATAAGCATGCAGCTACCTACTTACTTAATTCTTAATACAACAGGACAAGTGGACAAAGCAAGGTCCATAAAGACACAGGTGAGTGTGTTTGATGTAGAAAAATCTGACCGGCTTGGCTTTAACCTGAAAGAACACCTTTGGGATGAATTAGAATGTCGACTGTGAGCCAGCCCAAAAATGTGCTACTGGAAGAATGCTCAAAAATTCCCATAAACACTCTCCTAAACCCTGTGGATGGCCTCCCCAGAAGAGTTTAAGCCATTATAACTGCAAAGGGTGGGCCGACATCATATTAAATCCTGTGGAATAATACTTTTGTTAATGCAGTGGTCCCTCGCTATAACGCGGTTCACCTTTCGCGGTCTCGCTGTTTCACTTATTTTTATTTTTGAGCAATTTTGCATGCTTTTTTTTTTTCTTACAGCACATTGTGTTCTGCATCCTGATTGGCTGTAGACTATTGTCAATCAATCTTGTGCCATGTCTCCTGTACAGCACAGAATGCGTTCAGCTTGTTATATTTACATAAATCTTCTATCGCTAGCAGTGTGACTCTGAAGTGCTGCACTGTATGTTTATAAGTTTTCTCCCCAATGTTCATGCCTGTCTGAGAAAAGTATATAGTGTGTAGTGTGGGGTTTAATAGCTTTAAAACATCTATAATAATTGAAAAAATAAAGTTGGCTACTTCACAGATTTCTCATATCGCGGGTTATTTTTAGAACGCAACTCCCGCGATAAACAAGGGACCACTGTATATCATATGATATCATGTATGCATATCTCATGTAACATGTATCATAAGAGCTTAGCATCTCTGGGTATTCTGCATCTGTTGTGGTTCTTTAATAGGTTCTGCTAGTTTGTGTGTTGATCTGTTCAGCTTCAACACACTGCCAGGCTGAAACAGAGACAGGCGGACACTTCCCGACATTCTCCCCTGTGCACAGGTTGCACAGCAACACATGGTAAATGCTTACTGACATAGAAGTGTTCAGTGCCCAGCTAGACTGGAGTGGGGAGGGTGGAGGATGGAGGAGCAGAGAGAACAAAGGTGACGGGGGTTAAAACGACCACCTCTCACAACCTCACTTTTCTCACTTCGCCTTTAAAAGACTGTTACCTTAACAAGTGGCACACAGGAATACATGCTTTGGGCCGAGTCCGTAGTGCAATTAAATGCTCAGTGGTTATCCCCCTCATGTCTAATTAGTGGTGCTCGTCTCTGACTGTGCTCTGCCATACTCCCTGGGGAACAGAACAATCCCACTCACCAGTCTGTGCTCATTAATGAAGTGCCAGCTTTTTAGTTTCTCTTTTTTTACGGATAGGGGAGGGCCAAGTAAAGTGAGCTAGAGGAAAATTGTGGTCTATGTTGTGGGAAAGACTGGGGGAGTAAGAATGAGGAGCCTTTTTAAGAAACACACCCTCAACCAGTATTTTGAGACCCCCCCACCACGCAATATGTCCACCAATAATGTCAGCTCTAATGCAGACTCTACAGACAGACACACACAAATACTTTGCAATAATTAAAGAAAACTAGACTAGACATGCAATTTCACAGATGAAGGTGAACCCACAGTACAACTACAGTCTTAATTCATCATTTTCTAGTGCTCATGCTGAAGCTTAAACATCATCTTATGTGTAGCAACACAGTCAAACACATTCAGTCCATAATATACATAAAAGAAAGAGAAGGTAGTATCTGCAATTAAGGTGAACATTTGCCTCTTTTATTCAATTAAACCACTATTTCCAGGCCACATTTGAAGGGAAGTTTGTTTATTTTAAAAAGAATCATTGTCAATAACGGATTTTTATCTGGAGGTAAATTAGATAAAATAATGGACAAATCATTCACTTCTATTTAGGGATTATAAGTTGCACTTCATTGTTTTTCTAAGCTTAGCAGCTGCATCACTTTTCAAATCATAAATGATGGACATAATCACCATGAGTTTTTCAGATGAAATTACTTGTAGTCCCCCTCTTTTTAAGTCAGGCATGTAGTGCATATATAATGCAAGTCATGGCTTGATTTTTTTTTTTTTTTTTGCAGTGAATGGCCAAAGGTTATAGGGACAGCTACTTTAAAGATAGTCCTCATATTCTGTATGTTGAAATTTTTTTTAAGTATATTTCTAATAAAATTCCAACTGGAGAACAAATATAATCCAAACTGTAAAATCAGGACAATCATGTTGATTTTCTGCATATTTTGCCACATAATCACTATTAAAAAAAAATTTGAGGTAAAGAGAAGCATACAGGTTTTCTCACATAATCTTTTTTCTTAATCTACATCACATAGATTCATTCCTTGCAGGCTGCAGCAGAAAATTGAAGGTTTGTGTTGTTATTACACTGATACTTAAAACACTGAGGCATGCACAGTGCAAAGCATAAAGACTCAACACACATGAGGGACCTTTAGCTATATCACTGTAATCTCTCTGAGGGACAGAGTTTTATCTGAAACCACAAACCTCACACTCATGCTGAGCCCAGCTCATTCAGACAAGAAAGAAAAGTACATACTTCTAAAGTTCACTCTCTGAGACGAGGAGTAAATGGCAAAGTTTTTGTGTCTCTGAGGAGAAAGAACACCTGTGTGTCTTGTCACATGGCTACTCTCTGTTGGTCATTGGACAGAATGTAAGTTTGGGACGCTGCAGTTGCTCCACTTTTCTGGTCACAGTCTACAGTCAGCCTTCTATTGCTTTAGCGTAATGATGTCAGGCTCCAACATGAGCATGCTACTATTAGCTTTCAGCTTCTTATCAAAATATTGCTAAAAACAAAAAAGAACGTTAAGCGACTTTCTAAATTTTAAAACCTTTTAAACACAGCTTTCTGACACAAACGATAAAATAAACCATCAGCTATCTTGGTGTGTTCAATTAAAATTAGACAGTGGAGCATTTAACATGGACCTTCTGTACCATCTCCATTTAGAATTTACTAGCATGTTGATTGGCTGTGTTAAAGCAAAGCAATAGACAAAGCAGACAGCTCACAATTCAAGTCCTGTGACAGAATGTCGACCTGTCCATGGAGTACACCCCACGGCTTTTAAGAGGAAGAGAATGGATGGATAGCAAGTTTTGGATAATTCAGAACATTTGCACACCACTAGTCCAGAGCCTCTGAGATCCCCATCCACCCATCATCGTGTTGGGCAAGTTACTTTGAAAAAGTAATTAATTGTAGTTACTTGTTACTTCTTCAAAGAAGTAACTGAGTTACAATATTCTAAAAGTAATTAATTACTTGTAAAGTAACTAAAGTAACTAAAGTAAGTAAAGTAAAGTAAAAAAAACAAAAAACGTTTAACCCTCTGGGGTCCAGGGTATAATTGGCCATTTTTAACTACTTTTGATGTTTCCTCTACATTTTATCTTTAAAGACTATTTACTTTGCCTTGTTTGGTATCATCCTTTAAAGCACAACCTCACGTGTTTGAATTTACAGTTAAGTTTTCATTTTGACATACTGTACTAACACAATTGATCTAAAATCAGACAAAAAACATAAAATCAGAGTAGAAAAAGTTATATTTTTTACTGTAACAACCACAAACATGTTTAATGAATCATATTTCATAACTTCAAATGCAAATATAAATTGTCAATTTAAAATCCTATGCACAAGTTTTGCAAACAAAGTTATTTGCAGCCATTTACCTTTTACCTTGATTTTTTAAATAACCATTTCAAACTATTTACAGAACAATCAGCTCTTCTGCATTCAATAAGATGCCACAAATTATTTGTGCCACTCCAAATATTTCTGTCCACTATAAAGGAGAACATCACAGCCTGATACCTGCAGGTCTGACAGCAGCAGGTGTATCACTCCTTTTTCTACCTGGAGACAGCAGGTTCATTGTTCTGACACACAACACAAAACTATCCACAACACTACACACTAACTACACAAGACAACACATTAACTACACACTCCAAACACACTAAACGTCACAAATCTCTCACATCTCAAAACTCACTCTCTCTCTTTTCTGCTGTCTTTCTCTCTCTCTCACTTCTAAAACTTCCCCTGCTTTTTTAAAAATTTGTTGCTCATAAGCAGAGAGCGCTTGCTACGCTGTCCTTAGACAGTAAACATCAGAGATGGGCAGTAACGCGTTACTGTAATCTGATTACTTTTCTCAAGTAACGAGTAAAGTAAGGGATTACTATTGCAAAAACGGTAATTAGATTACCGTTACTTTCCCGTAGGAACGCTGAGTTACTAAAACCGTGATTTTTTGCGAGAGTGTCTCATGACAGTGACGTAAGCGAGTGCGACGTTCGTGACAACAGCTGTGTGCAGATCAACAATGGATCATATATCGAGTGCGGGAGAGAGTATGAGCGTGCAGCGTTTAAAGCGTGGAAGTACTGACCTTACTTTGAGTTTGATTCCATAAAAAGTGACAAAAACATTAGTGTCCGTTGTGCGTGGGAAGAAAACTTCTTTTTACAGCGAAAAAAACCCCTAAACTTCCAAGCAAGCACCGAGTGCGCAATGACGTAATGGGAAATTCACAGAGAAACTCGCAGATTCTTCAACTGACCGCTGCGACACACCTGCACCAGGGTAAACCTCCGCCTACCGCAGTCCTGCTTTACAGGTGAAAATAGAGCAACAGGACCGCTGAGTCTTTGACTTTATTTATGTTCTGCTGTGTTTTACTTGCATCTATTTGAAAGACTGAGTGTAAACACAAAAAATATTTTATTTTATGTGCTGGAATGTGCAGAAAATAGGTTTAAATGTTAAACTAATTTTTTCAAGTCAGAGAATGTTGCATATAATTAAATTTTTGCTTGATGCATAAAGTTAAAAGATTAAAACTAATAAAACAAGTTTTAAAAAGAGACTTTTCCATTTGATTACATTTTGTATGATGGATTATGTAGAAAAAGTAGAATTGGGTAAGCTGAACACAGCTTCAACCGTCTGTTTGTTGAAAAATAGTAACGGACCACGTTTTCTTGTTAGTAACTGTAACGGCGTTGTAACGATAGGAACAGTAATTAGTTCGATTACTCGTTACTGAAAAAAGTAACGGTGTTATTCCCATCACTGCCCATCATACATATGTGTTGCCATACAGCGGCCCCAACCAGGCAGTTGCAAAGAAGATTGGTATCTGCGGAAGCTTAAGGGGGAAGGCTGGCTACTTTATGCAGAAGAAAGCTTGCTAGATTGTCTGTTAATGATCTGCCAGGTCAGAGTAAGTGCAAGGTTCATCAACGGCAAAAAAAGAAAATGTCAAAAGGATATAATAGGTGAAGAGAGAAAGAAGAAACACTGAGTGTAAAAGTAGGCGTCCTTTTCCGCAGCACAAATACAAACCAGAATAGCAGCTACTTGTTTTGTCGGCAACATCTGATGAAATCAAAGAACAATAAAGAAGAGTCACTGCTCACTTCTATTCATGCCATTTTCTTTCACTACAGATGCTTTTTGTCAAAGAGGGCAGTGTGTCCTTGCTGTTTGTGTTCACTTCCATCCTAGCTTATTATTTAGTTTCGATGATGACACATCAACAATCATTATTGCTGATAGCAAACAAGTAAAATGACAATACTTCTTCTTTCATAGGAAAACTGAAGAAAAAATATCATATAGAGCAAAAGCAGAACTCAGATAAAGAATGGGAGAGAAAACAGAGGCTTCTGTTCAAGCTGTTTTCTTTGCCACAGTTCCTCCCAGGCAAATTTACGTGTACTCACTCCTTCGCTTTTACTTTAAATGCCATTCTAAAGCTTTTAAATTTGCTATGATTAAAGTGTAAACTGTTTAACAATAATTCAAAGACGTAATCACAGTATGGAGGAACCATCTCATGTTTATACTCTTTATATATAATGGCTAATATAACTTAATTTCACAAACTAGGTATACAGAAAGGAATTTGTAGATCACCGGACTTGAGAATCATGAATCCACAGAGAAATAACAGCCTAGAATTTAAATATGAAGTTGATGCTAAATGCACATTTAAAAGTCCATGTCTCAAAAGTAAAATCCAAATTTCTGGTTGAGAAAAAAACAAACAAAACACTTTTAGTTTTAAACATTGTAAAAAAGTTGCCTATCAACAGGTTTTTGGATCTGCACAAATACTCCAACACCACTGTTTGCAGGAGGTCAGAGGTTCAAGAGAACATTTGCAAGACTGAATGCATGTCACCTTTAAAACACTGTAAAGAACAAAACACATTTGTAGCAAAGAAGCAAAATTTCATGAACACCTGACGAGGGCATGTTAATGTATTAGTGAAATATTTAAGATATTTGTTGTTTGATATTTTCACTTTTCATGTAAAAAGCTCAGTAGGAATATAAACTTTTGCATAATAAAGAAGAAACTCAAGGAGTATTTTATGCTTATAAGCATAGTGACGGATTACATGGGTGAGCCTTACTTGACAGGCTGCCAGGTTTCCTTCTGGAAGCTGCGGTGGATTGATTGAGCAATGGCCAACTCCATTAGATCAATGTATCGTACCACCAGTGGGATGTACAGGTCTTGGAGGTGTTTGTGGAACATCCCATTGCACAAGTGAGCTGTTTGGGGGGGGGATGAGAAAAATGTTATAACTATGTGGACTTTCTGTTCACATTAACAGTCATTAGATGGATTGAGCCCGCAAAGTCTAATTTCAAACTTCAAAATAGTTTTTAGCTTTTTAGCAGGTTTCCAGTCCTCACGACTGAAAATGTGCTCTTCTGGATTAAAGTAAGGAATAAGACAAAACAGAAATGATTAAAGGTTATTCAATAGTCAAATACAAGTTTTCTGGGATAAAAACAAACAAATAAACATTAAAAAATCCACAAAAATTTAAGCTAAGACTGAGTATTTATTTTGTTTATGGTTGAGATTATTACTTCAGATATAAGAAACGTGATGGATTTTACTTCTGATATTGTTCTCTCTCACACACAGTATGCTACTATTTTTAGTTCTTGCCCTTTATTAACTTCGCTTAAATTTCAGTGTAAGCTTTAGCGACACCTAAATTACTACTTGTTTAAAAGTGTAGAACTTATTACGCAACCATTGTAATATGACAAATCCATTCATGCATTGCTTTTCTGGTGTTACAGCAGCCACATCCAGTCTTCATATGGAGACTGGGAGAGCTGTTGGCATTGGGATATTTTAGCCAACAGTGTGGCTCCAACTTTACATTAAGAGTTTTTGTTTTCTTATGTGACATTTCCTAATTGGACAAGCTGATACAGACATTTTACCCAAATTAATATCTATTTGATAAATTCTAAAAGTTTAAATTAAAAAGCTTCACTAAATTCAAATGTATACTCTAGAAGGTCTACACGTCTTTTATCAAATGTCATTGTGTCCACAGGTGTTCCTATTATCACTCCATTATCCCCCATTCAAACTGTAATGGTGGGTTTTGGAAAGACAGATAAATCCCTGCAGACAGTCGACAGTCCACAGTGAGGAGAGACAAAGATAAGGTGTTGGTGAGAAGCAAGCAAGCTGGTCTCCCAGGACTTCATTAGTTTTAATTCCTCTCACTCTGCTCCATCATGATGAACACTAGCCTTTTTGCCCACTAGAGAGTAGAATCCACCTCCCTCACGAAAGCTTGTCACATATGACAATCAAGTGAGCATTTAAATAATCTGCAACCGAGAGATAATACACACGCTGAAGAAAATACTTAGAAATCAGCCGACCAGTGAGTATTGCAGAGGATTTGTTGTCCAAAAAAACAATGATGTGAATGATTAAAAACAACGACATATTATATTTTTGTGAAGCTTTGAGAAAGCGATTCATAAATAAACACTCTTGTCCATCAAATCGTTTTTTCCCTCTTTTGTTTGTGAGCTGCAGCGTTTTCAGTGATTGGGACTAAAACTAATCAAACCAATCCCTTACCTCTCACTTCAAGCATAATTATAAGAAGGAAGACCTCATTTGTGCAAACAGTGAAAACTATGATTTCGCTCATACTCTGTTTCATCTTTTTCTATTGCCTCGTTACACTCCAAATCAAGTTGGCTAATGTTGTGACACTTGGAATAATTATGGTACAAACAGAAGATGGTAATTAGAAAGAATGCAAGATATGAGCCACAGAAAAGAGATTTGTGGTTTCTATGCATAATGAAACACTGAGTCTTTATTCTCAACACCGCCCTTGGGCTGTCTATCTGCCTGCCTGTCTGTTACTGTATTTGAGGTATTTTGGCATCCACCATGTTAAATATTGCATCTTGCCAAATTTCTGCTGGCTTGAAGACAAAGCCCCACAGCTGAGGGAGGGTTTGAAAGGAGAAACACAATGAGCCAATTAGATTTTTTCTCCAGCAGTCAAATGAAATATTTACAGTGAAAGAAAGTTTATCAAGGAAGAGAATTCAATATTTACAGTGAAGTACAGTTCATTGCGGTAGAAAATGTTAACAAAATCTCAGGAATAAAAGTGCAACATTTATGTTTGTCATAATTTGAATTCTCCAGGTTCCCCTTTTAGGGAGTTTTCTTTTTCCATTGTTGGGACTTTGACATGAAACCTACATTCACATAACTTGGGTATTAATAAACTTCCCATTAGCTGCAACTTATTCTTTAGGAATCTTGACAAAGCAAAAAAATTAGAAAGTATTATTAAACTGGATCTGTTCCTCTCATGTCTTGCTCTACTTGTTTGCTCTTAGACGGTGCTAGAGTAGCTTTGCACCAGTCACAGTGCAAAACAACCCTTATTTAACATGCAGAACTAAGTTTGTTGTGAAGAGGGAACTAAGTGCCAATATGAAAACAGCAAATGAAGTATAACAGAGAAGCATCATGCTTTGTTGGTTGCTTTAGATAAATTTACCAATGATTACTAGGTGCTGCTCACACATTCTATCTGCCACCACCACTACTTTTGGAACTTGTTGAAATGTGGGCTTGTTCCCTTAGTGTACCAAGGCAGAACAGGTCTGGCAGCAGCACTGCTTAGTGGAAAACAGGCATTTGACATCATTTCCTGTAATGAGCTTTAGCAATCAGCTCAAAGCAGTCCTGAGCTTTAGAGAAGGCCTTAAAAAACGTGTTCAGAAAAACCAAGACCTACGGTCTGTTCGTAGAAAATTGTTGAAGAGCTGAAATAGTGGGAAGCTATTCCAGGAATCGATCGACTGGACCTGAAGAGCTGCCTCCATGTCGGCTCTGTACAGAGACAGAAACTTCTCAGCATGTTCAGCCATCAACTCTGGCCAACATGAAAAAGCCTGGAACAGATGCAGATGAAACAAAATTATATCAGAAAAACAGATAATGCAATCACAGAGTGTTCTTTTGGTTTTAATACATTGATTTCTGCTCATTTTAGATCAGTTCTTTGTGTCTGTACTCATTCCCAGTAGTATAATAGTGAACCCTGTGACTAGTATTACTAGTGTTACTAGTATCTCCCATTTTGACCTTGGGACTTCCAGGCCAAATTCGGCACAGATGTTTCTATATACTATGCCGGCCACTTGGTTATGGCGTTCCATGTATGCCCGAGCAAGTAGTCGGTCGTGGTCATCTTCCTCATGTACTCGTAGATATTCATCGTCTCATCCTGGACTGTGATACTACAACTCAAAAGTGTCGGGCCTCCTTCCGCTTAGTGTACAGTCTCAGGATACTTGGTGGTTGCAGCTTTCATAGCAGCCTCTTCCTCTACATCCCAGAACTCTGGGCTTGTAGCTTGAAAGATAGAGACCATCCACAGGGCGAGGGGGGAATTTATTTTATTTTAAAATATGGTTTGTTTATCATGAATTTGTCCACTGGATAAGAACTTTGGTGTGGCTTTCTTTAAATGATTGTTGTTGTTGTTTTTTAAATGCAGAATATTTACAATGCAGTGAAAAGGAGTTGCACAAGAGGATAATATTAAGTGGGAGATCAGCCAGTCAATTATCATTTATATTTTATAAACCTTTTTGACTGTAGCTTTATAGAGTTGCAAAGTAAGTATGAGGTGAAAGTTGAGGAGGATATATGTGGCAAAAAGTAGAGGAAATAATGGAATGGAAATATTATTTATATGTACACTCATACAAAAAGCAAAACCTACAATGTACATAAACATCTAGAAGAATCAATGTTTATTTTCAGAAAACCTCAATGTAGTCTATACTGTAACATCCTTACAAGACTTTAAAATAATATAAAAAAAAAAAATCCAACAATCAGATGTCACCCTGTGAGCAAGCACTTTGGCATCAGTGGGAAGGAAAAACAGCCATCTGCCTCGACCGGTTTGGGGTTAAAGTAGGGAGATAGGACAAAGGACATGCTGTGAAAGAGGGCCAGAGATTAATTACTTAAAGGACTGTTGGTAACGTCACATCACTTGATCATCTTTTTGATGTTAAAAATATGACAACAAAATTATTCCCCAAATATAGACAGAGAAAAAGGATTCACATTTTTGTTTTTGTCTGCCAACTTTCCAAGGCTAACCACAATTCTGGTAATAATACATAAACACACACATATACAAACAAACACACACACATATTATATACATATTTAAACATATATACACACACACACACACACCCCTTGTGTGTGTATGTGTGTATATATGTATATGTATATATGTATATGTATATGTATATATGTATTAGGGGTGCAACGATATTCGTATCGATATTGAACCGTTCGATACAGTGCTTTCGGTTCGGTACGCATATGTATCGAACAATACAACATTTGTAATTTATTTTATCAATTTTCCTTCTGTCGATGCTGTCTGTGTTGAGCGCTCAGTGAATCTGCGTTCGACTACTCCGCCTAGGCTGCACTGTCGAGCGCAGATCCACTGAGCGCTCAACACAGACAGCATAGTCAGAAGGAAGAGCGCAGGGCAAGCTAGCAAGACAGAAGTTAAGCTCTCCTTGCAACATGGACCTCCCCCACCCTCATTCAGATCTGGCGTTTGGAATTATTTTGGTTTTCATGTGACGTATGACCCTGAAGGTAAGCTAGTCATGGACTAAAGTAAAACAGTATGTTGGATGTGCCACGCAATGCTCAATTACATGGGTGGGAGCTAGTGTGTTAGCGCAGTTAGCTCGTTAACGGCCGGAGATTTGCCGTGTTGCGGCGTTAAGGTCATTTCAACGAGATTAACCTGAAAGCACTAGTGGGAACACAACGAATATGACTGCACATTTACGCCGACATCATCCTAGTGCAAAGACAAAAACAAGAAGCATGCTACTAACTTTAGCCGAGTCATTTAGACAGCTGTTAGCACATGATTCTCCTTATGCTGCTGAGAATATAGCCCAGAAGAAGCGGATAGTATAACTTTTATTTTGGAAAGAGACATTTCTCTGTAATAAACTCTCTTTTCCAAAGATGAGTGATTCCTCAATCAGATACAGGGCTCGCAAAATCGCTAGCCCGACGTCCTGGGGCTAGCGATTTTTTCAGTCGGGCTACCAAAATCTATCTCTTCCCTGCCCGTCGGGCTATTGTAGGAAGGAAAAATATATGTCAATGCTTTTGCATTCTTTCGGAAATGTAGCTGGGTAATTATGTCATTGGCATCGGTGAGCCACTGTCAATATGTGACATATTGAAATCGCGTTTGAATTTGCGCTTGTTTTTTTGCTTTCACTTTGCAATCGTGCGAACTGTGTATAGAGAGCGACAGCACATAATTTGTGCACCAATTCCTCTGACATCGTCTTATTAATCGTTAGCTTACTATGCAAACATGACAAGTGAAATCTCCCGCAGCAAGCTTAAACATGTGAGAGGTTGATCGCGCAGAGAATCGCTGAGCTTATGTGAGTGTGTGTGTAAAAGTAGCAGGATTTATATTTTAGTTCTGCTGAGCCAAATAAGACAGGTCAGGGTGAAGAAGTGACAGCCAAAGAAAAGCTTACCACAAAACGAAAAAGTTATGACAAATCAGACTATAAGGCAAAAAGAAAGTGCAGCTTTATGGTTTCATGGACAAAAGAATTTCTGTGGCTGCAATATGACGAGCTAAATAACCAGGGCTGCACATAAGTGGTCCGCAGGTGCGCATTCGCTGTCAAAATAAAAAACACGCACAAGGGTTAGGGTTAAATTTAAAAACTGTACTTTTGAGTTAAAATATATATTTATAATTTTAATAAATGACAAATTAAAAAGGCATGAACATTTTTTTGTATCGAAAAAATATCGAACCGTGACACCAAAGTATCGAACCGAACCGAACCGTGAATTTTGTGTATCGTTGCACCCCTAATATATATATACACACACACACACACACACACACACACACACACACACACACACATATATATATTTATATATATCATTCAGTCATGCTTCCTTGAATGATTTGATGCCTTTTAGTCTCTTTTTTTCATTTAATTAACAGAATTTATTCACAGGCAACTTGAATGAATACGGCGTCAAGAAATCATTCGACATTAATTGTGGAAGAATTGTCAGCCTGTGTTTTCATTTTGCAGTTTCCAGCATCAAGAAACTGAAAAGGAACATTTGAAATATCGCCTGATTCTCCCCTCAAGGTCACAAATACAAGGCATTACCATGTCAAAGGAGCTTGCAAAGAAAACCGTCTGGACTTCTTTAAGTTGCTTGAAGACGTTTTCAAGCAACTTAAAGAAGTCCAGATGCTTTTCTTTGCAAGCTCCTTTGACTACGATGACCTGGATGACTGAGAACCTTCACAGACATACGGCATTACCATGTCATTTTTTTCTGGCATCTTACATATCTGCCTCATCTTCCTCTGTTGAACAGAAAAACTGACCTCAGCGCATCAGCATATGATTTGAGGCTGGATGCACTTTTCTCTCCAACTTCATGTAGCTATCAACCGCAGAGGTCGACTTAGCGAAACAACCTTTGTTCACTGGACTACTACACAGCCTTGATTCTCTTCAGTTAGCTGAAGAAACCTGTGTTAGTGAGTCGTTAAAGTTTTCACAACAGCACCTGTGGGTTTTTTGTTAAAACACTTAATCGCTTTACAAAGAACCAGCAGTCACAGTAGTGACCTTGGCTCACATCTACTTTTAACAGGCCAACTTTACTTTCCTAATTCAGTTTTAGTCATCAAACATTTTAAGAGACATTAGCTCTTTCACACATAGTGGTTACTACAGTGGACAGCTATTCAAAGGCTGTATTCTTGTATTTGTGTCAGTGTTGATGGTATACTTGCACATAAACCACTACACTGGACAGTGATGTGTCACTCCATACCCTGCCACCCACTGGTCCTTCAATGTTACTATAGATGTATGACATGTCTCATTGTAATTTTTTTTATGCCTAAAGATGAATAAAAATACTTAAGAAAACAATGCTGATTGAGGTTGTCATAATTCATGCATGACAGCCCATATGGAAAAGATACATATAAATCTTATAAGGTTTGTATCGGTCTTGTGTGAAGCTTGTATGAAAAGCATACAAAAGTGAAGACAGATATAAGATCCCTTGAAAAATCATATAAATGAAACTTGTATGTTTTGGATAATTACTAAAACAATATATGAAAGTGGCCACTTTCATGAGTAAATCATATAAGCCTTATATGATTCACTACATGAAGTAGGCCACATCTGATGCAAGTCTTTTATTAGTTTTTTCTATTTCTTTTCCATATGGGAGGGTTAAACACATGGTAAGTGGATTAAACATAGTTTCTAATAAAATAACTCCACTTCCTGTTTTTGCTAGATACAGGATCTATTCCAGATGCTCAACTGTTTGAGTGGTTTTCTAGCCAAACAAATGCATGCAGGTAAATGTGATCAGAATGATACTAAGGGTATTTTTTGGCACCACAGGAGAAATTGTTATAGTAAGTGATAAGGTCTGTTTGGCAGACTAGGTTGCATTTGTCCCAAAGATACAAGATTTAGGTCAGGGTTTTGCACACGGTAGTTCTTCCACCCAAAACTGGGGAAAACTAGGAAACTTTTCTTTCTACTTTTAGGCAACACATTTGTGTTGTTATTTTGGGTTTATACTGCTAAACTGATAAAGAGATGATTCATTCTATGAGTGTGAGGCAGACAGATTTTATAACCAAAGAGTAAAATAAACCAGTAACTTAGAGATACGATCTTATATGAGCCCTGAAAAGGTTAAATGCACTGGTTCTTATATAGCGCTTTTCTACACTACCGGAGCACTCAAAGCACTTTATACAACATGCCTCATTCACCCATTCACACAAGCACTTTTTTCTAAGCTTAAGTGTCTGACATTTACACGCATTCATAGTTGGAGCTTTAAGTTGCTCATCACATTATCATCTACTAATATTTTGCTCTGTAAAAGATACAAAAGTTAACTACATGGCAGAGAAAAGTGAACTGTAAACAAAAAGTATTTGCCCGCTTCCTGATTTCTTTTTTGCATTTGTCATATTTCAGATGTTCAAACATATTTTAATATTAGACAAAGATAACCCAAGCAAATAAAAATGCAGCTTTTAAAAAATGATATTATTTATTAAGGGGAAAAAGTTATCTAACCTACTTGGCTGTAAATGAAAACCTACAGTGGGGCAAAAAAGTATTTAGTCAGCCACCGATTGTGCAAGTTCCCCCACTTAAAATGATGACAGAGGTCAGTAATTTGCACCAGAGATACACTTCAACTGTGAGAGACAGAATGTGAAAAAAAATCCATGAATTCTCATGGTAGGATTTGTAAAGAATTTATTCGTAAATCAGGGTGGAAAATAAGTATTTGGTCACCTCAAACAAGGAAAATCTCTGGCTCTCCCAGACCTGTAACGTCCTCTGTAAGAAGCTTTTCTGTCCCCCACTCGTTACCTGTATGAATGGCACCTGTTTGAACTCATCATCTGTATAAAAGACACCTGTCCACAGCCTCAAACAGTCAGACTCCAAACTCCGCCATGGCCAAGACCAAAGAGCTTTCGAAGGACACCAGGAAAAGTATTGTAGACCTGCACCAGACTGGGAAGAGTGAATCTACAATAGGCAAGCAGCTTGGTGTGAAAAAA
The DNA here is from genome assembly GCF_057382275.1 of Copadichromis virginalis. Taxonomy (NCBI): domain Eukaryota; kingdom Metazoa; phylum Chordata; class Actinopteri; order Cichliformes; family Cichlidae; genus Copadichromis; species Copadichromis virginalis. The sequence goes on from NC_140624.1 coordinate 28,304,573, forward strand.
TCAACTGTGGGAGCAATCATCAGAAAATGGAAGACATACAAGACCACTGATAATCTCCCTCGATCTGGGGCTCCACGCAAGATCTCATCCCGTGGGATCAAAATGATCATGAGAACGGTGAGCAAAGATCCCAGAACCACACGGGGGGACCTGGTGAATGACCTGCAGAGAGCTGGGACCAAAGTAACAAAGGTCACCATCAGTAACACACTACAACGGCAGGGAATCAAATCCCGCAGTGCCAGACGTGTTCCGCTGCTGAAGCCAGTGCATGTCCAGGCCCGTCTGAAGTTTGCCAGAGAGCACATGGATGATACAGCAGAGGATTGGGAGAATGTCATGTGGTCAGATGAAACCAAAGTAGAACTTTTTGGTATAAACTCAACTCGTCGTGTTTGGAGGAAGAAGAATACTGAGTTGCATCCCAAGAACACCATACCTACTGTGAAGCATGGGGGTGGAAACATCATGCTATGGGGCTGTTTTTCTGCCAAGGGGACAGGACGACTGATCCGTGTTAAGGACAGAATGAATGGGGCCATGTATCGTGAGATTTTGAGCCAAAACCTCCTTCCATCAGTGAGAACTTTGAAGATGAAACGAGGCTGGGTCTTCCAACATGACAATGATCCAAAACACACCGCCCGGGCAACAAAGGAGTGGCTCCGTAAGAAGCATTTGAAAGTCCTGGAGTGGCCTAGCCAGTCTCCAGACCTCAACCCCATAGAAAATCTGTGGCGGGAGTTGAAAGTCCGTGTTGCTCGGCGACAGCCCCAAAACATCACTGCTCTCGAGAAGATCTGCATGGAGGAATGGGCCAAAATACCAGCTACTGTGTGTGCAAACCTGGTAAAGACCTATAGTAAACGTTTGACCTCTGTTATTGCCAACAAAGGTTATGTTACAAAGTATTGAGTTGTATTTTTGTTATTGACCAAATACTTATTTTCCACCCTGATTTACGAATAAATTCTTTACAAATCCTACCATGTGGATTCATGGATTTTTTTTCACATTCTGTCTCTCACAGTTGAAGTGTACCTCTGGTGCAAATTACTGACCTCTGTCATCATTTTAAGTGGGGGAACTTGCACAATCGGTGGCTGACTAAATACTTTTTTGCCCCACTGTATGTCTTACATTGTTAAAGTAACCAAAGCATTACTGTGACCTCTGCCCCAAAACCTACGGCCTCACCACAGACAGTAATTACTTCTTATTTTATCATTTACACACTCAATTTTATAAGAAAAAACTCAGTTTTACCAGAAAAAAAAAAGATGTGTAACCAGTAAAGCCAGTAAGTATTTTGTAACCACAGGCCATACTATGAAAACTTTACAGGCTGGTGTAATGATGTACAGTGGAGGGGAGGATAACTGCAAACAGCAAACTTGCCTCTCTTCCCTTCCCATGACAGAATAAAGGAAAGGGAGAAAAAGAAAGGAGCCAAATAAACAATCATGCTAAAACAGTTTTCTGTTATATAAAAAAAACAAGTCAAAGTGTTGTTTAAAAACAAGACTGTTTTTATATCCATCATATTCAAAATGGACTTTTACGTGATGAAATGCTTCATTCACTGCTTTAGTTTCCTTAGATAATCCCCCCAAACATATTGAAGAGTCAATCTTTAAACAAAAAGACTCCAGAGAGAAAAAACAGCATTAGTAAGAACTGATTTAAACACTAGGTTGTCACTCTGACATCTCTGTATAGAAACAGCAACAACACAAACTAGCAAGGCAGTAAGCAAAGACACAGCAACTGAGTAAACAATTATTAATTTCTAAATTTAAGCTGTGACAGCTTGCGATGGTCTGAAAAAAAAAAGGCCTCTAATTTGTAGTTAACATCACATCTGAAGCATCCACCAGTCGCCATGGCAGCAGCAGAGCATGGCTTGTTAATAATAGTGCAGAAACAGATGCCTGAGTGCCATGCTGCCACTTAGGGCTGATTAAAAACACCACATCTCAACACCTAGGATTGATCAGTTTTACACTGTGGCATAAAATTCTATGTGCATATGGGGTGTGGGCGTTGTTTTCATCGTGCCTCTACTGCAGACGTTAATGCAACGCAGCCATTTGCCATGTCATCTGCCATTTTAACATGAGCTGCCAAACAAGGCAAAGAAAAGAAAAGAAAAAGGAAGTGCTGTGAAAGTGATCAAGAGACATATGAAATGATCAAGTGACATGTGGCATCTTTGCCACTACCACTCAGATGACGAAAAAACCCCTCATAGTTCGAAAAGAGTTTCAGAGTTACGCTTCTGCAGTTTGAAAAGACTTGTTAGCGAGACGTATTCTCACAACACTGAGAACACACAGTTTTGAATACTTTAACATACACTACGTCAGATGCAGTCGGCTTTTAAGATTTGAAGAACTTACTAGTTTCATAATGCTTCTTCACTATATAATGGATAATTCTGGTTGCAGTTTTTTTCCGTTGATATCAGCATCGGTGTGACATCCAAGGCCCTAGAGTGGCACCAATTGATAGTTTTTAGGTCAACCATTTCTTCTTATGCCAATTATTTTATTTATTTACTCAATGATTCAGACTTTAGTTTAGATTTTTGGAATTATCCATTTCTAAATTCCTTAAGCTTAAAACGTTCCTTTTTTGCTAAAGCATATAGTTAGGGCTGGGTCAGGTGACCCTGAATCCTCCCTCAGTTATGCTGCAATAGATGTAGACTGCTGGGGGATTCCCGTGATGCACTGAGTGTTTCTTCTTCAGTCACCTTTCTCACTCACTGCGTGTTTATATACTTTTCTGCATTGAATCGTACTTGTTATTAATCTCTGACTCTCTTCGACAGCATGTCTTAGATCCTGTCTTCCCTCTCTCACCCAAACCAGTCAAAGCAGATGACCGCCTGGTTCTGCTGAAGGCTTCATCCAGGTAAAACCTTCCTTCACACTGTTGCCAAAGTGCTTGCTCATAGGGGGTCATATGATGCTGGGTTTTTCTCTGTATGTATTATTGTAGGGTCTACCTTACAATGTAGAGCCCCTTAGGTGACTGTTGTTTCAATTTGGAGCTGTATAAAAAAATTGAATTGAATTAAGAAATTTACAATACAATTTTATTTATATAGCACATTTAAAAACAAGGTGTATGCCAAAGTGCTTCACAGAAACCAAATAAGAGCAATAATAAAATAAATAAAATAATATAAGTACAAATAGAATATACTAACAGGTGGGAGACATAACTAACCAATGATACCAGGCATAGTAGGCACGAGCCGAAAGGCTGAAGGCTGAAGACAAGGCTAAATAAATACGTTTTTAATCGAGATTTAAAAGATTGAATTGAATCAGACGCGCGGATAGCTTGAGGAAGATTATTCGAGAGGTAGGGTGCGACAGCGGTGAATGCGCGGTCACCTCTGGTCTTAAGGCGGGATCTAGGTCGCACCAGGAGCATTTGGCCTGCTGATCTAAGCGCTCTCCTAGGGGTATAGAAGCTGAGGAGATCCTTAAGATAGCTGGGCGCGGTGTTACTTATGATTTTAAAAGTGAGCAATAAGATTTTAAAATCAATGCGATGTTTAATGGGGAGCCAGTGCAGGTCAGAGAGAACTGGAGTAATAGACTCAAACCTACCAGTTCCGGTTAAGAGACGCGCAGCAGCGTTTTGAACAAGCTGCAGTTTGTGAATAAGGGCAGAATGGAGACCAGTATAAAGGGAATTACAGTAATCTAATATTGATGTAACAAAGGCATGGATACGTTTCTCCAGGTCCTTACATGGTATGTAGGGCTTGGCCTTAGAGATTACACGTAATACAATACAAAATACTACATAGAGTGCACTATACAGGTCATCGGATGTTCAAGATGGGCTTTACATCTTCCAACAACTGCTCACACTGTCAAGGCAATACACCAGACAATTATATCCACGCTCTTTGGTTCTGTCCACCAGTTCAGATGTTTTGGCGCGAGATATGTGAAGACTTATCGAAGTGTCTGAAATGTAACATTCCAACTTCCCCCTTAGTGTGTTTACTGGGCAGCTTAGATAATGTCACTTCAGAAAAGAATATCGCCCATATGGTTTTCACTGCCCTATGCATAGCCAAGAAAACTGTCCTCATGAACTGGAGAAATAAAAATAATCTTAATTCTAACCAATATAGAAATTATCTATTAGATTACATTAGTCTTGATACAGCCTCTGCCACCACATCAGATCAATTGCTCTGGGCTCCTTTGATCAGCTCCATCCCCTAGTGGGGGTGGGGGGTCATAGTTTGGTCCCGCCTTCACTGTTGTGATTGGTGTGGGGGTAGGGACAGGCTTAGGGCGTCGGGGGGTTCCCCGGAGGCATCTTCCTTGGGGGGCTCAACCCGGGGTAGCGGTCATGTCCGGTTGGGGGCTCTGTTGGCTCTCGGGTGACTGTTTCCTCGTGGCTGCGTGCAGCGGGGCTAGGGGAGGGTCTGTGCTGACGGACGTGGGTTACTGACCTGGTAGCCTGGCTGCCCCTGGGTGGGTCCGGGATGGGCGTGAGGTTCTGGGGGTGCTCCGTCTCTGGGCTGGGGCCCTGGCCGGGCCTCGGGGCCTTGGGTCCTGGTTTGTGTGTTGCCGAGGTTGTGGGCGGGTGAGTGCATGGGGGCCCATCCCTGGCGCAGGGTGCCGCCGGTGCGTCGAGCCACCTGGGGGGCCCTTCAACTGGTGGGGGAGATTGTCACACCTTGCAGGAGCTTTCCTCTCCTCAGGAACTCTCTGCAGGAGGGGGAGATACAGGAGAGGTGGAGGAAGATCTCAGCCTGGGCGTCTATTGTCTCATGTAGTCTGGAAGATGAGTGGATGGTGGGGTGGGTGCAGTTTTCTCTGTGGTGGGGTTGGGTGGACTGTCCCGGGCTCTGTGGGGCGCTGCTGCGCTGGGCCCCGGTCTGGATGGGCCTGGGCCCCCTTTCCCTGGCGGGTCGCGGAGTATGGGAGTGCCTACTGGGGTCAGCGGGGGAGCTGGCCCCAGGGAGAGGGGTCACCTGCCCCTCCCTTCCTTCCCTCCCCATCTCCAGCTGCCTCCCTCTTCCCGCTCCACCACAACCACCCACACATGCAGGGCCTTGGAGTAGGGGTATGTCACCAGGGTGCAGAGGAGGCTACCCCCCCCTCTGTCCCCTTCTGGCTGCCTCTGCCTCAATTTTATCCCACAACTTAGACATTCACATTACTCACACTCTCATTACACATACATATAGGATCTTGGGGGTGGGCACGATACACGGAATCCAAAGTACCATCAGGGTGTACACCCCACCCCTGGCGTCGTTGCCCACCTCTCAATTTTAAATACACGTAGACATTGAGGGCTAGCAGGAGGGACCATGCGCTTACCTGCTGCTCTCTGGCAGGTAGCTCCATGCCCTCCTGGGTTTTAAATGCACCTTAGAACACACATGCATCAACACTACAATGAGTGGGTGGAGGGAGGTTTGGAGTCTTCTCTCACCCCCATTCTCTGCGGCCTGCTGGAGTGGGAGGGCTAGTAGGAGGAGTTGGCCGTCCGACTGCGGTCTGGAGTGTGGGGCCTTCCTGCTGCTGCGGAGTCGGGGCGGTCTGCCTCTCCCCACCGCAGGGAAAAGGGTAACACCACCTGGGTCTGGGTGCAGTTCCCCCCTCCAGGGGCAAGGGTACCTAGACCCGGTTTGTAGAGTACGCTTGGGGAGTGTGATCGTGTGTACAGCGTCTCTTTATGTCTGTCTCCACGTTGGTTGAGTGTTGAGTAAGTGCATATGAGAGCATGAGGGTGGGAATGGATGTTTGTGTCTGTGTGTGCCTGTATGTCTGTGTCTATATGTCAGGTTGGGTATCAGACGCCACCTCTCTGGGGACACCTCAGGCCCTCCAAGGTTTGGAGGCCTATCTCCACCCACCACCACTTCCCCTGCCAGTGGCGGACTCCCTCAGGTGTCGGTGCGTTGGTGGTTCTTTGTGTCTGGGGTGGGCGTCCGGGTACACACCGGCTCACTCCTTGGCGGCCGCTTATCGGGGCCTGGAGCCTGGGGCTCGCTCAGGCCACTTCGGAGGTGGGGTGCCCCCGGCCTCTCGGCCTGGGGCTCGGTCACTCAGGCACAGCTGGCTGCCGGGCGCGTCACTGCAACTCCCCCTGGCTTCTGCTCCGCGGCTGCTGAGTGGGCCCTCATCTGGGACTCTCCTCAGCTCTTACTGGGACAGTGGCGCGGCTGCCCCTCTGTTGGTCTTCCTTGGTCTCTTGTGTTCTGGGGGCCTCTGGATGTCTGGAGTTTTGATCTCCTCCATACCTGCTTCATACCCTGGAGGACGGGGCTGTGGCCCCCCCACACTCCCTAGCAGATCGTTACATGAAGAAACCTTTGGAATGCAAGCATGCTGATCCACACAGGTATGCACACAGGTGTACACACGGGTATTCACAGACGCGGACTACAGCTTTCTTGGCTGCTGCCTCAAAGCACATTGTGCGCTGTCTATCTTGCGTGCTGCACAATATCGTTTATTATTTAGTATCTACTGATATCTACTGCTAGCTAGTTTATTGTGATGGTGCTGTTTTTTCTATTATGTTGCTCTTTGTTGTTTGCTTTCTCTTCTTTTTTTTTTCTCCATACAGGTGACCCAGGTGTTTTGGTTTTTTTGTTTGTTTTTGTTTTTCTTTCTTTCCCCCTTCTCACCGTCTCTTCTCCCCTTTGGTTTTCTTTCTCTCCCTCTCTTTCTTTCATTCTTTCTCCCTGTCCTATCCCCCAGTCATGTCTGTCCCATTTGTAGCAACTGAAAATAAAATAAATTCATAATTATAATAAAGGTCAATCAAATGGACCAATATGGCAAGGCCATGATGATCCACTTGGTAAAATAAATCCGCTTGGCATCTTTCTTGGCCTTAAGACAACAATTCTGATGGCTAAAGATCCAAACGGGACACAAAAAAAAAGAAAAAAAAAAGAGATTAGACGTAATTGATAGAAGCCAGATTTAACTACAGAGGACACATGTTTGTCCAGCTTGAAGGAACTGTCCAAGACAACACCCAAGTTCCTCACAGTGTCAGAAAGGGAGTTGGCAAAGGGCCCAAATACACCAGTTAGTTCAGCCCGAGGGATGGGAGTATCAAAGATTACAATTTCTGTCTTCTTATCATTTAAAATGAGGGAATTGCTCAGTAGCCAGTTTTTAACTTCACTCATACAATCAAAGAAGTGTTGCAACGATGACGCGACATCCTCAGCTAGTTCAAAATAGATTTGAATGTTATCTGCGTAAAAATGAAAGGAAATATTATATTTATCAAAGATTCGGCCCAAGGGTAACAAGTATAAAGAGAACAGCAAAGGACCCAGCGCAGACCCCTGGGGGACACCAGAGGTGACAGGGGCAGTGGAGGAGGAGTAGATAGGATTTAAACCAGCTAAGGGCACTGCCCGTGATGCCCACCAGATGCTTAAGCCTCATTAAAAGGACATTATGATCCACCAAATCAAAAGCAGAGGACAAATCAAGCAAAACTAAGACCACAGGGTGCCCTGAGTCAGCAATTGAGAGAAGGTCATTAAAGACTTTCAGTAATGCAGTTTCCATGCTATGGCGTGGCTTAAACCCCGACTGAAATTATTCCCCAATATTATTTGCATCCAAATAAGTTTGGAGTTGGGAGTGAACAATCTTCTCTAGGACTTTAGACAGAAATTGGAGTTTGGAAATAGGACTAAAGTTAGCGAGATCATTCTGATCGAGGAAGCTCCTTTTGAGTATAGTTTGCACTACAGCGTGTTTAAAGGCAGCCGGAACATAGCCCAATAACAATGACAGGTTCATTAGTGATAAAATATAGGGCCCGATAATGTTAAACCCTTCTTTAATAATGCGAGATGGAAGAATGTCATGAACAGCGTTTGCATTTTTCAGGTGATCAATTATACCCCTGAGAGTGGGCAGTGAAAGTGGATCAAACTGATTGAGGTTAGTGGAGCATCGTAAAGCTGGGGCCTGACTCATCACAGTGGGGTGCGAGACTCTTAGAGATAAGATTCTGCCTGTAAAATGATTTAAAAATCCTTCACAAAGAGCTAAGGAAGCCAGTCTAGGCATTACAGGACAGGGATTAATCAATGAGTTAAAGGTTTTAAATAAAAAATGTGGATTGTGACTGTTATCTGTAATGACAGCCGACAGGAAACCTGCCTTAGACAACCTAACAGATTTCTGGAATTCCAGGCGGGTCCTGCGAAGGATGTCAAAAGACACCTGGAGCTTATCTTTTTTCTTTTAAATTTGCATATTTTTGTCACTCAACACATTCTGAGGTGGGAAAAAAAGGACCTTCTTTGAAATAAAAGTCAAAAGTCTAGCAGTCTTTTAAATTGCATCTGAAGTCCTAATGTATTAAAGACAGAAAAAAAGGAATAAAATACCTCAGAGTGATGTTCTTCATTCTGTTGCAAGACTTCGATGCAGAGCTCTCCCAGCCTCATCATGTCCTCCAGTCTTTTCTCTGGAGGTACCTGATGTTCCACTATGTGGGAAAATTCCATAGCAAAGAAGCAGAAGCCATTGCAGATTAGTTTTACACTCAAACATGACTACAGAACATTTCAGAGAAGCCTCTGTTGTGTGTACAGTATGTTGGGTTCTGGGTCAAACCCTACTGATCACTAACAAATCTATCATTACGTTATTCATGATCATCTATCGTTTACTGTGATCCTCTGTTCTCCCTTCAAGCACCACCCTGAAGTGACATCTTTTGGTAAAAATCAAGCTATAAACTCTCACCCTTGATTTTAGCATATTCAATCAACTGACTATAGTTGATTTGAGCTGCTTGTTCCAGACACCTCTGCACCAGTTTCTTCGTATCCTCTGGAGGAACAGGGGTAGTGATGTCTTTCATCAAAACCTGAAAAAACACATATCTCATTTAGGTCTTCTTAGAGCTCAAGAGAAGCCCCACTGTATGGCTTGTCAAACCTTCTGTGTGTCAGATGCAGCCAATCAGAATAAAACCGGTGGTCAAACAGTAGGATAGCCTCCTTGGACATAGAGCCACATAAAGTGGGGTGTTGAGCACCAGAGTAAAAATATGACGTGAAAATAAGTTGGATAAAACTTGATTTTAGTCAGGATAAAAGTCAGAATACTTTCTGGGTGCTGTCATGTTGAGCTTTATTTAAATTTCCATGTATCCATCCATTTACATTATATATAATATATACATTAGGTGAATGTGCAGTAGTAGCATGTATGCAGCAAGCAGGTGAATTCTGTACATTAAGTGAATTAGATTCACTTAATTAATTGACTTACTTGAACAAAGATTTGTTCAAGTAAGACTGGGGTTAGCTTTCTTGCCTTTCTAGCAGCATAAGTCTTCTTCAAGTCTTATTCCCTTGAAAACTGGTCTGTACTTTGTCTGAAGACATTGATAATCACTTGAAACCAAATTGCACAGATACGTGATTAAACTGATTCTAAGACAGCTGATAAACAAAGGCAACACGCTTTCCTTTTCTATACATGTATGTTACATGTTTCATGAAAAAACTGTGCAGGACATTTGTACAGTGGTGCAAAAAATATTTAAGCCCTTCCTGATCTCCTAACTTTTTTTGTATGTTTGTCACGGTTACAGTAAATGTTTCAGATGATTAAAAAAATGTAAATATTAGACAAAGACAACACAAATAAACACAAAATGGGGGGTGTTTATTATTAAGTAGAAAAGAAATACAAACCTGGATTATGACACATACAAAAAAATCGGGGCAAACACTTTTTCACACCACTGTGCTGTATGTTAAAATATGATTTAATCAGAGGCCAATTACCCGTTCCTGAAGGGAGAGCGTGGCCTTTAGGGCCCCATCTGGTCGTCCAAAGGGAAAGCAATACCTGCAGATGCAAAACGTAGGCAGCCACTTAGAAACAATCTCAAGGACAACTTCATAGAAAAAAAAAAGAAAAAAAAAAGAGAAGAAGAAGAATAGGAAAATGCGTTCAGTGGCAGAAAACGGTCAGTTGGCAACAGATGGCTGCCTGCTCTTGTCTAATTACACTGATGAAGGAAGCGTTTCTCACCTACAGCTCCATCGGAGTACAGATGAGGCAGTTCATGCAGGTTTCTCGTTGTTAATTGACAAGTGAACAGTACTTAATAAACAAAGGCATGCAGTCACACAGGTCAGCCAGTTATTAGACCAAAAAGAAATACAGGCAGATGTTTTGCTCTGCTAACAGAGAAGAAATTATGAAACTCACTAAACTAAACTAATATCACATCGGACTTTGTTTAAAGATTCAATTCATACTTTATGTCACAAGTTCATGATCTTCATTTAAAAGAAAAATCAATCTCCACTAAAGACCAAAATGCTCAAAAGGCCTGAAATGTCTTTGATAAATACGTATTTTATCTGCATCGGCAAGCAAGCTTCTGACAGAAAGGAGACATAAGTGGTGATAATGTTTAAATGAGTGAATATGAGATATCTGATTAAAGAGAAAATCGGCAGAATTTTAGTCAGTCAATTCTATTTTAGTCAGTATGGGAAAACGAGGATTTTTAAGTGCTATAGTAAAAATTTTATAAAAAAAACCAAGACTATTTATGGTAAATCTTCAAAGTTTCTAAGCATATGTAATGATAACTGTGAAATTGTATCTTTATATATTTAATATTTTTTAACATATTTTTAAAAAACCAATGAAAATGTTGTGCTTTTATTTTTAATAGTGTAATAGCTTTTGAGGTATTCATGTTCAAACATATCCACAGATTTCAATCTGGGATGGACCATTTTTCAAGAGACTTGAAAAGTATTTGATATTTGAAGCTAAAATTTCACTGAATCCTCTTTGGACCATAAATGTCTATTTTATTTTAAATAGTTTTTTGGAATTTGACTTTAATGAATAGAGACAATAAAGACAGAGGAGGAAGGAGAGGGGAAGACACGCTGCAAAGGGCTGCGGGTCAGACTTGAACCCAGGCCGCTACTTTCTGGCCATGCGGCATATGGCTGCCTGCTCACCCACTGAGCCAAACCGGCGCCCCGACCACAGAGCTTTTACACAAATGGGGGAGGGATGAACAGAATGTTCTAAAACTTGGCTGACAGGGCTGAGACAGAACGACCCTTATATAAATTTAAATGACACAAGGGAAAGAAATTGATGATGTGAAAGATATTTAATTGTTGATGGCACTAGTACAGCACATTTACTGTTATGACATCTACTAAGGGAGTTTCAACAGCGTTTCTCTGATTAACCTTCACAAAGAGAAATTTTACTGAAGTGATGTAAAACATGAGGGTACAAGCATCATGTTATCATCTTTCTGACCCATTCATCCACTCCAACCTCTTCCAATGTTGAAGCACTACAGATGCATGATGTAAGTTAAAATTTCCTTTGTTTTTCTGGTTGAGACAGTAGATATGACAGTGCTAATAAAGGTGAGAGATCGTTTCCAGTCTCAGACATGAAAAGCTCTTTTTCATGTCTGATTTTATTTCATTTCATCATCCAAATATTGTCTAAGCAATCTGTTTTGCTTTCCAAAAACTATGAATCCCACATGCACTTAATAAAAAAAAACAATAACAACAAATAGTAACTATGCATTACTATGTACTGGACCAGACAATATAAGTAAGAGACTGCAGGGATTTTCAGGTTTCACTCAGACAGCCACACTGAAGCCTACTGAGAACTTACACTAAAATTACAGACTGTCAGACTAATTTTCAGTTTGTTAACAAAAAGCTGATATTTTTCAAATAAAATAAACGGTGGTCTGCCTGAAAAATGTGAAACTGGAGGAGTAGGACTGATTATCAGTGATTCAATGTAGGTACGGGGGCAAATTTTATAGTGAAAGGAAGTTAAAAGACATTAACAACTCTGACTTAATCCAAACCAAACTGTGGAAATCCATCTCTTTTCTGGGTGACATTTGCATAATCCCTGCCTTGTCTTGGCCATTGTTTATCAGCATTAGCCTCTTGTTTAGGTGAGTTAGTAATGACTCCTGCTGATCGACCCCCTCTTCCCGGCCCCTCCTGTGTTCTCTGGAGCCAGATGGAGGGCCCTCTCAGACATGAAGGGTTTAAAGAGATGGGTTTCAGTACAGTTAATGGCACAGGTCCATTCAGATGAGTGTTGCTCAAGGTCCTGGGGCTGTCGCTTTCACACCATCCTCACAATGTGCTCAAACAGCAGCGGCATTGCTGAATGGCAGCACGCAGATTCAGGGAGGTCTCATCAGCTGCCATCAATACATGTCTTGCACCTGTTGCATGTTGCCGATGGTGCTAAAAATACCCTGACTGCTTTCATTTATGAGAATGAAGATAATGTTTTTATTTTTGTTTTACAAATTTTCGGCATTTTGTTTTTTGTTTTTGTCAATTTATTTTTAAATGCTTTTTTTTATTACGTTTTAACACCCCCACCCTCCCACGACAGTCCATCTACATAGTTGGCAAATCCACAATCATAGATTAAGAAAACCACACATTGTAATAAGAATATAAATGATTACAATAGTAATAATAAACAATCTTACTGTGTAGTCCAATTTATGTATGTCTTTTTAAGTTAACCAGTTAGCAACAGCCATCAACTTAACAATTACAGGCATTATTATTTCAACAAGTTCCTCTGAAATAGATGACCTGAACCTAGAAATCAATTTATACTCCCAGAAGCAGTGACAATATGAACAGCACTTAATGTGCAGAGGAGAGCGAGAGCAGTTTATCTTGTGCAAAACAACAGAATGAAGAATCTAACACTGAGTTTCTCTCAGTCTGTTGCATATGAAGGTAGATTTGATCAGGACTATAGCTACCTGCCTGTCATCCCTTACATATTCTGTGCCTAAATCCTTTACCCACTTATGAGGAGAAAGAGAAGGGAGTAGAATACAGAAGGTGCTCCAAGACAAATATCCAAAGAAGCGTTCCTTTGGAAGTTTTGCCTACAACTGTTGGCTCATCTTCAAACAGGTCTCCAAGTACATGAATCCCCCTGTCCCACCATTAATGCTGTCATATAAAATAGGATTGAGCTTTACCACTGGACTTCTATTACGGACATCACAAGTGACCAGACTCCATGGGGAGTGTGGAGAACAACTCCACGAATTAATACATGATTCCTTTTAAAATACGCATGTAGCTAAGACCAAAAACAGCAGGCATGGCAAACCCAGTTGTACAACAGAATTTTAGGCATCCGTGTCTGTATGTAATTGTAAAAGTCTAAGCCTCTGTTTAGGTTTTTTGCCATCCCGTATAAAATTAGAGACGGCCTTTTCTGTATCCTGAATTTTCTTCTTCGGCAAGTACAGAGGATGCATCTGCAGAGAGTATAAAATACGAAACAAAGTGGTAATTCATGCCATCATTCAAGGTCTATTTTAACTGCATGCAATAAACTGGAAGAAAATTGAGCTTCCACAGGTCCACATGTTTGGTGATATTTTAATTCCTAAATATGTAAATCCAGATACTGACCGACTGAAGGGAATATTGTTCATTGTCCCCCACATTTCCAGTAGTGTGGCCTGAGATTGACTAAAGTTGACCTTTTAACGAGTTATAGAGCCTAATTCACTAAAGAGTGTTAGAGTAGCCACAACTGATAATCAAGAGGAGGACAAAAACAAAAGAATATCATCAGTCAGACATTTCTGAGGAGAGAAAAAAAGTCTATTCTAAAGTTATGGAGGGCGACATACAAGTTGTAAAGAGATTCACACATTTTCTTGGAGGGAAACATAAAAGTACATACAGGCCCTCCTTAATAGTTATTGTTTTGTCAAGTGTTAAGGAGGGCAGCAATGTAAAAAACTAATTCCCATGCTTTTTGAGTTATATGATGCCAGCCTAGCTCCTTTGCAATTTACTATGGTCCAGATCTGAAAAATGAGTTTCTTAAAATTTGCCATTTCTTTCTTAAGGAGTGACAGGATATTGACGACATGGTTGATGCCCTTCAGATTAAGTGATAGAATTTTAATATCACTCATATGTATTATTTTTCATGTGATTATGAAATTAGTAATCACACACACAAGAACTGGTGCATAGCACACATGCAGTGTAAAAAAGACTGTCCCTAATAACCCACCCACAACCACAAACTCCAGCTTTGAACAGCCCCACAAGACCCCACAAGAACAGAAACAAATAAACACAGAATGGAATTATGACCTCTTGAGCAAGTGAAGCCAAGATCCGTCCCTCCACCATAAAGAGAGAACCATATACCGCCAGCAGGGGTATCCCACTCATGATGTTAGTTCCCCACACACTCCCACACCCTGGCCAATTGGCAGTGTCAATGAATGCAAACCACAGTAAGTCAAGAATTATTTGAGAATAAAAAAAAAAAAGCAACATAAAGAAAAAAGGGAGAGACAAAGAGAAAAACAAAAATAATAAAATTCTTAAAATACTAATGTGTTAGTATGGTCCAACACTGCTTACTCATTTTGTAATGCAGTGCACCTCCAAAGAAAAAGAAAAAAAAACAAAATCGGCATAGCCTGTTCGTATCTCCTTATCACAAACAACTGCAACTGAGTTTCACTCAGAACACTGAAATATATACGGATACTGTATTTCCTCTCTTTATAGGGTGCTCACGCGCCCCGTTAAATTGCCGTCTGGCCCCTCACCTGCGTTAAACAATCTTGGCAATGTAAATCTTGCTTCCTTGAAACGACAGGTCGCCTTTCTCCCTGCCCGCTGATTGCATTCTGCTTTTGTCACTTACGTTGTGCAGTTTGATGATAGTAGATTGTTGTCGTTTTTCATCAGGGGGCCAAGGCTGAGCCCTGTCGATCGTAACAGTTCTTTGTTTAGCTTCCAGGCCCAGCATCTTCTGAAGCCAGGTTTCAAACAACTAGATTGCCTGTTTTCCTTCTGTGTCTCAAGTTCATTATCAGGATCCGTGACTCTTCCCTCCAACGAGACTGTGCAGCGTATATCATTTACAGTTTCTTATTGGTACTGTTTCGAATTTATATCAGTGCAAGTCAAAAAGCCGCTGGGTCAGCTTTTTGACTTGCACTGACATACCTACAACCATGAGGGAAAATAATGACAAACCTGCATTCATATACTAATGAATAAGGAGTATCAGTGTTTCAATGTGATTGTTACATGTGAAAAATTAATTTGTTCTCAAATGTGAATCATGTATGCAATGTCTGGTGAGTCATATAAAATCTTGTGAAAAAGTATTTCACCCTTACTGATTTCTTTTCTGTTTTATGTTGTATATTTGTCGAACTTACATATTTGAGATCTTCAAATTAATTTTAACATTAGACAAATATTACCCGAATAAATACAAAATGCTAATTAATCATAGTTAATTAATGATTTAATGTAAGTTAACAATGATGAACCACATTATTTTGGGAAAGCTGACTTCAATTTCACAGGCCACACCCCCCCCTGAATACTGCTAGACAAGCTAAATCAAGAACTCACTTAAACAGAATCTGTCTGACTAAGTGACTCTAGCTCTTCTGGGAGACACCGATGGGCACCTAAGCTAGCTGAGAAACATAATCTTGTCTCTATATCACAGGTTCCCCTTTCCATAATGAAACTAATATTTAAACAAGTCGACAAAGTCTAAAATAAAAGATCAACACTGATTTTTGGCAGAAGGACAGAAATCTGAATTTTCTATGTAAATGACATTGAACAGTTCATCCACACAGAAGGTTTTGATTACAATTTTAAATTCCATGACTTCCATGACAGAAATTTCATGACCACATAAGTCTTGACACTTTCTAGTTTTAGCTGAAAAAATAAGTCTTCAGAAACAAATATACTTCTATTGGTCTTCAATATGAAGGTGTTACATACCTAAAATGTGTGATCTGGTTCTCCAGCAGAGCAATGAGACGACTTCTGATTGCCTCAAACTGCACTTTTTCCTCCATGGTCACTGTGCCTATCCCATCAGGCCTGATGAGAACGAGAGAGAGAGGGGAAAAAAGAGACAGACTCATGTTTACATAATGGTGACAAATTACTGCTTGACGGTGGGAAGCAGCTGGTGTTTTTAGCATGACCAACTGATAATGAATCGTGGAGTCTAGATTTCATGTAAAAAGCTACGTTCAGAGTTCGCCACGGGGGTAGCTCTGCATGCTTGATTTGACATTTGAGTCTTATGTCTAATGCCCTTCCTGACACAATCTTAAAGGACCTATTACTTGCTAAGCAAATATGTAAACTACTACACTATACATTATAAAACTAAACTTGAAGCTTGAAAGCTAAGCTTGTTGTTTCCCTTCTACAATGTGGTTAGCATTGTGAAAGGGTTTATTTTAATGCAAATCAACATCTTTTCTTAAATATAAATTGGTACTTTTGGTTGCTAACCCTAGTAGTAAGTGAACCGCACAATACTAAAAGAAGTCTCCTTAACTCAACTCAGCATGAAACTAAAGTGCTAAAGTGCTTCACAGGTAAAAAAAAAAAAAAGGAGATCAGGAAGAATACTTTTGCAAAATCTTACCAACATTAAGACAGTAAAATGTTCAAGATAAAAAAATAAAGCTGAAAATAAATAAAGTAAGCACAATAAGTATCACCATGACTAAGTTGTCTTCCATTTAAAAAAGACAACTATCCATCTACTGTCCTGCAGCCTCAACTTCTGGATGCCAGATGGAGATGGGTGCCAGGTCACCTCAGGTATAAATGATCTCAGAGCAGAGGCAAAAAAGCTTTCTCCTGGCAACACTTCCAAACAGTCGTACTGGCTCAGTGTTTTTCTAATGATACTTTCATGAAATAAATAATGCCATGGTGTAATATTTCATGTGTTGTTGTGTTTCAAGGTTGTAGTTTACAAATAATAATAATAATAATGATAATAATAACAATATAAACTAATAATAAAATAATAATAGACCTTAATTCAAAACCTTAGAATTGAAAGTGGCAGTACTGTGTAAACTGTGGGCTGTATATACTATACATAATTCTTAGTCTTCATTCTTCATCAAGACTCTCTTAACCTCCTAAGACCCGAACTCTTCCACGACATGCATGTTTAATTTCTCTTTGATATTTGGGCTGGTTGGGGCCCGATGAATGTAAAAACAAAGAATTACCAGATTTTTTTTTTTTACCTTATTTTTGTTTTTAAGAAAATTAAGAGCCACATATGAGGATATTTGTTTAAATAATAGAACAGTAGCAGTATAATGCCCTCGTAAGTGGATATCAGGCCCTTGTAGACCAAAATTGAGTATTTTGTTCTAAATAACCCAAAATGTGATGTCCACATATGTGGACACCAGGTCCTAGGAGGTTAAAAAGCAAAAGATTTTTATAACTAAGAACTCTACACCAGCTAAATGCCTGAAACATCAAGAACCGAAATAAAAGCAAAATTCAACACCACAGAAAAGAGTCAGGGTGCTTTTTCTCTCCTTGGCTTCTTTTTTTACTCTGGCTTGTTTCACAAACAAACAACAAACTGATCAGTCAGCCAATTTTTCTACGATAACCTCAAAGTTAACCAATCAAACGCTCAGACTTGTCCTGCTCCTCACAATTCATCTGGCTGTCAGCAGGAGAGTTGACAAAAAATGTTTGGTGAATGCTTCATTAATGCTTTTAAAGCCTTCATTCTGTTCTTGCCTTGGTCTGAATAGCAGTTTGTTAAAAAAAAAAAAAAAGGGAAAAATGCAATCAGGACCCAGAGCAAGCAGCCTTGACTTTCTGGGCTTTCTCTGTGCCTCTGAAAGAGAAAAGAACCCTCTCTAAACGGCACTTGTGGGCACCGGAGGGAAGAAGCACGGAGGTTGTCTGTTAATGAGTTGTTCTTATAAAAGCTTTCAGTGGTTTAGCCCATGACTGCTGCATGTTGAGTACCAACAACTCTGCTGAGCTCTTCAAGGCACATCATGACTCTCCAAAGTTGAAAATAATAGCATGACAAGAAAGCAACAAAGTCTCAAAGACAGAACTGCGGATACTGAATCATCAAGCATTAACCTCCTGAGAAGCATAAATGTGACAATAATAAATTTACTTTACTTTACTCAGAAAAATGTTTTTCTACAGCAGAGTTGTGGAAAGGACACCAGTGAACACAATGATGGAAGAAAACAAAAGAGAAATGAAACTAAATTATATTTTTATTCTCTGATGTTCAATAGTGCCACCTGCTCTCTTGTAGAAAAAAATATGTTTAATTTAAAAAAGGAAAGAAAATTTAATTCAGTATATAACATGAATAATATAAACATAAATATTTCATATAATATAAAATAAGTAAAACTACTTAGCATTACAAATACAGACTTTTAAATTAATAAAGATGTCAGTAGTTACTTATAAGGGGTTCAAATTAAACACATTTAAAAAGATTTTTTTTAAACTAAAACAATTACATAAATTAATTAAATAACTTTTTTCTTTTAAAGCAAAGACATGCAAAGTTAACTAAAATCCGATTCAGTGTTATTCACAGCCCGGGGAAGGTGGAAGTTGCAGAGGTGGTGGTGGATAACAACAGGACGTTGTCATGTATTGTGAGAGAACATCAGTGCCACTCTTCAGCTCCACTCAACTCAATTCAATCAGTAATGAGAAGCAGCTTTCTTTGCACAACAGCACTTGTTAGCACAACTTGTAAACCCTGTTGTTCCCCAAATCTTTCAATTCATCACAACTCCCCCACCGCACTGCTCACAACCTTATTTAACAAGCACCAGTTAATCCTGAGGGAACAGAAAGCAGAGCCATTGTGAGGGGGGCGTGTGTGTTCACTCATGTAAAAATTTGCTTTCATGCTGAAGAAGCCAAGGGTCTCATTGCACAAATGAAGATGTGAAGACTGTGATGGGAGCAAGATGCATGATAGAGGGACTGCCTGAGGCTCCAAGCCCCCACAGTTATTGCCAGCTGTTCTGTAATCTGAGTTGTTCATCTTGCTCAAACAATCAATCTGCATCCCAGAGAAAGATGACAGAAAATAAAAATGGCTGTAGAGTTTTGCAGCTCTTGCCTTTTTGTAACAAGACTATATGAATAGTTTGAAGGTCAGGTGGTTTTTTTATATTGAGTTGCTGTTTTTAACATATTAGACATCTATCTTGGTGCATAATTTGTCATATTTGACTATAATACACAAAACCTCAGGAGCTGAGCAACAAATCTCAGCACACAGATACATTTTAGGTTCCTAAAGGTTCTTATTTAGATATTATGTTGTCTTCATACTGCCAAAAAGGCAAAACAGCCTCTACTATTCTCCATCTGATGTAGCTCAGGAGGTAGCGAAGATCTGCTAACTGGAAGGTTGGTGGTTCGATGCTCGATGATATTTAGGCATACATTTCTGCATGCCTAAATATCATCGGGTAAGACTATGAACCCTGAGTTGCTCGCGAATGCTCCCTTTAGAATAAATGTGTGTGAATATTAGCTAGCTCTTAGGTGGAGAGAAAAGTGCTTGTACGAATGGGTGAATGAGACATGTTGTATAAAGCACTTTGAGTGTTCAGTTCAGTTCAGTTCATTTTTATTTCAAACATTTCAAACATGTGCCTTCACAATCATTACAAAATATCATTCCATTATTTGTTTGAAAAGGAGTAGGCTGAAGTATTTACTTATTTGTCCCTACCCCCTCAAGTTTTACCTCTCAGTATGAACCTGACCCAGTATGAACCTTCCAGATCCCTCAGGTCATCTGGATCCGGTCTTTTATCAGTTCCCAGAGTCAGAACCAGACACGGAGAAGCTGCATTCAGCTTTTATGCTCCTTATATCTGGAACAAACTCCCAGAAAGCCTCAGATCAGCTGAAACACTCAGTTTATTTAAATCCAGGTTGAAGACTCACCTATTCTCAGCTGCATTTGAATAAAGCACCAAATCCACACTTTTAAGCTTAAATTTCAAAACTTACATTTAACTACTGATCTTATCTATTTCTGATTTTATCTGTTTTGATTTTATATACTGTTTTGTTTGTTTGTTAAGCTTAAATTTCAAAACTTACATTAACTACTGATTTTATCTACTGTTCTGATTTTATCTGTTTTGATTTTATATACTGTTTTGTTTGTTTGTTTGTTTGTTTGTTAAGTGGGTTTAGAGCTCTGGGTAGCTTCCCAGCTGGGTCTAGACTGGGTCTAGAGAGTATTTTAAATTCAGGGAATTTAAAATAGAAAGTAGCTCGTCCACAGAAGGACTGGTAGCTCCCCTTACGATAAGGGTTCAGATCGCGCGAACAGGTGTGGGATTAGAGCTCTGGGTAGCTCCCCAAGTGGGTCTAGACTGGGTCTAGAGATTTTAAATTCAGGGAATTTAAAATAGAAAGTAGCTCGTCCACAGAAGGACTGGTAGCTCCCCTTACGATAAGAGTTCAGATCGCGCGAACAGGTGTGAAATGTGTGTGTTTAGTTAGTTAGTTAGTTGGTTTTAATCAATTTTAAATCATGCTTTTTATTTGTTTTTGTTTCTAATGTCTCTGTAAAGCACTTTGAATCACCTTGTTGTTGAATTGTGCTATACAAATAAATTTGCCTTGCCTTGCCTTGCCTTGCCTCTCATTCATTTAATTTTTTTTTGTCTTAAATTAAACAAACAACATATGAAACATATGAAGTAAAACAAAACATAACATACATAAATCAAAACAAGAAATTAGCAAGCCCCACCACAGTATAGTTTCTTTCATATGAAAAATACAGAATGTGTATATTTGCAGATACACAAGTTATGGAAAAACAACAAACCAAAACAAAACAAAAAAAACAAAAAAGAACCGCAACACCATTTCCAGCAACATTACCGTCCTGAGTGTTCACGTAGAGTAGAAAAGTGCTATGTAAGAAAGAGTCCATTTACCATTTATAAAAGCATCATATCTTTTTTATTTCACAATACTAACATCTAATTTAAAAAGGTTGAATTATGCATGTTAGTTTGCCTGGAAACCAACTTACAATTGGTGGCTTACAGGCAATATTTTACAGGCAAGTCCAATGAATAGCTTAAAATGATACAAAAGTAAGTGGTGAACTGCCAGAGGTTAAAAAAAAGGTAAGGTTACTCAAAACTGAAAAATATTGTGTATTTCATAATTATACAAAAACATTATACAAAAAAATTATACATTAAACAAAAACAAAAAAAACCCCCAGCAACACAAAATGGGTTAACAGTTTAAATCTGTTCTGCACCAATAGAGGTTGATCAAGCCTTGAAAGCTGGTGCTACTAATTCCTACAGGTGTTCCAACTTTTTGGGATTACTTACAACCCACTCTGTCTGCATAAAAGCAGTGCTGGAACACACTGTGGTACCATACCCATCAGTGAGCCTCAGCTGAACAGCATTGTGCTGCAGAAAGTAGTGTGTAGCTATAAAAATGGCGAGAAAAAGGCAATTAACAATGGAAGAGAGACAGACCATTATAACACTTAAAAATATAGATCTTTCCTACAGAGAAATTGTGTCAGTGATTCCAGTTTCCCTCAGCATCAAAAAGCACTCAGAAACTACTTGCTCTCAGGCTAGAGCAATAACTACCATTGTTAATTTCTCCAGATCAGAGAGGTTTCGTGAAGGGTATGCATGGTTTTTTCAACCTGCGCAGGTTTTTAAACATATTACACACCAAGTCAACTACAACCCCTGAAATTGCCTTATTACTCGATGCTGAGAAGGCATTTGACCGGGTGGAGTGGGATTATCTGTTTTATACTCTACATAAATTTGGATTTGGCCCTAATTTCATTTCATGGATTCAGTTACTTTACTCCTCACCTTTGGCACGTGTTAGAACAAATTCGTTGTTCTCTTCTTATTTCCCACTTCTCCGTGGTACGAGACAAGGTTGTCCCTTATCCCCTCTTCTTTTTGCATTATCAATTGAACCATTGGCGATTAAACTGCGAGCTGACAGTTGCATTAAGGGCATCTTCAGAGGTGACCAGGAGCACAAAATATCCTTATATGCTGACGACCTCCTGCTGTATATGTCAGAGCCTTTATGCTCTCTTCTCCGTGCTCTTGCCATTTTTGAATGTTTTGGTAATATTTCAGGTTACAAGTTGAACCTGCATAAAAGTGCACTTCTCTGTGTCAACTCTATAGCCAGAAAGATTTCATTTGCAGATTTTCAATTTAACGTTAAATCAGGGTATGTGACCTATCTGGGGGTTAAGGTTACCCATTCATACAAAGGTCTTTATGAAAGAAACTTTGTCCCGCTGCTTAAGAATACTGAGACAGATCTTCAGAGGTGGAACAATTTACCACTGTCATTAACTGGCCGCATCAATTCTATCAAAATGAACATACTACCCAAGTTCCTTTATTTGTTTCAATGTATCCCATGCTACTTACCCAATAAGTATTTTATAACACTGAATAAGCATATCTCTGCATTTATTTGAAATGGCAAAAGTCCACGAATTCGTAAAGATTTCATGCAGAGGACTAGGCCAATGGGTGGATTAGCCTTGCCAAACTTTCAGTCTTATTATTGGGCAGCAAATATTCGAAATATGCTGTACTGGATGAGTAATTTTACTACAGAGACTCCAGCTTGGCTCCAAATTGAGTCATCCAATTGTGGCAAAATTTGCCTATCGGCTTTGTTGAGTTCAGCTCTCCCATTAGAACTATACACCTACAGGGAGTGCAGAATTATTAGGCAAGTTGTATTTTTGAGGAATAATTTTATTACTGAACAACAACCATGTTCTCAATGAACCCAAAAAACTCATTAATATCAAAGCTGAATGTTTTTGGAAGTAGTTTTTAGTTTGTTTTTAGTTTGAGCTATTTTAGGGGGATATCTGTGTGTGCAGGTGACTATTACTGTGCATAATTATTAGGCAACTTAACAAAAAACAAATATATACCCATTTCAATTATTTATTTTTACCAGTGAAACCAATATAACATCTCCACATTCACAAATATACATTTCTGACATTCAAAAACAAAACAAAAACAAATCAGCGACCAATATAGCCACTGTAAAATTATGATATTATTTTATGCCATGTTAGACCCCGAAATAAAGATTGTGAATTATTATGTAGTTTAAGTTGGCATTATTCTCCTGAATTAGAAGAAGGTGATAATTATTGCAGTATTTAAACTGATTTGCATTGCATTAGACTGCTGATTTATTGTGAATGAATGATATTGTTTATGATGCATTATACTGTTGAGTTATAAGGAATACTGTTCGCAGAAAGTCATCGCCTTATTTGTCTGATTAGAAGAGAATAGAACATGCTGGAGTTTTCTGCCCCATCTCAGCACGAGCAGATAAACAGGGAGCCAAGGTCGTAGCTTAGGCGCCGTGTGAGAGAAAGAATGTGAATGTTTAGGCTTTTATGATAAGATGGGAGAACCAGAGGCTATAAGAGTTTGAGCAATGCTCCACCACTTTGAGATTTGAGGCTGTCTGCATCAGTGTCCATCTCCCACGTGTGTGATCATTAAATCATCGTTTGACTCAACCCGACCGGACCAGTGTTGTTATTGTGGTTTTTCTCTTGTCTCCATCCCCAATATTTTGAACCTTAACACCACCTTTCTTTGCAAGGACACTCAAAAGCCTGCCATCCATGGATTCTGTCAGTGTTTTGATCTGTTCACCATCAACATTGCGTGCAGCAGCAACCACAGC
Organism: Copadichromis virginalis; assembly: GCF_057382275.1. Taxonomy (NCBI): domain Eukaryota; kingdom Metazoa; phylum Chordata; class Actinopteri; order Cichliformes; family Cichlidae; genus Copadichromis; species Copadichromis virginalis. Next base: position 28,328,286 of record NC_140624.1, read on the forward strand.
CTCCCAGACACTGTTCAGAGAGGTGTACTGTTTTCCCTCCTTGTAAATCTCACATTTGATGATGGACCACAGGCTCTCAATGGGGTTCAGATCAGGTGAACAAGGTGGCCATGTCATTAGTTTTTCTTCTTTTATACCCTTTCTTGCCAGCCACGCTGTGGAGTACTTGGACGCGTGTGATGGAGCATTGTCCTGCATGAAAATCATGTTTTTCTTGAAGGATGCAGACTTCTTCCTGTACCACTGCTTGAAGAAGGTGTCTTCCAGAAACTGGCAGTAGGACTGGGAGTTGAGCTTGACTCCATCCTCAACCCAAAAAGGCCCCACAAGCTCATCTTTGATGATACCAGTCCAAACCAGTACTCCACCTCCACCTTGCTGGCGTCTGAGTCGGACTGGAGCTCTCTGCCCTTTACCAATCCAGCCACGGGCCCATCCATCTGGCCCATCAAGACTCACTCTCATTTCATCAGTCCATAAAACCTTAGAAAAACCAGTCTTGAGATATTTCTTGGCCCAGTCTTGACGTTTCAGCTTGTGTGTCTTGTTCAGTGGTGGTCGTCTTTCAGCCTTTCTTACCTTGGCCATGTCTCTGAGTATTGCACACCTTGTGCTTTTGGGCACTCCAGTGATGTTGCAGCTCTGAAATATGGCCAAACTGGTGGCAAGTGGCATCTTGGCAGCTGCACGCTTGACTTTTCTCACTTCATGGGCAGTTATTTGGCGCCTTGGGTTTTCCACACGCTTCTTGCGACCCTGTTGACTATTTTGAATGAAACGCTTGATTGTTCGATGATCACGCTTCAGAAGCTTTGCAATTTTGAGACTGCTGCATCCCTCTGCAAGATATCTCACTATTTTTGACTTTTCTGAGCCTGTCAAGTCCTTCTTTTGACCCATTTTGCCAAAGGAAAGGACGTTGCCTAATAATTATGCACACCTGATATAGGGTGTTGATGTCATTAGACCACACCCCTTCTCATTACACATCACCTAATATGCTTAATTGGTAGTAGGCTTTCGAGCCTATACAGCTTGGAGTAAGACAACATGCATGAAGAGGATGATGTGGACAAAATACTCATTTGCCTAATAATTCTGCACTCCCTGTATAAACGTAACCCTTTGTTGTCTGACTCGCTCAGAATCTGGGTGCAATGTAGGAAAAGGTTGGGGTTACACTTAATGTCAATTAAAGCACCTATCTGCTCAAATCCTATGTTCCCACCCTCCAGGATGGATTCTGTCGTGGTCTGGGTGGTTTTCCACAGCATTGGCTCCTCCCCACTGGGTGGAGTCTTTGTTGTTCCTCACCTGATGGCAATCATACCAGCAGTATTTATGACCGGCGCACTCAACTGGTCTTCGCCAGATTATCTGCCAACTTTAGTCAGTTCTCGGCCTCACGTCTGTTCCTTGGTGACTCATCGTGTGTATTAACCTTATTTCCTCTGTTTTCTCGTCAGCCTCTGAAACCCACCTACCAAGCTCTCCTGGATACAAGTTTGCAGCCGCCGGTAATCTCTCCCCATTTTGGAACTGCCAGTCTCTCCTGCCTGCCTCCCTGCATTGCATGCAGCACCCACCTGGACCTCTCCTGCCTCCCCCCTCCACGCAACCCCCACCTGCAAGCTTGTAAGACAGCTCAGTGTATTATCCTCAGATTCACTCGCAGCCCTCTGTGGGATTCCCCTGACTGCTCTCTCCTCTGTTTCAGTGCCCTGGCCAGCCACAGTTTCCCCTGCACAGTACCTGCACCCAGTTATCCCTGCCATCTAGTTATAGTCACAGTATTTTCTCTCGCCTCAGACATCTAGTTTATGTTCCTTAATTCTAGTCTGCAATTTCTGTTAGCCTCTGAGCATTGTAAATAAAGTCTCTTTTCGTTACACCACACCTCTGGCCTCCGGGTTTGAATCTGCACTTGAGTCCATCCCATTTCCACGGGCCACTGCGCCATGACAGATTCTGCCTTTAAAATATGGGAAAGTAATGGCCTTAGAAATATCAAAGACCTTTTTGTAGATGGGATTTTTGCCTCATTCACGCAGCTCCTGAAGCAGTTTAATGTTCCTCGGCAACATTTTTTCCGCTATCTACAAATTCGCCACTTTGTAAAGAGTGGATTTCCTTCCTGAACTACCTGAGGAAACTTCTTTGGATAAAATTATTAATATAAACGGTCATAAGAGAGGGGCGATTAAAGAAATCTGTGCTATATTATTAGATCTTCAATCTCCTTCTTCTCCATCCTTAAAGCACAGTGGGAGAGAGACCTTGGGATGACTATAACAGATGAGCTCTGGCAATCTTTTCTCCAGAGGGTACACTCTTCTTCGATATGTGCCAGGCATGGGCTCCTTCAATTCAAGGTCCTATACCGATTACATATCTCCAAGGAAACGTTAGCCAAGTTCTATCCAGGAGCTGACCCTCTGTGTAACAGATGTAAAGCAGAAACAGGTTCGCTCCTTCATACCTTTTGGACATGCCCCAATCTTCATAACTATTGGGTGGGAAAACCAGCACACTGCAGACCACGGCCTCTCTGTGTGAGGATCTAAACGTATTCTACGCTAGATTCGACACAGCGAACACCATGAGACCGGACAGTGTGCGCACCGCGGATGACGTCAGTGCGCACACTGTGTCTGAGGAGGATGTGCGGAAGTGCTTCAGGAAGGTGAACGCACGCAAAGCTACTGGTCCGGACGGGATTCCCGGCCGCGTCCTCAAGTCATGCGCGGCTCAGCTGGCTGGAGTGTTCACACACATCTTCAACCTTTCCCTCTCTCTGTCTGTAGTCCCAGCCTGCTTCAAAATGGCCACCGTCGTCCCTGTACCCAAATCCTCCACCATCTCCTCATTGAACGACTGGCGACCTGTAGCCCTGACCCCCATCGTAAGCAAATGCTTCGAGAAGCTGGCCAGGGACTTCATCTGCTCTGCACTACCCGACTCACTGGACCCTCTACAGTTCGCATACCGCCACAACAGGTCCACTGATGATGCCATAGCCCTGACACTACACACTGCCCTGTCACACCTGGAGAAGAGAGACACGTATGTGAGAATGCTGTTTGTAGATTACAGCTCAGCATTCAATACCATCGTTCCCTCGAAGCTGGACAGGAAACTGCAGGATCTAGGACTGAGCAGCTCCCTCTGCAGCTGGATCCTTAGCTTCCTGTCTGACAGACGCCAAGTGGTCAGACTGGGCAGCATCACCTCATCCCCCATCACACTGAACACTGGTGCTCCACAGGGGTGTGTACTGAGCCCTCTCCTGTACTCACTCTACACCTACGACTGCACAGCCACTAACAGCTCCAACATCATTGTGAAGTTTGCGGACGACACTACAGTGGTGGGTCTTATCACCAACGGTGATGAGACGGCTTACAGGGAGGAGGTCAGCGCCCTGACCCACTGGTGTCAAGACAACCATCTCACCCTCAACGTCGCAAAGACAAAGGAGTTGATAGTGGACTTCCGGAGGTGCAGAGAAGTACACACCCCCATCACCATCAGCGGCGCTGCTGTGGAGAGAGTGAGCAGCTTCCGGTTCCTTGGCGTACACCTGGCTGAGGATCTTACGTGGTCAGTACACACAAACAAAACAGTGAAGAAGGCGCAGCAGCGCCTCTTCTTTCTCAGGAGACTGAAAAGATTCGGCATGAGCCCCCGCATCCTCAGGACCTTCTATCACTGTGCCATTGAGAGCATCCTCACTGGATGCATCACCACCTGGTACGGCAACAGCACCGCCTACAACTGCAAAGCTCTCCAGCGAGTAGTGCGGTGCTCTGAACGGATAATTGGAGGTGAGCTTCCCTCCCTCCAAGACATCTACAGGAAGCGCTGCCTGAGGAAAGCGGGGAGGATCATCAAGGACTCCAGTCACCCCAGCCATAAACTGTTCAGACTACTTCCATCAGGAAGGAGGTTCTGCAGCATCCGGTCCTGAACCAGCAGACTGAGAGACAGCTTCTTCCACCAGGCCATCAGACTGCTGAACACTTCATAGACACCTCAGCTTCACTACTGGAACTTCAACATTATGCACTCCATACTGTACAGTAATGCCACTGTTTTGCACATGTCTCAACTCTGTATATTTTTATATATTTTATTTATTGTTTACTCTATTTAATTTGTAAAATATGTGTATATACACACACACACACACACACACACACACACGTAGAAAAACATTTAGTATACACATCCAGAAATGCATATACTATTATATATTGTACATATATTTATTAGTTCAGATGTAGCCATTCTTGTATTTTGCTTGTTTACGTTATTGTATTTTGCACAACTCTGTTGCTTGTGAAGCTCGCACACAAGAATTTCACTCACATGTGCTGTACCAATGTACCTGCACATGTGATGTGACAATAAAAGTGATTTGATTTGTCTATATTTAACACTCTGTCAGAGATGTATAACGTTAAATATGATCCTTCTGCTCTAACGGCTATCTTTGGGATGATACCTCAAGACATCACTTTGCCAAAATGCTATTCGAATTCTATTGCCTTTGCTTCACTTATCGCAAGGCGCCTTATACTTTTAAGATGGAAGCAGGAAGCTCCTCCCACACATGAACAGTGGCTTGCAGAGCTCATGAGGTTTTTACATTTAGAAAAGATGAGATATACATTGGCAGGTTCAACCACCAAATTTCTTAAGGCATGGCAGCCATTCCTGATGTACATGGAAACATTTAAAATGACCACCTTGTCATCACCAGATGCCATATCTCTATATCACTATCATAGTTAACTGTACACTGAATGTCCCTTATACATTTTATTTTTATATTTGTTTGTTGTTGGGGTTTTTTTTGTTGTTTTGCAGGGGTTTCTTTGGTTTGTTTGTTTTCCTTCTCCATTTCTGTTATTTTTTGGGATATTGTAAATACTGAGCAGCAAACTACTGTATGTTCAATGTTTTGTTATTAACATGCTGCTGTGACTGAAAATAAAATTTATAATAAAAAAATAAAAAATAAATTTTTTTTTTTTTTAAAAGCACACAGAAACTGGGGCAAACTGACAGGAAAAGGTCTGGCAGACCCAAAGCCACCACTGAACCAGAGGACAAGTTTCTGTGTGATAAGCAGCTCACAGGACAACAGCTTCAAGCACAGCTTAATAGTGGTGGTAGTAAGCAAGTCTGAGTTTCAAAGACAAGACTTTGAGCTGCAGATTTGACAGGATGAGTTGCAGCAATAAAGGCATTGCTAAGATGTCAGAATAAGGCAAGAAGGCTTTCCTGGGCCATTAAACACCATCATTGGACTACTGAAGTCTGGAAGAAGGTATTACAGACTGATTAATCAAAATCTAAAATCTTTGGTTCATCACGCAGGATCTTTGTATGCCGCTAAGTAGGCGAGAGGATGGTTCCACAGTGTGTGGCATCAACTCAAACATAGAGGAGGAAGTGTGACAGTCTGGGGCTGTTTTGCTGGATCCAGGGTCACTGACTTGTACAGAGTGGGAGGCTCCCTGAACCAAAATGGCTACCACAGCATTGCAATACCCTCTGATATGTGCCTAGTTGGTCAGGGGTTCATTCTACAGCAAGATAACAACCCAAAGCATAAGTACATGCTATGCCAGAACTATCTCAGGAAAAAAGAACGAGATGGTGAGCTTGAAAACATGAAGTGGCCAGCACAGTCTCCAGACTTAAACCCATCGAGCTGGTTTGGGGTGAACTGGACAGAACAGTGAAAGCAAAGCAACCTACAAGTGCCACACATTTATATGAACTTATGTAAGAGATATGGGAAGAACTTTCTGAAGAATATTTAATGTACATTGTAGAAAGAATGCCATGAGTGTGACCGGTAGTGTATACACACACACACACACACACGCAGTTGGCAGTGTAGTGTCCAAGGTGACATGGTTGAAGTCACCTGAGATAGCAATAAAGGCACTCGGGTGCTTAGTCTGTAACCGGGCTATGGCGGAGTGGGTAATGTCACATGCAGCTGTGGGGTTAGCAGAAGGAGGAGCATAAACCGCCAACAAGATTACATGAGTAAATCCCAACAGTGCACCGTTCAGTGTCCGGGCAACAAATCTGCTCTTTCATTGTTATGTGAGCAGGGTTATACCACTAGTTATTAACAAGAACGGCAAGCCCTCCTTTCTGCTCACCACTGGCTGCACTGTCCCTGTCGGCCTGAACAGCTGCTCCAGACCTTCTGCAGATGTGTTGTGATCAGGCATATCCTGATGACAGACATGTTTTGTACCTCTTTCTCTGTTTAGGCCTCTGCTATCTCGCCGTCTCCCTCCTTCTCTTCTTCTGTCCTCCACCTCTGCATCCATGGTGTATTTTTCTCCAGATTTCAGCCGGTATATCCATGGTTCTGGCTGGTTAGCTGGCTGGCATCAGGGTGATCAGCTGATCTCTGGAGTAAACAAAGTGTGCGGTGTGTAGCTGCTGCGCCACGGTCCCATTCCTCAATGAAAGTAACAGTTCCACGGTAACAAGGAGAACCAAAACGAGCTCGATCCACATTTTTGAAAAGAAAGATATTAAAACAAACTCTCTAAAATACTAAGTAAAAAACTAAGAAAAAAAGCAAGAAAAGTAAAAGTAAAGAGAAAAAAACAGGATCAACTGAAAAAACAGGCTGCATGTGAGTTGATCCATGTGTGCTTCTGATTACATAGTAAAGCATAAAATTATTTAAATCAAACTAATTTTTCAGCATCATACACAGGATGTTTCTAATTTAAGAGGAAAAAATGGAAGAAAACATTTTAATTTTAGCAGCATTGTGCAGATGACAGAAAGGATTCAATCACAGTCAGTTAACGAGCACACTGAAGGGTATATCCTGGTTACAAATGACTTCAAGATTCCTCACAATGTCATTATATACAGAGGCCAAGGCAATGCCATTCAGAGTAGGTACCTGCTTAGAAACCATGTTTCTAAGACTTTTAGAAACAAGTTTTGTCTGAATTCAGAAAAAAGGAAATCAGAGGTCATCAGACCTTTAGTACTACTTCCAGCAGAGAACCTCATGGAAAAGGAAAACTATAAATCTCTGTGTGTAAAGAAAACTCCCCGCATGAGAAATCTTTAGAGGAATTACTTTAGGTAGGAAATACCCTCAAAACTAACTCCTGTAAGTAACAGCAGTTATTCAAGTTGCTGTTCTTAATGATATCTGTGTCCTGAGCCACAGCGGTACACATAAACGGGGTAGGTTGCATCAGGAAGGCCATCTGGTGTAAAATCTTTGCCAGATCAAACATGCAGCTCATCAAGAATAAGATTTTGTTACTGGATCGGTCAGGCACAAGTTAACAACTATTCAGTCAACCAATTCTTTCCATTCTGGTTGCTTCCATTAAAAATCTTCAACATCTTCAGCTCTGCTATTTCCAAGTCAGCCTCTCGTCTTTTTGTTAGTGCCACCGTCTCCAAATCATAAATCATGGCATGTTTCACTATTATTTTATCAACCTTCCCTTTCACTGCTATCCTTCTGTCAAAGATCACCTCTAATATATGCCTTCAACCACTGCCTACACTCTCTTCTTCGCCTCTCTTGTGCACTGTCCATTGCTTTGGATAATTGACCCCAGATACTTAAACTTGTCCACCTTCACTACCTCTACTTACATCTTTACTACACCTTCTCATTCACACATATGTGTTCTTCTCACTTTTAGGACTGTATAAAACAATCTGGTTAAAAAGTCCACCGGCCTTTCTCCTAAACATTTCCATACCTCCAAACCTGAACCAAGTGTCTTTCCACTCTACATCCTCTTGATTGTCGTCCTCATTTCCTCCTTACTAATCCTCTGCACTTCCTGGTTCTTTAATGTCCAGCCTGACATTTTTTGAAGGGCGCATTTGAAGATCGATTAAGCCACATCGAGGCAACATAAGCTGTAAAATTCCAAATGCAGTCTAAACAGTCTAAACAAAGCTATCAAGGAATAACATTTCACAAGTTATGTTACATATGTGACAATAGTGAAACAGGCCCCATTGTTTAGGTTTTAAAGCTTTACTTTAAAACCTAAACAATACGAAAACTGACTTTAATATTTCAGAGTTTGTTGCAATTTTATGCGTAATTAATATAATAATATTTCCTATTTTTCATTTACATGAATATCACTTTTAACGTCCTTGACTAAAGCAGTTTGATACCAAAGTCTGTTTGGCAGTATGAAGCCAGTCAAGTGTTCCCATAACTGTCAAAACATTGCCTAATTCAAAGCAACTCAGACAAAATAACTGATTTTTTTCCAATCAATAAGGTTGAATGTGAATGCACCATGCCAGCAGATTTGTTGTCTGTGTGCACTTTCTATAACATTTCCATGAAAACTTTACAACAAATAAAAAAGCAAGCACAAAGGCACAGAAAAATCTCTTTTAAATGGGGTCTTTAGTGGTTACTAAGATCAATTCAGTGAGTTGGAAGCTGACATATTTTCTCTGATACTCACAAAGAGCTCATCAAGAGCTTTCAAATGATACGAGAAACTGAATTTTCCCAGCAAATGTCACTCAAACCCTCTGAATGAAATTACAGCTGAAAACAAATCAGACGGGGCACAGGTTGGCAAGAAGCCAAACTCAAAATGTGCCGAGCTGAGAGAAACACAACACAAAGCGGTGTTTGGTTTGGTAGCACTCAAGGCAGAGTGTTGAGTGACAGCTTGTCGGGGCTTAGATGTATTGTTGCTGCTAAATGAAGCAAGTGCAATGGAGGCGAGGCTGCTGTCAATGCTTCTCTGGGGTTGGGGATGGTGATGGGGAGATGTATCCCTGTAGACTTAAGTTTGTGTGTTTGCTTTCAGTTTGGCTCAAGTGAAAACAATAAGTACTACATCTGCCTGCGGGATCCAACTAACCCTCTGGCTCTTTAGTGATGATGTCAGTTGACAAGAGTTGTCATGAGTCGAGCTTGCTGAGCGGCATGGCAGAGCACTGGGTGTAGATGCCACTTCACCTTACATTTGTAGAAAGGAGATGAGGCCGAGTGGCATGTGATTCTGTTTGTCACCTACCTCCTCTCCTATTTACGTCTGTGTAGATGGAGAGGATTGTTGTTTAAAGGGTTGGGGGAGGTAAAAGCTGCTGTCACATCCTGTGTTGCTGCGGTGTAGATGGCTCTGAGCAGAAGAGATCTCAACTGACAGGTGACTCCCGCTGGCTCTGATAATGCTCCTTTAAACTCGATCCTGATTCAAATCCATCTCATCAAACTTACGCAAACCTTCAAACAAGTCATCTCAGAGTTCCTTTTGAAGCCGGCTAAAGTTTGACTGTTTTATCAAACACACAGCACAAGTTATTGATTTAAAGGTCAGACACAATTGATTATGTTGTATTTTACAAAATTTGTGTAGTGTAGTGACACTTTGGCTCCCATTATCATAAGGGACAGGGCCTGTAAATAAACACTTCCACGAGGAACTTAGCTACAACTGGGAGGATTAGAGATGCTGTAGCTTAGACACTTGCTTCTTTGCTTTTTTGATGCAGGAAACCGCTTTATTCCAAAGATGCAACCATTAGCCCCACAATGTTCACCAAATTTAGATGGATCCAATTTGATTCTGTCATAGCAGACAAGGTACAGCTTCCTGACACTGCATATCAGGAAGATGTTTGCACTGTTATTGTTGTAAATTGTGAAAAACGTGCAATATTTGCTCACATCTCTTAAGACTAAAAGGTTATTATAAAGGCATTAACATATAACTGAACACTACTGTTTAATCCTGTAAGTTATAATACTGTTTTATAGTTTCTTCACAAAGGCTGCAAAGCAGGAAAATCAAACCTTACAAAATTGCTTTGTTGTTTTTCATTACTTAAAAAAATAAAACACAGTCATAGTGTCATTTAAGCCACTAAAATAGAGACATAAGCTGCAAACATGTTTTCAATTTGCCATAAAAATGAAAAAAGCCACTAAAACAATAAAACGATAAAACGATAAGACATGAGAAAATAACTTTTAGTTTGGAATTAAATTGTGAGAAGAAATAGGTTAATGGCCGACCCTTCAGAATAAATTATCATTCATAAAGGAGAGAAAAACTAGCTGTTAACAAGAACTGTTAAATCACAACTGAGGTGGAGCTACTATACAAAAATGAAACAAGGAAAAGTATATAAAGAGTGTTCTGGAAGTAAAGCTGAAGGTGTGATGTTGACTGTTGTCAGCGCATTAGCCCCACAAGTGGGATTAGTGGTAGAAAGTATTCCTGGTGGAAAGAGTGATGATTGGACAGACTTCAGTGGACATGTAGGTGAAGCGAACACAGGTGATGATTAGGTCTTGGGTTGGTATGGTGTTAAGGTGAGGAATGTGGAGGCAGATGAATTTTGCGAAAAGAACAGAAATGGCTGTGGTAGTGAGGGAAACTGCCAAGAAGATATGTAGTGTATGCTGTGGACGGAGGATAGAAGACAAAGCAAAGCTAAAGTGGGATAGTCGAAGAGATGAAGAAAGTAGACAAGCTGTTTATTGAGTTGAGCATAAGGTTGAACATAAAGAAAGGAGTAAAGATGGAACTGTACTAACAAGAGAAGAGACTGTGCTGAGAAGATGGAAGGAGTACTTTGATGGGGGAGATGAATGAAGAGAATAAGAGAGAGAGCAGGATTGATGGAGAAAAAAACAGGACGAAGAGGGTAAGTAAGGTGAAAGTAAGGGCAGCTATGAAGAGAATGAAAAGTGGAAAACCACTGAGAATATTTATGAATGCAATTAAGTAGGACTGAACTGAATGCTAGGGTGAGATGGAGGCAGCTGATCCACTGTGGTGAACCCTAAAAGGACTATGTGAAAGAACAAGAAGAAAGATTAGTGCAAAGCAAAAGAGTACGACTGCTTTAAGAAGTCGTGAAATATATATTTATATAGTTTTTCAGAGATAAGAGTCACAAAGTGCCTTACAAAAGCTAATATAGAAAGGTATAATTAAACGGGAATACAATTTTTATAATTAGGAAATTAAAAAGTAAAAGAAGCAGAAATAAAGCCAATATAAAAGAATAAGGGATAAATACAGAAACATGAATAAAAATGACCAAAACTGAGGTGCCTTTAACAATACGTAGAGGAAAAAACAGCAGCGTCTGTGATTTTAGCAAACAATTAAGAGAAAAAAAAAAAGGATTTTTGTTTATATTCAACTACTGAAGCTCTCTAACAACCATAAGGAATTGTGACTCTGGTTCATCAGGAGCAAAGATAAACACTGTGATATCATAAAACACACACACAAAAGTTCACAAAGGGTGTTAGGGGTGGATGTGCAGCTCGAGTTTGCTACCCACACACAGTGCTGGCATTGGTATACTTTAATCCCTGCAGTCCCAAAACCTAACATCTTAGCAAGCACCAGACTACTTTACATGGAATTATCTATTCCATATAAATATTTGACATATCTGAAATTCCCAAATGGAAATCTTGAAGAACTGTAAGCTAAAATGTATGTTAGAGATTTGATTTTAAAGTTAACATCTTCTAGTTTCCTAAACTATGCTTATTTACCATGTGGATAAAATAAAACCTAGCCCTAACAATAGCACTAAGTGATTTGCCACCAAGCGAGTGGATGTTAAGTGATCAACATTTGTTACCATCTATGCTCTTATTTAGACCTTTTCATTCTGTAGAAATGAGACAAAGATCTCCATGCCTGTGGAGTGCAGTTACTCTAAGGATTCCTAACTACCTGTTTCCGTGGACGTGGGAGGCGCAGAAGGCATAGCTGTAGTGTAGCAGCATTGGGTCGACGAGAGCATTGTTCTCCGAATAATCCATCAGCTCCTTCAGGTAGCTCAGATGGCGGTGGCAGCCTCGAACACCATACCGAGCACAGTACTCATCCAGGACAAACACCTGACCAGGACTGAACCAGCCCTAAAGATAAAATACATGCACACCAGACAGATAAGTTAAAACAAACCAACAAAGATTGGCTAATAAAGCGTCAGACCTTAGTGACGTGTACGGGTTATTTAGACTAATTTTGCCTTCTTTTTTGGAGAACTTCCACAGATTAAACATTTCTTTCAAGCCACTCATCTTATCAAACTTAAAATCCGCTAGATAAAGTTTAAAGTATAGTTTAAAATTATATTGAAACGATTTTCAAAATCAAGACGGGGGGGGGCAGTTGTGGTGTCTGATGAGGACTCATCTGATGCCTCTGCTACTTCAGGTTTACCTGCAGTTTTTCACAAACCTGTCCATGCCTTACTATCAGCATAGAACAATGCATTAGTTTTATTTTTCCTCCTTGCACCTCCCTTTATAAAACTTTTTAAATTAATCTATAGACTTTATTATCATTTCAGTGCTTTTCAATCGTAAAACAATAAATTGATGTTACATTTTTGTAAATATTCTTTGTTTATCAAACATATGAGTGTTGGGATCCTTATAGCCAAAATGCATGACTAATAAAAGATAATTTATGTGAATGATTTTATTGTTTTAAGAAAGATAAACCTAGGACTTGAGAGAAAACACAGTTTGTTCCAAAGTTTAGACATGGCTGAACATCCTCTTCACAAATTCCTGTAACTGTGGGAGATGCAAAACAAAATGCCACAATTAGGCACTACAAACTCAAAAATACTACAATTAAGAACCAGTCCAAAGGTTAACTCTTCTATTATTAATTCTCTGCTAGAATTTAAAAAGATAAAAAGCAGGAAAAAGGTGTGGAACAACTGGAACATCTTGAGATGTTCATTAGCTCAGTCATCTCGCACATAATCACTAAATTAGGCATGAAGCTTACAACAGTAATTAGGATTCCTAACAGAAGGAACATTAACAAATTAGCGCCTCTAGTGAGCTGACAGTCCCCCCCCCCAAAACACACACACACACACACACACACAGCTCTTCACCAGGCAACAAGCAACTCAGGAGAGAAGACAACCAGGAGAGAAACAGTTTCACCTTCAACACAGGTTGCGTCTGTACTGGATTACCTGTCATTTGAAAGTCAAAAGAGTCCGTTTGTATAGCAAAATGACAGTGGGTAGATCAAATGTTTCTTTTAATAAAATAAAGTGATATTGTCTAAAATTCAAATACATGAAATTGTAAAGTGAAGGTTGTTCTTTTGTTTGATTGTGCTTCTGTGAAATAGTTTTTCTTCCAGCTCAGCCACTTTAGGATACAAAATGTTACAGAAATGTCATGACTTTATACTTTGATTTCAAAGACTCTTTGAAAAACTAGGCGAGAGATCACTGGTTGAAATACACTGAATCTTTTGTGAATTAAGAATAAATAGCATTCGTGCCTTGATGATTCTGTAACTCACTTGGGAAGAAAACTTTTTTCAATGTTCATTTGTTCATTTAAAAAAAAAAAGGTTCCAGTCTGTGTAGAGTTTGCGTATTTGCATATTGTTGTGATTAAGCCGAAAGAGGCAAAGATTTATGCTGACATTCAGTGTTAAGACGTGACTGATATTGAAAGAAAAATCAAGTAAAATGAGAAAAGGCAGAAATGAATGGTCTTTCCAAATAGAGCAGGGCGATATGGCCATAAATATTTATCACGATATATATTTGAAAATTTGCGATAACGATATATATATATAATAATATAACGATATATAATTGATGCGAGACAAAATACAACTCCACAACATTACTAGCGCAAAAAGACAACCTTCCATTTATTTTCACTTAAACAAGAAGCTGGTTTTTATGTGTATTAAAGCTATATAAAAATTTAACAGTGCAAATGCAAATTCCTTGCTGAAAGTTTAACCAAAAGGCATTTCCAGTAGAAATGGGCTGACATATCCTGAGCATAACCATGTATAATATCCACTGAAGTTAAAAAGAGGTGCTTTGCAACATTAAACTGCAGTGTGCAGTACGTATTTTTTGGACCATAAGGTGCACGGGATTATAAGGCACATTAAGCGAAACAAAGCAGTCAGATAAATCAAACTTTATTAAACTCATTCTTCTTGCTTCCTCCACTTCTGTACCATTGATTCATTAATGTTGAATTCTCTGGCAGCTGCTCTATTCCCATGTTGTTGCAGTATATTAATGACTAACCTCGTATTGTGGATGGATTATCTCAGTTGTTCTCCTGACTGAAGTTTGGTCCGTTTACAGCATCCTGCCATGCGATTGCATTTGTCTCTAACTATCAGGAACCTTAACGTTAACTTTTATAAGTGGAAAAGTGTTAGTGTTCGTCCTCCAGCTTCACTGTGTATGTTATGCTAACATAGCTGTGTCGCTAGCGATCACGTAGCACATCATTATATACCAGCTAGCCCAACTTCAGTAACCCTACAAACGTCACTGCTATTTAGTTTCCTCTCTTCATTTATGTTGGAAGTGATAGCAGAGCTGTACGTTTGAATTTTTTCAGAAATCTCTCAGTCAGAACATGCAATATCATGCTTAGGTAACTAGCAAAACTAGCGAGCTAACTCCCGCTAGCTTCCTGCTAACTTCTAACTCCGTTAAATGTAATAACTTTTGTTTTCATAGATGCCTGGAAGTTAAACTTCATAGTTACACCTGCTAAAGCAGCAATGCTGATCGTTTTATTAAAGATGAAAGAATTTAGACAGTTTTTAACTCTCAGTGATGCTGCAGTGTTCGTTTGACCTGAAGCATACGGAGTTACCCAGATTACTCCCAGATTTAAGAGCATCTTAGTCCGACAAATACGACAATAACGACGGCCGCTTGCATGACTGCTCCCCTACCCATCTCTCAAACACCATCTCAAGGGGGGATGAGTCGGACTACAGAGATGAGGTTAACAGACTGACTGAGTGGTGTTCAGTTAACAACCTCCAACTGATCACCATGAAAACTAAAGAACTTATCTTGGACTTCAGGAAGGGCAGAGCAGACCCGGCCCCACTTTACATTCACGGGAACTGTGTGGAGAGGGTACGCTCCATGAGGTTTCTGGGCGTGCAGACCTCTGATGACCTCTCCTGGACTGCAAATACCACGGCAGTGGTAAAAAAGGCCCAGCAGCGTCTCCACTTTCTGAGAGTGCTCAGGAGGAACAACCTGGAGGAGAGGCTGCTGGTGACATTTTACAGAGCCACCATAGAGAGCATCCTAACGTACGGCATAACAACATGGTATGCAGGGTGCTCAGCTGCGGACAGGAAAGTACTGCAGAGGGTCATCAACACAGCCCAGAAGATCACTGGCTGCTCTCTGGCCAGCCTGGAGGTCATTGCAAACTCTCGGTACCTCAGCAGAGCTGGCAATATCATCAAGGACCACTCTCACCCCAGCAATCAACAGTTTGAACTATTACTGTCAGGCCGACGGTACAGGTCACATAAAACCAGGACAAACAGATTCAGGGATAGCTTCTTTCCCAGAGCTATCACCGTAGTAAATAAGCACAAAAACAATTGAACCTGCTTAGCTATACCATACCGTCACTGCCATTATATCATGCTGCTATTCATACTGTCATTATATTAATGCTGCTATGCTGTATATATCTTACTTACTATTGTTTGAATACTTGTGATTGTTTTATTGTACTTTTTATATTTTACATTATATTTATTATTGAATCTTGCACCAAGGGAGTGGCACTCCAATTTCGTTGTACTCTGTACAATGACAATAAAGGCAATTCTATTCTATTCTATTCTATGTTCTGCAAAAAAATGTGCTTTGTTGTGTATCTGACGGACAAACACCAAACCAGTTCCACATCACTGAAGTTGCACCATTTTCACAAACCAATTCTGGTTCATCTGTTTCACTCAACAATCGGCCATGTGCGTATGAAAACAAAGGCACTGCGCATGCGCGTTTTACTCATATTCTATCGCGATATTTTATTTTCCTATCGTTGCCTAACATTATACTGGTATTACCGTGAATGGTATAATATGGCCCAGCCCTATTTCCAAAGACATTTTATACTGAAACTTGTTATATTCAAAGATAACACAGTCAAAAAGGTATGTATGGTAGTACACAAACTTCAACCGCTCCAGAACGTTTGGCCACC
This sequence comes from Copadichromis virginalis, assembly GCF_057382275.1. NCBI lineage: Eukaryota > Metazoa > Chordata > Actinopteri > Cichliformes > Cichlidae > Copadichromis > Copadichromis virginalis. The sequence goes on from NC_140624.1 coordinate 28,344,358, forward strand.
ACACGCAGCCATTTATTTGTCAAGTCTCTGGAAAAGAGTTCAAAGAATACACAGTGTGTAAGTGGGTGCTTGGTCTCTTGGTCCCTAACCCTAACCCACTAGGCAGTACCTTCAACAAGGCCAAACAGAGTACTTTCAGGAGGGAAGCGCTGATCCAATTTGTCTGATCCATTCATTTCAGTTCTATATTTTTCCTGTTTATGTCACCATGCAACAGCTGCAGCTAAGTAGCATGAAGGATGCTTAAGGGTCAGCAGTTTGGATATACTACACCAACAGCTTCTACATGTTTTTATCTTATACCTGGTATGGAATTAGAGTAGTGAGAATGAATATGAGGTAACCTCTCCTGCTAGGTGCTAGATGTGAGAATGGGCAACTTCTACTCCACTACTACTCACAGTGAGCCTCCTAAAAGTATTGGTTGAATTTGAAAATTCACTATGAACACCATTCAATTCATAAACCACAAAAAAGAGGTTTTTTTTTTTTTTTTACATCTTTCCAAAAGAAGATGCAAGAAATTATTTATGTTGACTTAAAAAAAAATCTGCTTGAAAGATCATTTAAGGATTTGAAATGAAAACTACTTCCAGTTTTTTTATTTAGAGTCTAAGTGACATGCTGTTTCTTGTCAGGTTTAACTGGACCTGACAGAGCCCCCTCACCCCCAACCCACCCACCCAAACTCTCAGTTTGTTTGTCACTTCTTCAATTTCTTCATTTTTCTTTCCGTCTGTGGACTTGAGCTATTAATATCGCACCACGGAAGGAGAGAGAGAGGGTCTTGTCGGCAGGCGTTAAGCGACAAGATGTTCCTCTGTGACAAACAGATGGCACACTCCAGTCTTGGCACTAACAGCTCAATTAGCAGCTAACGAGCCGACTGCCTTGTTAGCTCCATCAGCCGTGGCTGCCTATCTCCATGTCAGAGCGCCAACGTCCGCCACCCCCTCTGAGGGATGACATGACCCATGAGGAGTCAAAGCAGTGTGGCAGCTCTGAAGTAGCGAACAGCTTGGCTTTTCATCACCTTACTACAGATGGAAAGCTGAGAGTAAAATGCTAAGGATTTTTTACCTCAGGCTCTTGCTGACTTCTTTTTGGCCAGTTAGGCCATTTTTTAATCCAAGAATTCTTCTGACCCCACCAGACAAGAGTAGTCACTTCATCATGCAGATTTACATGGCATATGTAGAATTACATGCTCTACATATTCTTCATCAAAAATATCACTGTCTTTGTCTCACTGGGAATCCAAAACAAAGGCAAGACATGGCTGGTATTTAAGCACTACTGTTTAGTTTCTGTAACCTGTAGATATGCTTGCGTATGCCTATCAACAGCAAAGTGAAGCTGAAATGACAGCAGCTCAGCCAAACAGACCCAATAGAAGGTCTACAAGAAAAAACAAGAAGAGTTTACACACTGAATTTATTAGTTTTAGTGATTCTTCTCACAATTACTGACATGTTACTTGAGGCCTGTACCACAAAGTTGGTTCAGCATACCCATGGTATCATTAGTCAATCTGGATTCACTTACCCTAACAGTGGCAAGCGGTCACATGAAGCTAGCTATCAACTCACTAAGTTTCCCCAGGGTTTCCCTTGTACATTCACATAAAATGGGTGACGTTAGCAGAAATGACTAATCACAATTATGAATAAATGTACTGGCATTAGAGTGACTGATTTTACAAAGGAAGATGAAACTATACTATGGGGAAAAATCTGAAGAGGTTAAACAAGTAATACGACCAGCAAGGTAACTGCCAGAGACCAAGCAGCTGAGTGTGAGAGGTAAAGAGAAAAGCACTGTAGAGTAACATAGCATTAAAAGTTTGCACTTTAAGGGGTTTGGTCAGTAAGACTGGAAAACAGCTACTATATTAATCAAGTTTAGTCTATCTGAAGCCTGGAAAGAAAGCCAACAAAAATACAGACTAAGTTAACTGCCTTATCAATGTGACAATGCTATCATTCAGACATCTGATAGATTTTAATCAAAGATTTCATTAAATTAATGTTTAAAGGACAGTTTTAGTTTTTATTCTCTCAGCTGCACGCTCAGTGGTGTTTAATAGTTTGACAGTAAAGAATAAATATAAACAGAACACAGGTTTAGTCTATGTGGAAGTTTGATACAAGGTCAGCATGTACAGTGTAGGTATACTGCTTTAAGATCATATATTATTGCTTACAGAACACTAAAATTGTTCCTGGGTGAGAGAGGACAAAGAGCGATTCTGACAGGGAAAAAAAATAATAGTGGAAAAATTTAAGGAATCCACGTCTCCCTGCCTGAGACAGGATCACCTGGTGCCTTAACCAACTAGCTATAGTCAGGCTCACCACAGTACACAGTCTGCAACCAGTTTCCTGGAGAGGTGTTGGACTCTGTTAAACTCAGGATTTGCCCTAGGTGAGAGGGGGCAGGCAGGGGTAGGTATACTTGTACGCTACATGCACATTGGGGTTTTCCTTGGTGGGCTGTTTCCCTGCGCCTCCGGGTCAGGAAATGGGTCCCTAATGTTGTTTGTGCCTATATGCGCAAGTACCCAGACTTCATAGAGTCACTGATGGAAAAGCTTGGGTGAAGTTAGACATTCCACCGCATCTCTCGAGGTTTAAAAAGTGTCCGCTTCCTCACACATAATTAATGGCAGATTTAATGCAACATTAACTCAAGCTGAATTTCTGAGAGGACTGAAAATTATAAGAGTATTTTGGGCCAATGTTCACGAACTGCCTGTAATATTGTTTCCTGTTTCTACTTGATATCTCAGTTTGTGTGCTATCAGTGACACAGCTGATATCCACAAACTAAAAGAAAAGTTTAATTTTAAATCTTAAAAAAAAGCAAAGCTACATCTTTATGTGCTGAAATCAAATGATGGCATCTGGCTGTCAGGATCTGGGCAGACTGTGTGTTTTTGTGTCTTCTGCTGCAGGTGATTTGGTGTGCAGACACCCTGGGGTCTGAGTACTAATTTCTGGAAATCACTTAGGGGAGCGTTTTTCCACACACACATAAAGATTTGGTCACTTTTATAGCAAGAACAAATCCAGACCTGGGCGCAGGTCCCCCGCCCCCCACCCTAGAACAGGTCACATAATGTTGCTCCTGAAGCATTCATGTTGACAGCCAACTTTGGAGTATGTCCTGTGGTGGCTTTAGTTCAGGTGGTAGAGCAGGTCACCTACTAATCGGAAAGTTGGTGGTTTGTGATCCCCATCTTCTCTAGTCTGCATGCCAAATATCCTTGGGCAAGATATTAACCCCAACTTCCTTTTTGATGGCTGTGAGTCACACACTATGAATGTTAGATAGAAAGCACTTACATAGAACGAGGACAGAAAAAAGTGCTTGTGTCAGTGGTGAATGAGGCAAGTTGTGTAAAGCGCTTTGAGTGCTCAGAGTAGTAAAGCTATATGTAAGAACCAGTCCATTTAAGATTTTTCCATTATGTGCAAGCAGTAAGTCAGGAACACAACCATCTGCCAGTTAGCTCAAGTCATCCTTGGTCCCAGATTCACCATAGCTGTACATTTCATGCCACTACCCAAGCTACCCTCAGCATTTTAAACAGCTAAAAGGTTAACCAAGCATGTGTTCAGTTTCTATGGCAACCCTAGTGACATTTTTGATATTTGATATTTTTCAAGCAGTCAGGTTACAAAGTATTCTAAATTATTCTTAATGAGGAATTAGGCAAAAATTTACATGTGCAGTACTCCATACAGTTTACATCCTTTTAGAGAAATATTATGCAGAATTAATATTCACTTTAGTTCAGTTCAATTCAGTTCATGTCAAATCACAAAAACAATTGCCCTAACAATCATATGACCCCCTATGAGCAAGTGCTTTCGTGACAGTAGGAAGGAAAAACTTCCTTTTAACAGGAATAAACCTCCAGCAGAACCAGGCTCGGGAGGGACGGCCATCTGCCACAATAAGTTGGGAGTTATGGGAGGAAGTCAGGACAAAGACATGATGTGGAAGAGAGCCACTGATTAATAATAACAAATGATTAAATGCAGAATAGTGTATAAACCCACTTTCTGGAAATAAAAGATTGACATAATGACTATTACCTACACATTACAAATCCTTATGATAATATTTTTGATGCTGACATTTTTGGGGGGTTTTTTATAACCAAAAGTGAACACTTAGAATTCTACGCTCAAGTCTCGAAGTTACCAGCTAATGCTAACTAGCTTTGGTAGCAAGCTATATTCATAGACTTTACAAGGTACAGTGCACAGAGACACATACCTGATTGGTAAATGGACTGGTTCTTATATGGCACTTTTCTACTTTAACTGAGCACTGAAAGCGGCTTTATACATCTTCCCTCATTCACCCATTCTCAAGAATTTTTTCCAGGCTTTTCTTTTTTCTTTTTTTTTTCTTTTTTTTGGCCTGTCCCGTTTGGCTCTTTTGCCCTCAGAATTGTTGTCTAAAGGCAAAGAAAGATGCCCAACGGATTTACTTTACCAAACTGACCATCCCAGCCTTGCCGTAATGGTCCATTTGATTCACCTTTTATTGTTTATTTTATTTTCACTTACTGAATACGGGACAGACTTGACTGGGGGAAAGAAGGGGAGAAAGAAAGAGGGAAAGAGAAACAGCTGAGAAGAGGGACGGGGGAGAAGGGCAAAAGACAAAAACCAACAGAACGGGCAGAGAAAAAAAATGCATATATCAATCACCTGGGTCACCTGCTGAGAAAGAAAAAAGAAAGCAAGCAGAAGAGAACAAGAGTAATAGAATAAACAACATCACAATGATATATGGGAATATGACAGTAAATACTAAATGTTAAACAGTATTGTGCAGCACATAAGATCAACAGAACACAGTGTGCTTTGAGGTATGAGCCAAAAAGGGTGTAGTTTGTGGGTGTGATCACCCGTGTGTACACCTGTGAGCATGGACGCGCTTGTTTTTTGTTTTTTAAAAGGTTCCTTCATGTAATAATCTGCTAGAGGGTGTGGGGGGGCCACAGCCCCGTCCTCCAGGGCATGAAGCAGGTGTGGAGGAGATCAAAACTCCAGACATCCAGAGGCCCCCAGAACACAAGAGACCAAGGAAGACCAACAGAGGGGCAGCCGCGCCACTGTCCCAGAAAGAGCTGAGGAGAGTCCCAGATGAGGGCTCACTCAGCAGCCGCGGAGCAGAAGCCAGGGGGAGTTGCAGTGACGCGCCCGTGAGCTCCGCCGGCAGCCAGCTGCGCCTGAGTGACCGAGCCCCAGGCCGAGAGGCCGGGGGCACCCCACCTCCGAAGTGGCCCGAGCGAGCCCCAGGCTCCAGGCCCCGATAAGCGGCCGCCAAGGAGTGAGCTGGTGTGTACCTGGACGCCCATCCCCGGACACAAAGAACCACCAACGCACCGATGTCTGAGGGGGTCCGCCACTGGCAGGGGAAGTGGTGGTAGGGGGAGATAGGCCTCCAAACCTTGGAGGGCCTTAATAAAAGACTGACATAATGACTATTACCTACACATTACAAATCCTTATGATAATATTTTTGATGCTGACATTTTTGGGGGGTTTTTTATAACCAAAAGTGAACACTTAGAATTCTACGCTCAAGTCTCGAAGTTACCAGCTAATGCTAACTAGCTTTGGTAGCAAGCTATATTCATAGACTTTACAAGGTACAGTGCACAGAGACACATACCTGATTGGTAAATGGACTGGTTCTTATATGGCACTTTTCTACTTTAACTGAGCACTGAAAGCGGCTTTATACATCTTCCCTCATTCACCCATTCTCAAGAATTTTTTCCAGGCTTTTCTTATGTAAGTGTTTTCAATCTAACATTCACACACATTCAAAATTCATTTGTTTGCAACTACAAGCAGAACTGAATCTGACTTTTTCCCCTCAGTTGAGGCTCCCTCTTCCCAGTTTCACATTTGCCAAGCTTGCCACATCCTTAATAAAAAATAATCTCACCATCTCCAGGTCTGCCTTCTGGGTCCAACTTTAACCTCCCTGACATTATCAATTTGTTAGTCAAAGAGAATGAGCTGGAAAGAATATGCAACAGATCCGGGTTATTAAAATAAATGGAAATGTACTAACAACTGAAAAGAATATGTTGAGAAGTTGGAAGGAGTACTTTTAACAAGGTTATGAAATAAACAGAGAGAGAAAAGAACCAATGGAAAACAGCAAATCATGAAGGATTAGTAAATAGGAACTGAGGGCAGCTGTGAAGAGAATGAAATTGGAAGGCAGTTAGTCCAGATGACATACCCATGGAGAAGATAAGCAGAGACAAGCCTTCCACCAAAGACTAGTTTATCCAAAATGCTCATGCGCCTGAAAGGAGAAGTCTCAAAAAAAATCCACCTGTAATAAGTTGAGCTCTGTTCTGTGAAGATTGACTTGCCTATTTTGAGAGTCACTGCCCCCAGCGCTCCCATCCTATTAATGTATCCCCTTGCGCTGATGGTTACATAGTAGCATTCCAAAAGTGCCTCATTTTCATGTCTTGCTCACCGATGCCATCTTGTTCTATTAGCACACTTCTCATCAGGGTGTCCTGGTTCCTCAACACTTGATGTCAACCTTGTTAATCTGGGCACCATTCGAGTTGGTATGGCTTCATATTTATGTCTCTTGCTCATGTCTGAGGTGGGCTTGGCAGCAGTGCTTAGTGACATGCTTGTCTTCAAGGTGAACAGCCACAAGTAACAGTATCCTCATGGAGGATGAGACCATAGAAAGGTGCAATAAAGAAGTTGCCTAAGAAGTACAGCAAGCTGCTCATACTTCTAGCCTTGGAAACTGCCAAGAAAAGACTCACAGCACTGGCCAGCCACTTGAAGAGGTATACCAGAGAGATAGAAGGCAAGAGGGTAAGCCAGCTCTACTCCATGTAACCATCTAAGGTATACTCCCAGTGGCAGGGGAACAGTATGAGAAAAGCACCATCAAAGCTAGAGATGGATCAATACTGGAAGAGCATATGGGAAGGATGAAATGCATAACCATCACAGACATCCAAGAATGGGTCTCCAGTATGAAGAGTTGGGGTTGGACAACCTTAGGCCCTGACATGATTCACGCTTACTGGCTGAAGAAGCTGACTGCATTCCATGAGCATCTGGCAGCACCACTGAACCAGATGCTAGTCGACGAGAGACAATCGTAATACCTAACTGAAGGCTGGACACTCCTTATCCCAGAAGGGACCAGTCCCATCCAACTACCGGCGAATAAACTGCCTCAGTACCACATGGAAGCTCCTATCAGGCATCATAGCAGCTAAGATGAACAGGAACGTGATTCAATACATGAGCGGAGCACATAAAAGGAATTGGCAGAGGAGCAAAACACCAGCTACTGGTAGACAGAGCAGTCGCTCAAGACTGCAAGACCAGATTGACCAATGTGTGCACTGCCTGGATTGTCTAATAGAAGGCCTTTGACTTGATGCCCCACACCTGGATCCTGAAATGCCTGGAACTGTACAAGATCAACAGCACCCTAAGAGCCTTCATCCGGAACTTAATCAGGATGTGGTGTACAGCACTCACCCTTAAGCCAACTTGAACAGCTTGACAGCTGCAGGACCAGTTGGTTCCTGGCCAACAACGCCGCCGGCCTCATCAGGGTCCTTTGACTGCATGGGGAATGGAGGCGACCCCCACGCCATTCCGGAGGTCAGCGTGTAGTGCATGTAGGAGGAACCTGCCACGCCTTCGCCAGAAGTTGTCACGCCGGTGGGACGTGCTCTGGCCGAGCCGGAGATTAGTGCACCGGATGGACCGACAACTGCCAAACCACCTGTGAGCCCTGTCTCATGTCACGCCTACTGCACCAGACACCTGGCAAGCTGCCCATGAGCCATGGGTTGTGCCTGCTGTGCCGCCGCTGGATACGTGATCAACTCCCAGATCCCATTCATCCCTGCCACTGGTCCATTGGCCACTGGCAAGGAGTAGATTCAGCCGGACCTCCCTGGCCTCAGTCGAGCAATGAGGGTATGTGGCAGGTGTGGTTTGTGGCGCGGCGGCAGGGGAAGCCGACGCAAGGGAGCGTCATCAGCAATCACACCTCCCTGCATAAAAAGAATTAACTGGGTCCTGAGTTTGTTGTTGTTATTGTGTATGTATGGCTGGCAGCTGAAAAGCTGCAGGTATGTTGAAACATCAACCAAGGATTAAAGTGTGTCAAAAGTGTGAACTATGGTGGTGCGGTCCGTCCTTACTGCCACAATACATAAAGGATGCTGAATATGGAGATGCCAGGGAAAAGTAAAAAACGAATGAGAAGATTCATGAGTGAAGGAGGACATGCACAGGACTGGTATAACAAAAGAGGGTGCTAAGCATTGGGTGAGATTGAGGCAGATGATTGAGATGATCCTTCAAAGGAGCAGTTGAAAGAATAACTGAGAAGTACACAAAGAATTATATTAACTAGAACAGTGGTTCTCAAACACGTACCACTAGAGGGAGCCCACCCAAAAACTTTTTTAAGATTAATTAATATACCATGTTCTGATTGAGGGATTTCTAAAAAGTTAAAATGTACAGCTCTGCTATCACTTCCGACATAAATGAAGACAGGAAACTAAAGTGATGTTGTAGGGTTACTGAAGTTGGACTAGCTGGTATATAATGATGTGCTACGTGATGGCTAGCTACACAGCTATGGTTAGTATAATATAAACCAGGGGTCAGCAACCTTTAAGACCCAAAGAGCCATTTGGACCCAGTTTCCATGCAAAAGAAAACACTGGGAGCCGCAAATACTTTTTGACATATAAAATGAAGATAACACTGTATATACTGTTTTTTACCTTTATTCTTTGTGTGAACAACTAAGGTGTGTTGCTTATGAAATCCATGAAGTGCTACAGAGAAAATTACATTTTATTTATGTAATTAACACATTTTGAAAGCTACAGCCGGCTCTATGCGTCAGCAACCATGTGTGAAAAGTGGTCAATAAAGAGATGCTGAAAAGCGTATTCATGCAAACATCGTCAGGTCTGCCGTGGTACAATGGAATTTCTGCTCCCGAACCTCCGAACCCCCTGAACAGCAGGACTGTAAGCTGTCATCTGTGAGGCATGAGCGGTGTTTGTTTTTAACATAGTTCACGGTGGAGAACAGCTGCTGACATAATGTGGATCCGAAGACCCACAATTGGCCTACCTGGGGTTGAAAGTCTCGATAAATGCACGGCATTTTGGCAGGTACACTGGCTTCCGCGAGTGTGACGCTTATTTTGAGCAATGAAAAAATAATAAAATATAATTTTATTTTTATATTTCAATATCACAATAATCTTCCAATTTAGAACTACAAGTTAAAAAAAGAACATAAATAAAATACACTTCAACTAAATACTTGTTTATTACTAATCTACTTTCCCAAACCACGCGGAGCCGCACTATAAGGACTAAAGAGCCACAGGCGGCTCCGGAGCCGCAGGTTGTCGACCCCTGATATAAACACATTAGCACAGTGAAGCTGGAGGATGAACGCTAACTTTGCCACTCGATAAAAGCTAACACAAGGGTTCCCGATGGTTAAGGACAAATGCAATCGCATGTTGGGATGATGTAAATGAATCAAGCTTCAGTCAGGAGAACAACTGAGATAATCCATCCACAATACAAGATTATTCATTAATATACTGCTGCATGGGCTGGGCTTTAGTTACATTGTAAGGTTTTAAAAACTGAGCTTTAAAATGAACAGTGGTAATAAAAACCAAGAGAGTCCGACAGTAATCACTGCCTCATTTTTAGGGTCTTACTGAGATTAAACAGAACAAGATACAAAGCATTAAAACATGTTAAAAACACAACAGCCTTGATAAAGACAGACTAGCTTTGACCCGGAAGCGGGATTCATACTGTATGTCCTCACTTAAAGACCGGATAATCTACCTGTTCTAAATGTTTTAATGCATTACAGTTTTTATTATTATTTTCACTGTCACATCCTGTTTATGACAGTTAAAATAAATAACATTCATAAAAGAAATAAAATTGTCTCATGTAAGCTGTATATGGTGCTAAATAGGCATACACTACTGTACTTTAATGTTGGTACTTCAAGAGCCACATATTTTATGAGGTGGTATTCATTGTAAAAAGTTTGAGAACCACTAGTACATCCCAAATTTAGCCTTCATTCACAGTAAGTAACACGTTCATTAGTATGGCTCCACAGATAGTAATTTCCATCATTCGGAGACTAGAGAAGTCAGTTCAAGGAAATCTTCCAGTTTAGCTAATCTCACCAAGAATGCACATACAGTAACTACTACCATCAAACCTGCTCGAAAGAGATGGTTAAATGTTCATTCTGAACTACATCTGAGTGTATGACTGGGTATAAACGTTGTCAACTTTTATTTTTAAAGGGTCAGGAATCATTGAAAGTTTATTGGAGCACAGCGCTAAACGAGTGAAGATTTCACACAGTTAATAGGTACCAACTTCACCAAAAGGTTACAAAGTGTTTGCTCAAAAGGAGTTATCAGGTTCTTTCTATAACATTGTAAAGCGCTCTGAGCTATCAATTCAATTCAGTTTTTTTATGTTCCACCAAATCACAGCAGCAGTTGCCTCAAATTGTTTTATATTGTAAGGTAAAGACCCTACAATGATACAAAGAAAAACTCAACAATCATATGACCCCCTGTAAGCAAGCGCTTTGGTGACAGTTGGAAGTAAAAACTCCCTTTTAATAGGAAAAAACCTCTGGCAGAAATGGATTTAGGGAGGGGGCAACAATCTGCCATGACTGGCTGGGGGTGAGTGGAGGAAGACAGGACAAAGACATACTGTGGAAGAGAGCCAGAGATTATTAATAAAAATAATTAAATGCAGAGAGGTATATAAACACATAGTGAGTGAAAAAAGTGACTGAAGAAGAAACACCGAATGCATCATGGGAATCCCCAAGCAGCCTAGACCTAACACAGCATAACAAAGGGAGGATTCAGGGTCACCTGGTCCAGCCCTGACTATATGCCTTACTAAAAAGGAAAGTTTTAGGCCTAATATTAAAAGTAGAGAGTGTCCGTTTCCCAAAACCAAACTGGAAGCTGGTTCCACAGAAGAGGGGCCTGAAAGCTGAAGGCTCTCCCTCCCATTCTACTTTTAAATACTCTAGGACAGGGGTGCCCAATCCCGGTCCTCGAGAGCTACCGTCCTGCAGCTTTTAGATGCATCCTTGTTCCCACACACCTGAATCAAATGAATGGCTTGTTATCAGGCCTTTGCCAAACATGATGGCATGCTGAAGAGGTAATCAAACCATTTGATTCAGCTGTGTTGGAGTAGGGATGCATCTAAAAGCTGCAGGATAGTAGCTCTCGAGGACTGGGATTGGGCAGCCCTGCTCTAGGAACTACAAGTAAGCCTGCAGTGCGAGAGCAAAGTGCTCTAATAGGGTGATATGGTACTACAAGGTCAATAAGATAAGATGGGGCCTGCTTATTTAAGACCTTGTATGTGAGGAGCAGGATTTTAAATTCAATTCTAGATTTAACAGGAAGGCAATGAAGGGAAGCCAGTACAGGAGAAATATGCAACCGAAGGCTTTTTAGGGAGTTATTAGGATATCCTTATAATAATGAATTACAGTAGTAAAAAAAATGTAATTCAATATAAAAGATTACATTAATACTGTCAGGTAGTGCAACTATACTCATATTTTTGTTCAACTAATGTTTTAAATATTGTTGACATATTTAGGGTGGCTGTAGCCCCAACGACAGAGCAGGTGATTTACTCATTGCAAGGTTGGTGGTTTGATCCCTGGCTGCTCCAGTCTGCATGAATAGAATACAGTAATATCTTCCAACCGACAATATACTAAAAACAAATCAAAAAGATTTATTTATACAATAATTAGCAACAGTAATCCTTGGTTTGGTTTTTAGTTCATTGGTTTGGTTCTTATGCAGATCTACACTTGAATAAACAACAGCTTTGTGCTACAGTATTTCACTCTAAGCAGTATTATCTGCTAATATTTGTTAATTACTAACATCCATGACAGTATATATGTCAGCTGAAAAGTTAATTAGTGTTATAGGTAATTTAAAAAAAAGTGTCACCATTATAAATGTATCCACTAGAGAGCTCTAGATGGAAAATAGACATGGTAAATCCCTCCCAACATTTTCCTACTTGGATTTTTTCCCAGGAGGGCTGGCAGTCTATCTCTCCATACAACACAATCTGGAGCCTGTTAGTTTTTCTTATGCAGATTCCTCTAATTAGTACAAATATAACTGAATAATTTGAAAGCTTCAGAATTAAAGGAGTGAGAGTCTGGACCGTGTGCAAGCATAGACCTAAGTAATTACATTAGGATCTATAATGATAGAAGCATAACACAAAGTTAATTTAGCAGCAGGATGCTCAGACAGGTTCAAAGGGAGGTGAGGACACCTGCGTCTTCATCCTCCAAAAGTATGGTGATGTGATACAAAGAGTTTTTAATGTCTAATGATAAACTTTTTTTTTTAGAATTGAAGGTAAATTACTGCGCTTCAAATGTTGTCTAGTTCAGTGCACACTTTTACAGGCCCCTTTATATATAACCCAATAAAGGGGTGGTGTGGGGGTGGGTGGTTATAGAAAAGCACAGCTGATGGTCAGATCCATCACCTCATGACAACATCAATTTTTGTTTTTGTTTTATTATAAAGATTTTGCATTATATCATAAATAAATGTGGGTCATCCTAAAGCAAGCACAATACCCATGATAAAATACATATTTGTGTGTTTGTGTGACTTTTTGTACTACTTTTTCGTGGCTTGGTCTTCCTAAACCAGAGCTCTTTTCAACGCTTTACTTCAAATATGGAATCCTAATTCCAACAATGCACTGGATGAGGTTTTCAGAATCCACAGTGAAAAAAATACATGATTTAAATGAGAGAGAGAGAAGCTGCAATAAATCCCTCCCAGGATGACAACTGTGTGCCCATCCCAGCAGAAGGAGGAGGGAGGCTCCAGATGGAGCCCTCACGACCAAAAGACAACAGCTCCAGAGAACCAGCGGCAACAGGCAGTCTACTCTGCAACAGCCCATCCATCCCGTCATAAGCCAACAGCGATCCCCAGGTGCCAGAGAACTGCGCCACTAAACGAACAGCGACCCTGGGACGCGGCCAGCCTGGCCCTCGAGCCACCAGGCAACCACTGCCCTGGCAGGGTGCAGGAACACCCGCCCACTCCCCTTCCCACTCGTCAAAGTTGGAAGTGATATATTGGTGCGTATGTTGGTGTACGGTAGTGTGAAAAAGTGTTTGCCCCCTTCCTGATTTCCTATATTTTTGTATGTTTGTCACACTTTCAGATCAGCAAAAATGTAAATATTAGATAACGCTAACACAAAACACAAAATGCAGTTTCTAAATTAAGGTGTTTATGATTAAGGAGGAAAAAAATCCAAACTTATATGGCTCTGAGTGAAAAAGTGATTGCCTCCTACAGCTAATAACTGGTTCGGCCACCATTAGAAGCAACAACTGTAATGAAGGACTTATGATAACTAGCAATGAATCTCTGTGGAGGAATTTTGACTCATTCATCTTTGCAGAGTTGTTGTAATTGTCACGGCGGGGTGCGCCGATGTGTGTGGAAACAGGACCCAAAAGCAGATGATGACGAGGAGTTGTAAGGTTAAACAGAAAAGTGAAGCTTTATTTAAATGACGGCAGGGATAAACCAGGAAACCAAAACAAACTGGCAAAACACTAAGAGGTACTAAGACCAAAAACTATAACTGTGGAGAAAATAAACAGGCAAAGACAAAAACTAAGGCTAAGGTCAACATAACAAACGAAAACCGTAACTAAGACTGAGGTCAAATAAACAGACGAACCGATAAAGGCAAGCAGAAAACAAAAGGCTTAAATACAGACATGAGGTGATCAGGGGAAATGGCGACACATGGGGGAACAGCTGACAAACATAACCCTAATGACAGGACCAAGAGAGAGTGAAACTAAATACAATGACCAAAGAACACACGACACTGTCAGAATAAAACAGGAAACACTGAAAACTAAACATGACAACACAATAAGACAGACCTAATACGTGATGAATGAATACAAAACCCCAAACATAAAAAGCCCAGGAACAATAACCAATAACTGCCCAAACTAAAGGCAAAATAGGAAATAACACAAAAACTAATAACATATCAAAAAATGAGAAAAATACAAAGAGAACTCAGAGTGCTGGGTCGGAGACCCAGCCTGTGACAGTAATTCAGCTACATTGGAGGGTTTTCAAGCATGAACCACCTTTGTAAGGTCATGCCACAGCATCTCAATCATATTCAGGTCAGGACTTTGCCTAGGCCACTCCAACATTTTTCTTAAACCATTTGGAGGAGGACCTGCTGGTGCATTTTGGATCATTGTCCTGCTCCTGCACTTCAGCTTGAGGTCACAAACAGCCAGCCGGACATTCTCCTTCAGGATGTTTTTGTAGACAGAAGAATTCATGGTTCCATTTACCACAGCAAGTCTTCTAGGTCCTGAGCAAAACAGCCCCAGACCAGCCTCATACTACCACCACCATATGTTACTGTCGGTATAATGTTCCTTTTTTTAAAATGCTGTGTTAGTTTTATGCCAGATGTAATTGGGGACACACATTCCAAAGTTAAACTTTTGTCTCGTCAGTCCACAGAGTATTTTCCCAAAGGTCTTTGGGATCATCAAGCTGCTTTCTGGAGGAACGGAGGCGAACCTTTATGTTCCTTTTGCTTAGCAATGGTTTTTGTCTTGGAACTGTGGAAGGGACGAACACTTTTTCGTACCACTGTATGTGTACAAAGTGAAAAAGATGGGTATAACTTTGTGTAAACTAGAGTGCTATTAAAACTGATGGAATAGATGTGACATGAGCACCTGACTGTTGGTCATTGACTACAATGTAATTAAAAACCAGGGGCAGGTCATCGCACAGCACATCAAGCAAATTCATATAAATGGCCCAAACCACTGTGGTCCATGCAGACCCTATGTCTGGGAGTGGTGTGTTGTTTAAGGGAGTAGCGGGGAGGGTTGGGATACATATGACCGGGAGGTAAAGGAGTACCCTCAGAAGGAGAGAACCATGCTAACAACTGACTCAGTAAGGACCCCTATTCCACAGACCTCACTGCAAAAAAAAATAGGATCCAGGGCCCGCAATGACAACACCCTGGACCACCACCACGTCCCAACGCCAGTCATTAACTCAAAGGACTTATCTTATCTTAAACATTTATATGTATATTTTGCAAGAGTAGATATGGGAGCAGGTTTTAAAAGGCTATTTAAAAGCAATTTTACAGTGGAATTTTACAAGAAATTGTGATGCAGTCTTTTGAGGTCTGAAACTTTCAAACTAGGAAGTATTACTCAACTGCACTTTTCATCAGTATTACTCATTTCTGGCCTAATTTCAAGTGTGAATGCGTTTTCATACTTTGAAATGTGTATGAGCTGAAGACATCAAGGGATTGACTTGACCAGTTTTAAAGTTTAGGGTATCTTCATTCAATGATAATTCTGTGAATTTTAAAGGATAGAAGGAAGTTGTCATAAATAATATGAAGTTATCGTGTCTCTTTGCACAGGCTATCATATTCTCCAAGCACATTCACATATTTATGTGAATAAAATATTAAGCTCCAATAACTGAGAGCTTATTTTCCTCAACAAAAAAATACTGCACATAGAGCAGGCAATTTGGTTCCCGGTGATCATTCCCTTGTTTGAAAATCACTTGAATGTTTGGTTAAACACTCTTTCTCCCATCTGGATCAGCCTCCTGCTCATAATGACTTTTATGATTATTTGATTAAAACTTCTACAAACACCTAGTCAGCCAGTTTACTGCACTTTTTAAACTTACAGCACCTACATACATTTATTTCCTCATTGTGTGATAAATGCAAAGCAATGGAAGGAACTCTTGGCCACCTTTTCTGGTCTTGCCCTACACTTAGGTGTTTCTGGGAAGAGATATTTAATATATATAGCTGGATTTATGACTTAAAATTAAAGCCAGAGGGTATACTTGCAGTGCTAGCCCTTAGGGTTTGGCTATGTGAGATGATTGCATTTCTGTATATTGTAGAGGTTCGTTATGGTCTTGCTAACACTCACTTTAAATTTTTTAAAATCTGGAACTCTTTTCTCAATCATATTAACAGAGAATCAACAATGTTTAACCCATTCACCTGCACTTTATGTTTATGTGAAACTACACCTCTGCCGGACCCTAACTCCTTCTTGGACTTGTTCCCCACATCTTTTAGACTCTGAACTTTCTGTTGCCCTGTCTAACTTCACACAGAAGACCATTTTGTTCGGACTCCATTATTTCTCTTGTACTTTTAATATGGACTGACTAACCAGTGTTGTTGTTGCTGTTGTTTTCTTTTCTCTGTCCTTTGTACTTTTATCTTGGGTAATTTGATGTCATTTCGAACTTAAAATGTTATAAATAACCTTTAAAAAGAAAAGAAAAAGAAAATCACTTGAATTACTTTTACTAATAAAAAAGATATTAAAAGATTGATTCCTTTTTTTCTTTAATGAAAACTTCCATTGGTATATTTTGTTAATGAACAACACTTTGTGGATTTGGATCAATGCTTCCCAACCACAACTGCACACACTATAAAAAACAAAAAAACAACAACAACAAAAAAATCACATACACATATGGACTCGCTTATTTAGGCTTCACTTCACTGCTTCCTCCTCCTCCATTGACTCAGAACAGCAGTTGTCCATGAGGGTCATGTTCCTATTTGGAAAGTATTGATTAGAGTGCTTATCCCCTTAATCAGTGTGAGAGAGCGCCCCAGGCTGAACACACACACACGCACCGAGCTCCTACATCTCTTTCATTCTTCAAACTGTTCTGAAAAGTTTTAGTTATTTTTGTTTTCATTCATTTTTTAAATATGCAGTGCTTCAACAATAATTTGGATAGAAAACAGCAGAACCTAAATTAAAATTATATTTACGAGTTTAAAAATTCTTATTTTGTTGGAGCACTAATCCAAAACCAGCAGACATTTAAGCACAACTGAAGGCATCACAAATTATTCACGTTTGAAAAGATGACTATTTCCACCTAGGAGGTCCCTGGACTGGGGCCAGGCTGCATCTGTTGTTAAAATGCAACCCGTCACCATTATTTGAAGGTCACCGAGCATGACAAATTAGCTGAACGGCTTGTCTAGTGCTAAAATGAAGTTCAGTGACATCAGTGCGTACCGATTCATTGTTAAAAAGCTTTTAATTCTTATTTTATCTTTTGTTAAGGAGAAGAAAAAATATATTAAGTTTATCTTTTTATCTTTTGTTCAAATAGTGTGTTATTCATTTTGGCCTCACAATTGGCGAGGTGAGTGAATTTGGGGATTATGTTGTGAGTAAAAAATCCAGGGATTAACCGGTTAAAGGCAAGGCAAGGCAAGGCAAGTTTATTTGTATAGCACAATTCAACAACAAGGTGATTCAAAGTGCTTTACAGAGACATTAGAAACAAGAACAAATAAAAAGCATGATTTAAAATTGATTAAAACAAGCAAATAAACTAACTAACTAATTAACAAACAAACAAACAAACAAACAACAGTATATAAAATCAAAACAGATAAAATCAGAACAGATAAAATCAGTAGTTAAATGTAAGTTTTGAAATTTAAGCTTAAAGTGTGGATTTGGTGCTTTATTCAAATGCAGCTGAGAACAGGTGAGTCTTCAACCTGGATTTAAATAAACTGAGTGTTTCAGCTGATCTGAGGCTTTCTGGGAGTTTGTTCCGGATATAAGGAGCATAAAAGCTGAATGCAGCTTCTCCGTGTCTGGTTCTGACTCTGGGAACTGATAAAAGACCGGATCCAGATGACCTGAGGGATCTGGATGGTTCATACTGGGTCAGGAGGTCATTGATGTATTTTGGTCCTAAACCATTCAGAGCTTTATAGGCCAGCATCAGAACTTTAAAGTCTATCCTCTGACGGACAGGCAGCCAGTGTAAGGACCTCAGAGCTGGACTGATGTGGTCCACTTTTTTGGTCTTAGTGAGGACTCGAGCAGCAGAGTTCTGAATGAGCTGTAGTTGTCTGACTGATTTTTTAGGTAGACCTGTAAAGATGCTGTTACAGTAATCAAGCCTGCTAAAGATGAATGCATGGACTAGTTTTTCCAGGTCCTGTTGAGACATCAGATCTTTTATCCTTGAAATATTCTTGAGGTGATAGTAAGCTGACTTTGTTATTGTCTTAATGTGTTTTTCTAAGTTTAGGTCTGCATCCATCACTACACCCAAATTTCTCGCCTGGTTTGTGGTTTTTAGATGTATAGATTGAAGTTCTCTGGTGACCTGTAATCGTTTTTCTTTGGCGCCAAAGACTATTACCCAGGGCTCTAGACTAACTTTTTGACATGGGCGCACCGGTACGCCTAACTTTAAAAATTTAGGCGTACCGGCACAAAAGTTAGGCGCACTCAAATTTTTCAACCGCATCGCTTAACACCGCAGTTTTACATGTGCACTTTCTTTGGGGGGGGGAAGTCCATACAGACAATATTAATTTCTAAATTATTAACTAACAAACTTGTGCTTAAAGTGCTTTGTCAATATTGTAGAAAATGTTAAAAACTTAATCATCATCTTGGCCTCCTCTGACGACCTGTTTGCTGCTGTCTGCTGCTGAAAGGCCGTGGGGAGAGGGGACACTTGGGCAGTGCATTTACTGCAGCATATAATGTGTTTTCTGGATACACTGTGCTTTTTCAGCATTCAAATATTGATGGCACCGTGTCAGAGCACTGGCTATGAATTTCAGACAGATCAGGCCTTAACTTAACAAAAAAGTTATCAATAGTTCTTTTCATCTTTTCTTATTACCCACAGCTACAGTACATCCACTTCTCTCAGGCCTAGGCTGCTCACTAGGGCTGAGTATCATCACTGATTTCTATAATCCATTCAATTCCGGTTCTCAAAGTCCTGATTTGATTCAATTTAGCCTCAGACAGTCAGAAATATTATAATTCTGATCATTTATCAGTACTGATACACATGAGACTTCATCAGAATTGTGAAAATCACAGCAGATGCCTTTGTGTGAAAGTAACTGAGAATAAAACACAGGAAAACATGAAGAAGATTTTCCTGGTCTGGCTTTTTATAGCAGATAACCTTAAAAATATTCTGCAATTTTGCATAATTTTAAGAAATTTAAATTTCTTCAGTATTGAACAGCAGAAATTAGGCTTTCTTGTCCGAGGTCATTTAAGTGAAAAAAGAAAAAGCGCTGTAAACAACGCTAGACTGGTGGGTAATAAGCGAATGAATAATGCAGAAAACAGATTTGAGACGGGAAACTGTTCCTGAAGTACAGAGAGAGAGAGAGCTGTGCAGGAAGTGTGATTTTTATCGTGGTGGAAGCAAAACAGCAAAAGTCAGAGGGAATTCATGACGACATTGATCAAATGTGAAGCGCAGTTTGCTGCTTCTTTTGCTGCAGGCTCGGTGAATTTTGGTTGGAGAGAGGCAAAACCTGCAGCTCAGAATCAGCGCAAAAAGACGTAAAGACAGCGCGGACCCGAAGAATCGCTAAGCTCCGACAGCGTGTCCGTGTTCAGGCCGTCGGGTGAGAAAGCCGAGAAAGACGAAGCTGATTCTGATGTGTTGGGTCCGCTCCGTGTTTAGGTCTTTGTGTGGAATCCGTTAATGAATTGATATCGCTTTATTCAAGCTACTCACCTCTCTCTTCCACCTGCACTTTCAACTGGACCACGGCCAATCAGAGAGGTCCCGCCCCTGACTATCTCTGATTGGTTTAGTCCACGATAGGGGCATAATGTGTGTCTGTTGTTGACCACACGGAGAGTTACAGAGATTTTTTTTTTTGTTACCGGAACATTTATTTTTAGTCGCACCACTGAAAGATTTGGTCGCATTTGCGACCAAATTGGTCGCACTCTAGAGCCCTGTTACCTCAGTTTTGTTTTTGTTTAGCTGGAGAAAATTGTGGCACAACCAGTCATTGATTTCCTCAATGCATTTACCAAGAGCCTGTACAGGGCCTCGGTCTCCTGGTGACATTGTGATATATATTTGTGTGTCATCTGCATAGCTGTGATAGTTTATTTTGTTGTTGTTTATAATCTGTGCCAGTGGGAGCATGTAGATGTTAAACAGAAGGGGTCCCAAGATGGAACCTTGGGGAACTCCACATGTGATACTTGTCTGCTCAGATGTGAAGTTACCTATTGATACAAAGTATTTCCTGTTTTCTACGTATGTTTTGAACCAGTTTAGTACAGTTCCTGAAAGACCTGTCCAGTTCTCCAGTCGTTTGAGTAATATGTTGTGGTCAACTATATCAAATGCTGCACAGAGATCCAGTAAAACTAGGACTGACATTTTTCCACTGTCTGTATTCAGACATATGTCATTAAACACTTTGGTCAGAGCGGTTTCAGTGCTGTGGTTCTGTCTAAAACCTGACTGGAAGGCATCGTAGCAATTATTCTGTTTTAAGAAGTAACTGAGCTGTTGAGAAAGCATTAAACAACATTAAAAGTAGTTGTTGAATAATCTTTGGTCGGTTAATGAATAGACTGATTTGATTATTTACACATATACTACATGTACAGATATAAAGCTATAAATTATAACCATATTAAATATCTAACTGTATCCTTGTCACGGTCCGGGGCAGCGGCCGTGTGGAGAGTGGAAGGAGGACTCAAAGCGCAGCACTTATTCAGGTGTGAGGGTGATTTATTGATAATAACAAACATAAAGAGGAGATGGCAAAACAGAACTACGGATGAACTAAACTGGGTGAAACTACACAAAGGAGTGGCAAACCTGAACACGAAGGGAGAACAGCAGGGAGAGCACGCAGAGGATTTCACAGGGTAGATGCAGAGTACGCAGAGTACGCAGGGTAACACAGAGGATGAACACAGGTAGGCACACAGACGACGCGACGAGGAGCAGAGGAAATCACACGCTATAAATACACAAAGAGACACTGGGAAATCACACACAGATGGGGGAAACAGCTGGACCTGATTAACCTGACGAGACAGGGGAACACTAACACCAGGGACCAACAGAGGGAGCACAAACCCAGAACCCAGTGTCTAAAATCCCAAACACAAACCATCCCAAAACAGCCATGAATAATAATGAAAGTAATAACAATAAGTACATAAACATAAAGTCACTGAGTCATGGTCGCAGGACCATGACAATCCTAGCTATAAAAACAGACAAAAAATGTTACTAGATGCAGAAAATGTTTATATATGTTGTAATTTTTCCACACACACATTAATCCATCCAACTATTCATTTCTTCTGCTCATCCATAAGGCGCTGTACACTCTGGACAGCCTGCCACAGTATAGACAGTATTAGCTCATGAAAATATTCTGATGTAATTTAAAAAAAAACAGGTGGACAGGTGTTCTTTTTTAAAATATATTTTAGAAAGTCACAGTAGCTATACATCTACGTGATGTTGAATTTTATTTAAAAGTCATCAATTTATCCAATAGTTGAAAGTCTGGTTGTGATCAGAGTGTGTGTAGATATTTCTATAAAGAATGTATGGCAGTAATTAATAATTTATTGTGAACACCATGCATTTTACCATCCATTCGTTTTAGTCTAATAAGTATTTGATGTTACTTACTAGTTGTTGTTTTTTTTTTTTTAGAAATGATTCCAACTGAATGCCTTTTTAAAAACATCAACAACATTTGGAGCTCTTTGCATCAGTGTGTTGTTTTACTTTTGTCTTTCTATTATTCTCACACTTCATTAGTGGGAACCTTTCTGTTTTGTAGCGTCCACTTTTTTCTGCTACCCGGCAAATTTACTGGCAGTACCAGAAACCAAAAACAATCCTCTTATTGTTTTGGTTGCACAGTCAAGCCATCATTATAGACTGAGAACCCTGAAGGTAAAATGTACTGTATGTACACAAATATTATCTACGTATTAAAGTACTTGTTGGTTATTTTTTTGGTGATTCATAAACTTTAATTAAACAACTTGTTTTAGCAATACCATTACAAGCTCACTGCAGGTTCTTCTTTAACTGCTCTGTTTCATGAGGATTTTAAGCAGCTTACGTATTTTGGTATAGATGATAGAAGAAAGTTTGTGTGATGAATGAGCAGTATTGTGGATAGTCAATGAAGACGAATGATGAAAAGGTTCTTGTTCACATACCAGGCAGGAGAAGGAGTCGTTCATTCGATGCTGGAGTGTGTGTTTCTGTAAAATGGTGAACAGGGCAGCGTGGTCGAACTGACACGGAGACGCTGAGATCAACTTTTCCACTGCCTGACGCTGAGATGGATCAAGACCTGAAAAGAAAATACAGAGGTGGATGAAGGAACGACAATTAGATGTGCACAACCTTGCCAAGAGTTAAAAAAAATTGAACTCGATAACTAGATGTGAACTGTAAAATCCATACTATGCTACTATGGTGTTTTTTTTTTCAGAGCAGCGGAGTCTGGATGAGGTTAGGGAAACATGCTCTTTGGTCTGAAACTCAACAACAATTGAAACAATTAGTGATAAAGATATGAGAGATGTTGCAATCCTGAATATAAATCTATGGGATATTTCTCTAAAGATTAGTTAGAATAATTAAAGTAGATGTCCCAACACTACCCACAAAGAGCCATTTAACAACTGACTCAGGAAACATGAGGTGATCATTAAACACTTGAAAGTAGGGTAGAAAAAAAACACAGACAGGAAAATAGCAATAAATCAGTTATTAAAACAGCAGATCAGGCTTCATGTCTACATTCAAACATTGTGCAATGTGCCATGTTTTACTGATGACAAAATGTGAGTTGCTCAACAGCTGATGGGACAAATGAGACTGACTTAAGAAACTTTGAGGAGGCAATGACAAGAGACTTCAACTTCTGACAATAGTGTATGTGTTCAGTCAAGTCTTTGATCTTAATTGTATATAAGCCAGTAGGCCAGAAACTGAAATAACATCAATAGCAATGAGTTTGTGCAATCATGCTCAATCATGTTCAATCTTGTGTCATCACTGGGTCAAGTCATATGATTGAGAAAATGGAGTTTGCAAAATCACTGGGTCAAGGTTTGGTACCGTTACATCTGTATGTTTGAGTTTACAGGAGACAGAAAGACTGGGACATCTGCAGAGTCCCAGTCCCAAGGTGTTTTCAGGCTGGATATACTAAAATCTCTCCGGTCCATTCTGAGGGTTTCTTCCCAGAGTTTAGAAATGAGCCCATCCTAAAAACATTGAAGTAGAGGCCCCAGGAAGAGCCGAACCACCTCATGTCTTGACTTAAAAGCTTCCCACCACATGTCTGAGTTCCTCATCCCTTCTCCAAGTCTGAGCACAGTTGCTGCTCAATTCAACCACTTGTATCCACAGTCATATAATTTCAGTCATTTACCCGTGTTAATGACCATCGGTAAGTGCTGGAAAATACTTAAACCATGGCAATAAGAACATGCCAATGAGAGCAATCCACTATAAATAAAAACGTGTCAGTCACTTTTATAATAATATGTAAATATTTAAAAAGCTACAGCTCAGGTGGTAAAGGGGATTGCTACAAATTACAGTGTTATTAGTTTGATTACAGGTCAAACTAATAACAGGTCAGTATGCACAAGACAAATCACTGATTCATCCTTTTATCCCATCATTGGCAGTGCTGTTGCCATAGACATACGATGGATGGACAAGACAGACAATGAGAAGCACTTTGTGGAATTACTAAGGTTAAATGAATACTGCAGTTTCCAAACACAGTCATACATGAGAAACATGTTAAACAGAAGAAAATATTAGAAAAAAGGGGTTTTAAAGGGGTGATTAATAGGAAAAAAAAAATTATATATATATATATATATTTTTTTTTTTTTTTTTTTTTACTAAAAATATGGAAAGTTTGATACAATACCATGGATCTATTCATGTCTTGTCTCAGGTCTTGGTATCAGACATGCTAAAGTCCTAATGTGTGTACTGCAAAAGAAAAGTGACTGCATAATGTAAAGATGCACAATATGGGAAAAATCAAGCAAATTGCAGTTTTTATTTCTTCTTATGAGTATTGTGGGGTGGCAGGTGTGTATGTGACTGTGTCAAAACAAAGTGCAACAAATGTGGGACAAAGTCCAGCTATAAAACTAAAAAATGTATTTTAAAAAAATGCGCACAATACATATTATTTAAACTGATTATTTCATTAACTTGGGTGTGTTCCTGAGTTTTATTAATGATAACAGAGAAAAAAAACATTACAAGATTTTCATATGAGTACATTCTGGAATAGCTAGTAATGAAGTCATTTTTATGCAGCAGCCCTGACAGTTCACTTTGGATGTGCACTGCCTGAAGCTGCAGGCGATAATGAGGCTTTGGGGTCAGTGATGAAAGAATCAACAGAAAATGAAAAAAAAAATAAAAGAAGCCGAAGAGGCGCAGGGTGTCCCAGCCTGAGCAAACCTGGGTCATTTCCAGTCCTTTCAGGCCTTTCTGATAATGGCCCTGCCAAATGAAAAGCCTAACACTCTCCACTCTGCCTTTATTGTGGGAGTACATTTCAGGATGGGAAGCTTCTGACCGTGACACATGGCCCCACAAAAGACCACAGCTCACTGAGAATACTGGCGCTGTTTCCACGCCTGTGGCTCATGCCCAAGACAAGCTTTAGTGATCACTTTTATTATCACTGTCATTTTGTTTTTTGTGTGGATGCAGAGAAGCCCATGAGGACTCTCAGGCATTTGTGCTTTTCATCTCCTCCTCATTTTCTTGTTGCCTTTGTCCAAAAGAGAAAAGCGAAAAACAAAAAAACAGGAGAAGTGAAATCTCCACAATCAACTTCCAATCAACGCTCCTCTGCTTTCTTTTTCCATCTTTTCTTTTCATTCTTCCACTTTTCTGTCAGCGACTGCCCTTCGGGTGTGATGGCCTGCTTTCTCTCTAATTCCGATGTAGGTCATTTTAAATTTGTTACCTCCATAACAGTGTACTGTCCTCAATGTAATTTAGAGAAAAGACAGGGAGTGAAGGAGATAGGACTCTAAAGAAAGCGAGACAAAGAGATATAGATTAGTACTGATAATAAGAGGAGGGAAAAGGAGGGGTAATATTGATTGGGAGACAGATGGCCGGAGGAGTGATGTTGATTTCTGTCAAGTCCAACTTTCAGCTATTATGTTCAGGTTGTGTGTGTGCGCGTGTGTGTGCGTCTGTGTGTGTGTGTGAATGAGCAGAAAATATGGATCGATCTTCATGCATTTTTCTCGGCTATCTACAGGTTTTTCTGCTCTGGAAGTTTCTCATTAGTGTGACTACATGAGCATAATTTTCTGGTTTTGCTGAACATGACACACAATTGCAC
The DNA here is from genome assembly GCF_057382275.1 of Copadichromis virginalis. NCBI lineage: Eukaryota > Metazoa > Chordata > Actinopteri > Cichliformes > Cichlidae > Copadichromis > Copadichromis virginalis. The sequence goes on from NC_140624.1 coordinate 28,369,832, forward strand.
AAAAAATGGTCAGTCAAAGGCACAGATTCAATTGATTATTCTTAGGACTGGTTTCTGTTGGGGACACCAAACTATGACTAGTATTAGTAGCTACATGCAACCTAAACTAAACACGCACAGCCATTGTTTATAAGTTTCATAAATGAATAAAACAGACACACAAATCCATACACCAGTTAAGTACAGGCAGAAAGTAAAAAAACAAACCAAACAAAGCAAAGAAGCAACCAACATTTTTAAACTTCAGTGTCAATAAAGAATGAATACCTTCTTAAAACTAATTGAAACAAATAATAATATTCAGGCAAAACATTAGCAGCCTGAATTAACTGCATTCAAGACATTTAAAATTGCCTTAGATTTATTAAGTTCGATACATTTTTGTTTACTCTGCAGCTGATTACAAGAGGAAGGAGCTGCAAATTTGAATGGTCTTTTTCTAAATTCAGCACAAACCTCTGAGACAGAACTCTTGGGATCTAACACAATACCTTTTTTGACGAAGTCTATAAATTACATGCAAGAAAACCAAGAACAGCCTTATAAATGTGAATATATCAGTGGGCGAGTCTACAGCATACTTTGGTTTCGACCAGTCCTCTATTTATCGTCTCCAGTTGGTCCAAAAATGCAACTGCTTGTCTGTTGACTAGTACAAAATGGAGGGAGCATATAACCCAGTGTTGGCCTCTTTACACTGGCTTCCTATTAGTTACAGGAACCAAATTAACATTTTACGTTTTGTTTTTAAACAGATAGGTAAGACGAGCCCCTTCTTACCTATCTGAGCTTCTATCAGTGCATGCAAACAATGCAAACTAATGTTATTTATTCCAAGGTCGAAACCTAAATCTCGCTGTGAAAGGACCTGCTACATCTCTCTGTTGCAGGTCCCAGACTCCGGAATAGACTACTGCCAAATATTAGATCTACACAAAACACTAGAATATTTTAAATCTCTAATACTAATTACAGCATGGAGCCCTACTCTAAAAGAACATAAAGGTAAACACTGTCTGTGAAGCTGGATTTAAGAAATAAGTGTTTAAGTTGAAGCATTTATAACAGTTGAGGGCCATCTTGTGCCAGCACATCCAACCAATACATAAAATAACAGGTTACTACATGTGCATCACATCACAAAATATATCTTTTTTTACCAAAGCACAATGAAATCCCAACACTAACACACAACATACAAACCACTTACTGCTAAAGAGACAGAATGAAAGTGGGCAGTGTATCTTTGCCTTTTTAAAAATAAAAACCGCTGCAGCAGGGGGCAGTACAAAAGCAACCCCTTACACTGCTTTTTGGTTTTAGTTTCCTTGTTTACACTAAATGATCAATTCTGTCACTAGTTAACTAACAAACTACTCTAAGCAACAAACTCTTAGCAGCAATCTTGGTTGGCACCATCTCGTGCCTGTTCTCTACAGGCACGAGATGGTGCTCAACACCTTCTAACGTTCTAAAAAATGTAAACACGTATGGCTTAAACCAAGTCGCAGACAGTCTTAAATCTACAGCAGTTGTTTTAGATTTATTTCATGAATAATATATGTAGTGTTTAAGGTCCACTTTAATAAATTCCTTTAAAACATTAAATCATTATTTATTTACATTTTTTAAATCCGCAGATTATGTTTGTCTGTTATTCAATACTGATGATCTGAAACATTTAAGTATGAAAAATATTTTAAAATGTTAGAAATCATGGAACAAAAAGGACCAAATTCAGACTCCAGCAACAGAATTCATAATCAATAAAAAAACAAACTTTTATTTAATCTACTTCGACGATGAGATCTTTAAGATGTGATGATCATTCAGGATAAATAGTCACACTGTATGCATCAAAGTTGTTCAAGTGTTTATGACAGCATGCAAGCTTTAAATATCCTTTTTTAAATAAAAAGAAAAAAAGTTAAAATTGAGCTTTCACACATCTGTTGTTGGCTTCTCTTTACTGGCAAGAGATGGAGACGTTATGGTTGTTTTTCCTGAAATCACCAAAGAATTAGCCAGTAATTAAATTTACTTACCCAGTACTTAAAATATAGCATAACGAGTATTTTGAAATTATGGCTATCTTACAGGAAAGGAGACACATGGTGACGGAATTACCAAGGGACTTTAGCTTGCATAACACTCAGGTATTCTATGTATGAAAATATCTTGCTGGAGTGGAAGTTGCTAACAGGAGAAGGTGGTGCCAAATCTCAAACCTTTAATCATCTCAAACTGGTTCGCTTGGGATGTGGTGAAATGGGGTATTTTCAAGATGGATATGCAGATTGATTGATTGATTGAATCTTTATTTTGAACATGTTGAAAAAGTATAAAAAAAAATAGAATTAAAAGAGACAAATGAACAAAGCAAACAAAAGGAAAACGAGCAAACACAACTCCAAATAACGTCCATGTTCAAAAAGGAGCAGGAAGAAGCATAAGCTTATTTAATCCCACCCCTTTTCCACTATCTAGTATCAATAGACTACAGAAATACCTCCTTGCAATTACATTATATGTTATGTGTAAATTTTTTTTTTTTTTTTAAATATATACACATATATGTTTCTATCTATCCATACATACGTATATACACACATACGCACATATACACATTTTCAATAACCCCATTAACACCTCAAGGATACACAACCTACAATTATATATATATATATATATATATATATAGCCATACCAACAAACCCGTGCATGCGCACACACATTTAAATATTAGACAAGAACACCCTATCAAATCTCTACCTTTTCCCTGTACCCTGTAATAACCATATCCTTAAACCGCTTTTTAAACTGCGCCATGCTTGGACATTGCTTCATATCTTTACTTAGTCTGTTCCACAGCTTCACTCCACACACAGAGATGCAAAAACTTTTTAATGTTGTACGGATACGAGGATGTTTTAAATTTAATTCCCCCCTCAAATTGTATCCCCGTTCCCTTTTAGAAAACATTTTTAGAATATTGTCAGGAAGCAGGTTATTTATTGCTTTATATATAATTTGTGCTGTGAGAAAATGAACCAGATCTGTGAATTTTAGAATTTTTGATTTTAAGAATAGTGGATTTGTATGATCTCTGTAACCAGTTTTATGGATTATCCTTATGGCCCTTTTTTGTAATATAAAGATTGATGATAGCGAACATTTGTAAGTATTGCCCCAAACCTCTGCACAGTAATTCAAATACGGTGCAATCAGGGAACAATAGAGAATGTGGAGTGATTTGTGGTCCAGAATGTGTTTTACTTTACTCAAGATTGAGACACTTCTTGAAATTTTGTTATGTATATGATTTATATGAGACTTCCACTTTAATTTATCATCTATAATCACACCAAGAAACTTATGTTCAAGTACTCTTTCAATTTCCACACCATCTACATGAATCTGCACTTGTGCATTTCTAAGGGAATTCCCAAATAAGATAATTTTAGTTTTACTTAGATTTAGCGATAGTTTGTTCCTGTTAAACCATTTTTTAATTTTGCACATTTCTGAAGTAATTGTATCCAGCAGCTCCTTTAGATTCCCCCCAGAACAAAAAATATTTGTGTCATCTGCAAATAATACTAATTTTAATATATCAGATGCCTTACAAATATCATTTATATAAATAATAAATAATTTTGGACCCAGTACAGAGCCTTGTGGAACACCAAAAGCAATGTCCAAGCATGATGAGGAATGGACACCCAGCTTCACAAATTGTTTCCGGTCACTTAAATAATTTTTCACCCATTGCAGTACAACCCCCCTAATCCCATACCGTTCCAGTTTATTAATTAATATGTCATGATTGATTGTGTCGAATGCTTTCTTGAGATCCAGAAATACTCCAGCTGCATACTGTTTCTGATCTATAGCATTCGTAATCTCCTCAATTGATTCGATTAATGCCAGAGATGTTGATCTTTTTGATCTGAATCCATATTGACTGTCAGAGAGTAATTTATATTTATCTAAGAATTTGTCTAATCGTTTATTAAACAGGTTTTCTAGGATTTTGGAGAATTGTGGTAGTAAAGAAACAGGCCTGTAATTTGTGAAGTGGCGTCTATCCCCGGTTTTATACAGCGGCACAACTTTAGCTATTTTCATTTTGTTTGGCACTTTTCCCGTCTGAAATGATAAGTTGCAAATATATGTTAGAGGTCCTACAATTCCTTCAATGACCTTCTTGACGATTTTCATGTCAATATCATTACAATCAGTAGATGTTTTATATTTACACATGTGTACAATGTCAATTATTTCTTTTTCCTCCACTGATGTGAGGAACATTGAGTTAGGGTTCCTATCAATCAGGTTTTCACTACATTCTACTGATGGCAGTGACTCAGGAATTTGTTCTGCCAGTTTTGGTCCAATATTTACAAAATAATGATTAAAGCTGTTGACCTTATCAGCAGTGTTTTCCATAATATTGCCATTATCGATAAAGTATTGTGGATAACTTTGTTGTCCAGAATTATTTTTAATGATACCGTTTAAAACATCCCATATTCCTTTCATATTATGTTTATTGTTGTTCAATATTTTACTATAATACTCCTTTCTACATACACGTATAATATTGGTCAACTTATTTTTGTATTTTTTATATTTATTTTCAGCATCTTTTGTTCTTTGTTTTAGGTATTCCCTATAGAGTGTATTTTTCTTTTTACATGTATTTTGTAAACCCTTAGTGAGCCATGGTCTATCTGAATATTTGTGCTTTCTGTTGTATTTTATTGTTGGACAGTTTTTATCGTACAACTCCATGAATATTCTTAAAAATATGCCATATGCAATATCAATATCAGCTTCTTTGTACACATTGTCCCAGTCCTGATTTAATAGATCGTTCTTAAATGCAGTCATAGTTTCTTCTGTCCTTACACGTCTGTATCTCAGTTGTTCTTCATGCTGATTTTTCTTATAATTAGTGTCATAAACTGCAAAAACTGGTAGGTGATCACTGATGTCATTAATTAATATTCCGCTCACAATGTTGTTTTCCATATTGTTAGTGAAAATATTGTCAAGTAAGGTGGCACAATGTGGTGTAATTCTGCTAGGCCTGGTTATTTTAGGATGTAAACTCAAACTGTACATAGTGTTTAGGAATTCGTCGGTCATTTTATGCTTTTTTGGATTCAACAGGTCAATATTAAAATCACCACAGATAAACATAACTTTTTGATTTGTTTTAGAGAATATTTCCTCTATGAAGTCATTAAATACTTGAATACTAGAGCCAGGTGTTCTATATATACAGCTAATTATTACATTTTTTTCTTTTTCCTTATAAATTTCAATTGTTATACATTCTAGTAAATTATCAATTACAGTTGTCATACTTTCTACCACCTTGTAGTTTAGGTTTTTATCCACATACACAGCTACTCCCCCTCCACTCTTGATCCTTCTATTTACAAAATTCACTTCATATCCCTCCAGTCCAAAGTCCATTCCTTTCTCCGCATTGATCCATGTTTCAGAAATGGCAATAATTCCAAATGGATTTGTCAACTCATTTAGATATTCCTTTATATTGTTGAAGTTGGCATACAGACTTCTGCTATTAAAATGGATTATTGATAATTTATTTTCCGTGTTGATGGTGTGCTTAAACTGTTCATCAGTGAAGTAGCAGCAGTTACTGCTAATGTTGTAGAAGAAATTATTTTCCGGGTCTATATCCTTTTCTAAGTCTAGAACATTATGGTCTGTGTATCGAAATGTTCTCAGTTCCAGATTATCATAAAGAGAATTCCAATGAGTTATGTTGATATTGTTGCCGGATGCAGATGAAGTTCTTTTGGACTGTGCCATGTGTTGTGTTGTGTGCCACGTCACATGTGTATTCATACCTCCAGAGTAAGTTGACCTCAGTATTTGTCCAGCTCTTCCATATTTCTGATGACCAACACTTTGGCTTGTTCCGGTGTTCCATTGAGTTTAATGAATACTTTGCAGTTGGTGGTCCATGTATTTTGAATTTTTCCCTGTTTCTTCAAGTAACGTGCTTTCCTGGCAATGTCCGCATTTCTTTTTATCAGATGTTCGTTCATGAAGACATCGGATCCTTTCAGTTTCTTTCCTTGTTTTAACAGTGCTGTTTTCTGTTTTCTGTTTGCAAATCTCACAATGATGGCTGGTTTGTCACTGTCATTTTTTCGGGGTAGAGGGTGGCAAGCCTCAATGTTGTTATAATCCACTTCCACACCTTTGGACCGTAGAAAGGTAACCACTTGATGCTCCGTGGAGTTGACATCTTCCTCTCCTGGCCCTCCTACATTGTCAGTGGCGACCGCCCGGGCGTATGACCGGGGTTTGATGCGAAGCCCCGTGATGATAACATCGTTCATCCGGGTGTACTGCTCCAAATCCGCCACTCTGTTCTCCAGGTACGCCAGCCGCCGATCCTTCTCGGCGTTCTGGATGCGGAGAGCCTTAACTTCCTCGACCAGGTCCAGGATGGCTTTCTGCTGCAGTTTGACAGTAGAAATCTCCTCTGTCATAAACTGCAGCGACTTCTTAATATCGTCTCCTTCCTCGGCTGACAGAAATGTTTTCGGGCCCATGCTGAGAGACGCTCTTGTAGCTTTGCCGTGACGACCGGCTAGCTAGTTGATGCTAGCGTCCTTCCTCTCACTCACCGCTACGGTTCAAAAACATCAACTTATGAGTTTTCGAGAGGTCGCAAATGACGAGCCACCACTTCTGGACGGTTTCCCACACACGCTCTCAAAGATTAGTATGTGCAGAGTATTTTGGGGGTCTGCTAATCCTGGAAGACCCCAGTGTCATCAGTCTTGGACAGCGTCCGTGTCCACAGGAGTGAATCTCCTCAGATGACAAGTCTGCAGAAACTTTGTAATGCTATCATGTCAGTATGGTGAAAAACATCTGAGAGGAATGTTTCCAGCACCTTGTTGAACCTATGCTACGAAAAATTAAGGCAATTCGGAATTCAATTCAGTTCAGAACTGAAGAAGCTTCTCGGATGAGAGGTAACATTTTCAAGCAACTTAAAGAAATCCAGACGCTTTTCTTTCCAAGATCCTTAGTCAAGTAATTCAAGTGCAAAGGTCACAGGGAGGGTGGATCTTCTGCCAGCTGTCATAGGACAAGTAGTTCATTTATGATTTTAATGCTAAAGGGAAAAAGTGTATTCAAGACTGCTGAAAACATGATCTTCAATTGTCTGATTGTCTGTACAGGTGGACATCACTCAAAAAGGAGAAGGCTTTGGTGTGCTACCCTGTTATTTGGGATGACTGCGAAATATGCAGTCAGTCTCATGTTTTTGGACACTTGTTCAAAGGAAAAAGCATTTTCCAAATTGAGAGGAAAACAGAAACTTCTGAATTCCACGGTGTTTCTGAGTGTAAGTACTGTTTTGTACAGTGCTGTATCCTTAAAGCCATTTTTTCCAGAGTTATGGAATTGTTTCATGTTATTGTTTTTAATTAATGGTTAATGAAAATAACAAATTTTGTCTCCATTATTATAGGATCAGATGAGCTTGCAAAGTTTGTATGGATGAATGTATAGTTTGTAATAAGAAAGGAAGAAAAGCTCGTATTACACTATCATTTTTATATTTAACATAACAAGAGAGTTTCATAGTGAAGCGTCCATTATGCACCAAATTACTTAAGCAGTCTTTACTTACTATCTAATTACACTGAACTTAAAATTACTTACAGTACAATTTGCGCCCTTCCCTGTAAAATATATGGAAGTTAGAAAGCTTAAGTTACTCCATAAGGCTCATGCCATGAGAAGTACAGCGTACTTGTGATGTAACATAAGGGGAAAAGAAATGTCTGGGAATTACCATGAAATTAAGCTGTACTTAAAATTACATGCACTATAATATGCTACCGCCATGCTTAATTAGACCTTTCCAACTAGTCTTTTGGCCCAGCTCACTTCATTCCAGTCAATACAGGCAATAGGTTTCAACAAGAAAGCACCAATTAAAAAGAAAGAAAAAGAAAGATTATGTTTGCTAGATTATTTTCGATTGTTTGCCAAAACACCACCCATCTCAGGTGCGCAACTAAAATGTAACACATGCTCATCTGTATCTTCTCTTCATGTGTATTCATCTCTGTCCAACCTCTCTATACCCATCTAGTCTGCGTTTCATTGCCATCATCACAGCAACAGTCACATCTATGTGACAACCTGCTCTGAAAAGAGGCAGTGGCCCCTGATGGCAGGTTATTGACGCAGACAAAGAGGATAAGGACAAAGTGTTTCAGTTTCAGGTGCACATGGTTGAAAGATTTGACATGACCTCCCTGTCGGAGCAGAGCAGCTCTGCTGATGACAGAACAAACAGAGACGAAGACACAGACAGACAAGTCCATCAGCCTTGGTCTGGCTGATTGCAGCTTCACACTGTGTAGAGCTTAAAGAGACAAACTAAACTCTGTCAAAAAATAAAAAGGAGCACACACAAACTTTCAGAGCTCTTCTTCTGCATTTAAGAGGGATGCTGAACCCCAAGAGCGTAACATAATTGGACATTCCCCTCAGGATCATCCTTGATTTCAAACCAACCACCAGCTTCTTTCAAAAACACAGATGACAGGTGGAAACATCTCTTCAGGAGCCATTCTGTGAGATCTGTCTTAACATATTAACAAAAAAAGTCGATGTCTGTGTGAGAAAAGTGGAATTCAAGAGTCCAAAAGTCACAGCCTCCGATGGTTTCCACTGATTTGGACTTTGTTCTTGGTCCATTTCATTCAATCATTGAAATCATGTTAACTCAAATTTCTTTCAGACTTGGTTGTCCTTTCAATAAAGTTCGGAGGTGAGAACATTAGCAGCTTAATTGACCCCACAAAGAGCTAACATATGTCTTGAAAAATAGGTTTTCTCATTGCTAAATATAAAGATGATATTAGGATCATTACAGTAATCCCAGGACAGGGGCCACATCCAAATCTCAGCAAACAACACAGCAAACACCCACATCTAAACAATTTAAAAAAAAAAAAAATATGGTAAAAGGAAATGCACAATAAAAGCTCCACTAAAGCTCCACTTTTTAGACAATTCCTCACACAGTAAAAGATATTTTCCAAATTAAGAGAAAAGCAAAAACTTCTGAATTCCATGGTGTTTCTGAGTGTAAGTACTGTTTTGTACGGTACTACTGTATATCCTTAAAGCTATTTTTTAAGGTTATGGAATTGTTTCTTGTTCTTGTTTTTAACTAAAGGTTAATTAAAATTTAATTAAATTAAATGAATTAAATCAAGGTTATAGGTTTGCTGTGTTGTTTTCTGTGTTATTTGCCGAGATTTGGATGTGGCGAGGATTACCGTAATGACCCTAATATCACTGAAAAGCACAGAGCCACCGCTTTCAGGAACCAGTGAAATTCTTTCAATTGAGCAAATGGTTCAGGAGATGAACCAGGACATCAACTGTGGTGTTCAAATTTTTCAGAAGGAATTCAGGAGAAATATCTGTTGTTTAAAAAGATTTAATTTGCTTTGGCAGTTGAAATTATAAGTTTTACAGCACTGGACATTCACAGAAGAGATCCTGAAAATGAAAGTTGCAAAACATCTGTCTGGTGTCATGTCTGGCAACATGTTAGGCTTTAGAGAGTTAACATTTCTAAAACAAAGTGATTAAGACTGCATTACAAGCCTATAAAAACATTGGTATCCTTTTGTTTTTGGTCTCATCTCTTTGGCACAGAGATTTCGCACGAGTCTTTAGAGGATATTACGTACTACAGATAACAGGATTATTTGCAATTTTATGTTAAAGGGAACATTATTGTGAAATTGCTGAACCTTTGCCCCATCTTTACTTTACCAGAATAAACTGGTTGTCTGCCAATTAACCTTCCTCCAGTTGTTTTTGTTTTCTGTACTATATACTTTTCCAGCCTCTTCTTGCACCTATCCCTGCTGTGGAGCTGCCCTTAAAACGAGGTACTAGTTTATACTAAAAATAGTAAAACGTCTCAATTTAAATATTTGTTATATTTCTATGTTCTATTGTGAATAAAATGTGTTTATGAGATCTGCAAAACCCATGTATTCTCTTTTTAATTACATATTGTACAGTGTCCCAGGTATTTAGAAGTGGAAATTGTAACTCCAGTGTCTTGCAAAGAAAAGATCATTTTAACATATCTATATTGTTTCTCATTTTTATGGTAGATTCATTTTGATAAAGAGAGAAAGAATATCATCCAAAAATCTAGAAAAAAAAAACATTAGATGAAAGTTGAGTGAAATAAGAATTTTTGAGGCCTGGACTTCCCAACCTGCTGGTCTAAAAGATATGTTGACCGTTAACTCAGAAGGATCAATTGGAGAAAAAGAGTCTATATAAATATTAATGGTATTGAAAGTAGTAAACAAACATGGAGACATTGACTGGCAGACACAGAGACAGTCACCAGAATGGGGAATAAGGGTAACTCAAGATAATGGAGAACATGATCACTAGGCCGGGGAACATGGGAAGATAAAAGGACAAAAGCAGATGAAACTGGGACACAAAGGAATACAGAATGGGAAGACAACAGGACTGTAACTACAGGGAGTGCAGAATTATTAGGCAAGTTGTATTTTTGAGGAATAATTTTATTATTGAACAACAACCATGTTCTCAATGAACCCAAAAGACTCATTAATATCAAAGCTGAATGTTTTTGGAAGTAGTTTTTAGTTTGTTTTTACTTTTAGCTATTTTAGGGGAATATCTGTGTGTGCAGGTGACTATTACTGTGCATAATTATTAGGCAACTTAACAAAAAACAAATATATACCCATTTCAATTATTTATTTTTACCAGTGAAACCAATATAACATCTCATCTCAATATAACATCAGATCAGGTGAACAAGTAGGCCATGTCATTAGTTTTTCTTCTTTTATACCCTTTCTTGCCAGCCACGCTGTGGAGTACTTGGACGCGTGTGATGGAGCATTGTCCTGCATGAAAATCATGTTTTTCTTGAAGGATGCAGACTTCTTCCTGTACCACTGCTTGAAGAAGGTGTCTTCCAGAAACTGGCAGTAGGACTGGGAGTTGAGCTTGACTCCATCCTCAACCCAAAAAGGCCCCACAAGCTCATCTTTGATGATACCAGCCCAAACCAGTACTCCACCTCCACCTTGCTGGCGTCTGAGTCGGACTGGAGCTCTCTGCCCTTTACCAATCCAGCCACGGGCCCATCCATCTGGCCCATCAAGACTCACTCTCATTTCATCAGTCCATAAAACCTTAGAAAAATCAGTCTTGAGATATTTCTTGGCCCAGTCTTGACGTTTCAGCTTGTGTGTCTTGTTCAGTGGTGGTCGTCTTTCAGCCTTTCTTACCTTGGCCATGTCTCTGAGTATTGCACACCTTGTGCTTTTGGGCACTCCAGTGATGTTGCAGCTCTGAAATATGGCCAAACTGGTGGCAAGTGGCATCTTGGCAGCTGCACGCTTGACTTTTCTCAGTTCATGGGCAGTTATTTTGCACCTTGGTTTTTCCACACGCTTCTTGCGACCCTGTTGACTATTTTGAATGAAACGCTTGATTGTTCGATGATCACGCTTCAGAAGCTTTGCAATTTTGAGACTGCTGCATCCCTCTGCAAGATATCTCACTATTTTTGACTTTTCTGAGCCTGTCAAGTCCTTCTTTTGACCCATTTTGCCAAAGGAAAGGACGTTGCCTAATAATTATGCACACCTGATATAGGGTGTTGATGTCATTAGACCACACCCCTTCTCATTACAGAGATGCACATCACCTAATATGCTTAATTGGTAGTAGGCTTTTGAGCCTATACAGCTTGGAGTAAGACAACATGCATGAAGAGGATGATGTGGACAAAATACTCATTTGCCTAATTATTCTGCACTCCCTGTATATACCAGCACAGCAGACAAACAACTACTAACATGCAACAGCAACAAACCCGGACAGAAACGATAACGACACAAAGCACAGAGAACACAGGGCAAACATGATAACGAAAACAAAGAATGAATCACACCTAATAACCCAGAATAGACTCAAGACACTGGGACCAAAACCTAGGAACCCTTGTTTTGCTTGAGAATCAAATAGTTATTTCATTCACTGACATGCAAATCTACTTTCACTGATATTCTCCCTTCATTAAACTACCAGAAAAATCAGTTACTGTTCATTCCTTCGTAAGTGAGCAAACTTGCAAAATCTGCAGGGGGGATTTCCCCCACTATATATATACACACTGTAGCCTTTTTAATTTTACAGTCAGCACAATGGCAATTTTGCTTTTTTTAAGTACTATGTTTGCATAGGTAATACATGGACAATAGTGATAGTGAAGTGCTAACACTGTCACTTCACAGCAACATTGTTCCTGGTTCCTGTGTAAGTTTTCTCTGCCTGCTCCAGGTTTCTCTCACAGCCCAAAGATATGCATGTTATCCCTTTTGGAGATTCCAAATTGCTGATGGATGTGCAGTTGTTAAAGTGCTCAGAGCCTACAGATTAAAATACCATATAAATGAACAGTTACAACGTGACATGTGGTCCAAAGTCCTTTGAGGGGTCAGTAAGACAAGAAAAGCACTATAAAACCAATTAATATATAAATACATTATATTTCTCTGGGGAAAATGATACTTAGTATCATTTGTGTGGCTTCTCCAGAAAGTCTAACTGCTGATAAGTCTGGTAACCCATTAGCTAGTGGGTTTACTTAGCACTGGAAGTATTTAGGGCTCTCACTGTAGTCAGAATATTTGGTTAGCAGATAACAGATCCACTCCAAGGCTTCATGTTCCAAGTTCTAGTCACCATTTACAAATGCAGACAACTTTAAAGAAGCCATTGAATTCTAATGAAATTCAGTGATTATGGCATAGTGACCCAACTACATAACAACTTACAGCTCACATACATAGTCATTGGAAAAGGATCATCAAAAGCTCGACAACCCCTGCTCAATAACCCTTATTATAACATGAAGTTAATCTCGTAAATCGTAAATAGACTTGCTCTTATATAATGGTTTTGCAGCAATTCAAAGCGTCATGTCTCATTTACCCAAGTATTTGTTTTTATATCTAACATTCACACTCTGACGAACATTTCATCCTTGGGGCAACTCAGGGTTCAGTATCTTGCTCAAGAATCCTGCTGACTGGAGTACTCAGGGATTGAACCAACAATTCCCCAATTAGTAGACAACCTGTGCTACCCCAGCCTGAGCCACAGCCACATTATTATTATTATGTATGTTCCTGAGTCAGATCTATGGTTTTAAATGGCAATAGCAGAAACGCTCAGACTGATGTTCCACAACAGTGTTTTTTTTTTTTTTAAATCAACAGATAACAATGGCTACAGTCATCTATTATATATACAACAACAGTCTCAACCAGTCTGAACAAGCAACAATGAAAGACTGCTGACTGAATTCACAAATATCTAAAGGTTTTACACAGAAAACCATTAAGTGTGAGAAAACTGTTGGGCATCAGCTGGTACATAAAATGACCAGTTTATCCCTGAAAACAGAAAGTGTGGATTCACGGAGCAGGACAGTAACTGTGAGTAGGCTGATATGTGTGAGCCTCTGACATGGCTTCCATGTGTAAACAGCTTCATTATTAGAGCTGACACGCCAGTCAATAAAATCTGATGCTGCTGTCTGTTCTAAAGACAAAGAAAAGATACTGTGACTCTGCTCTCATTGTCTCACCTCTGAGTTATTAACCTTCAAATAGAAAACAAAACCATCTCGCTCATGTTTAAAAAAAAAAATTGCAGCTATTTCCATGGAGTCAAGACAGAACAAGTGGGACTTTATTAATGGTAATAACCCATTTCACATGCAGTCATTAGTGAAATGTAACCCCCACATTGATTTTTATCAAAAGCACACCTGCAGGGCGACTGGAAATGAAGATGCAGGTTAACAGCTATGATTGTTATTAAAGTGAGAATGACTTCCTCTCAAGCCCATTACGCACAAACATGCTCACACACACAGCAACACTTTGCACCCAGTTAAGAGCTATTTCAGGGAAACCTTCCATTTCCTTTTGCAAACACTGTGTCAGCACCTCTCGCGATTGACGTTTCAATCTATTCCATTAAACACTAACGAGTTGTGGCGAGAATGGACCGCAGTCACACCACATTACATAAATACAGCTATAATCAGCTTCATTTCACAGTACCTGGCATGGGAGGAGTTGAAAATGTAGACATGTCTTCTATATACAGGTTTAAAAAAAATAATGTTTGTAGGTCCAGTCAAGGAAGAGTAAAACAGAAACGTCCAAATGAAAAATTATACAAAAGATGAAAAATAAATAAATACAGGACAAAAAATATAAATAGAACAATGAGGGAAATACAGAAAAAGACAAGTGGTTCATTAAGTTTTTTGACCACAAGACGTTTTTAGGGACAATTACAATTATCTGAATTTAAAAGCACAGAATTTGAGGTCATCCAGCTCTTTATGTCTTTAAGAAATTCCTGCAGTTTAACTTATTGGTGTGTGTTATCTGGTTTCGTGGATAGATAATGTTGGGTGTCGTCTGCATAGCAGTGAAAATGTATGCTGATGTCTTCTGAGGACACTGCCTAAGGAAAGCATGTATAATGTAAACAGCTTTGGTCCTAGCACTGAACCCTGTGGAACTCCATCACTAACCTCAGTGTGTGAAGAAGACTCTCCATTTACATGAACAAATTGGAGTCTCTTAGATAGATATGATACAAACCACTGCAGTGCAGTAGCTGTAATACCTACACAGTGTGCTCTAATTGTTCTAATAGAATATTATGGTTGACAGTATCGAACGCTGGACTGAGGACAAGCAGGACTGACTGACCAAAGTACATGAGAACTCAGGGCTGTGTGTCAGACAGGGTCTTCTGCAGTACGGTGGCCCCACAGGGAACTGTTCTGGCTCCGTTCCTCTTCACCATCTACACTGCAGACTTCTCCCACAACTCCACCCAGTGCTTTCTTCAGAAATTCTCTGATGACTCCGCAATAGTCGGCCTGATGATCACTGATGGGGATGACAGGGAGTACCCTTAACTGACCCAAGACTGGTGCCAGCAGAACTACCTCCAAATCAACACTAGTAAAACCAAGGAGCTGGTGGTAGACTTCTGCAGGCACAAACATCCTCCAGTGCAACCACTGAACATTCAAGGTATGGACACTGAGGCTGTGGACAGCTACAGGTACCTTGGTGTTTATGTGAACGATAAACTGGACTGGACAGGACAGAGTCTCAGGTCTTTTGGGGTGAAGGGCCCACTCCTGAAGACCTTCTATGACTCTGTGGTGGCCTCAGCCATCTTTTATGGTGTGGTCTGCTGGGGTGGCAGCATCTCTGCTGGGGACAGGAAGAGACTGAACAAGCTGATCCGAAGGGCCAGCTCTGTTCTAGGATGCTCTCTGGACCCAGTGGAGGTGGTAAGAGACCGGAGAATGGTGGCTAAGCTGTCATCCTTGTTGATGAGTGCAATTCTCTTTTTCTGACAACGTTGTATTTTATTCTATTGTATATAGTATGTTATTCTTATTATACTGTCCTATTCCAGTGTTTTTCTTAGTTTTTGCTACTGTAACTTTCCACTGTCCACTTTCTGCTGTGACACAAATTTCCCACGAGTGGGACTAATAAAGGTTATCTTATCTTATGAATAAACTATTTCTCAGCAGATGATGAGTTAGCTGTTTCACAACTACTCTTTCAAGATTTTTTTAGATAAAAGGAAGGTTAGAGATAAGACTGCTGAGTCAAGAGATGGCTTTTTTTAATGGTTTAACTACTGCCAGCTCAAAGGCCTGTTGTATTTAGCCAATTATTAGCGGTAAGTTGATCATATTTAAGATTGAAGCATTAATTAATGGTAAAACTTCTTTGAGCAGTCTTATCCAGTTGTTCAGTGATGACACGACGAAACTTCCGGGCCTAAAGTAGTCTGCGTTTAATATGGCTTTTGTGTTGTTAACATGTTTAATGTTATGTATTTTCTTCTATTTGATCTCAAAAAGCTCCTAAAACAGTCAGTAATCACTGTTGACCTCCCTCGGCTTTTATTACCGCTAATCATTTATTTAAGCTCAGTTTTTAAAACCTTAGGATGTAACTACAGCACAGCCCATGCAGCAGTATATGAATGACTAACCTCGTATTGTGGATGGATTATCTCAGTTGTTCTCCTGGCTGAAGTTTGGTCCTTTTACAGCATCCTGCCATGCGATTACATTTGTTCCTGACCACGAGAACACTCACATTAACTTTTATCGAGTGGAAAAAAAGTTAGCTTGTTTATATTATACTAACATAGCTGTGTCGCTAGCGGTCACGTAGCACATCATTATGTACCAGCTAGCCCAACTTCAGTAACCCTACAAACGTCACTGCTGTTTAGTTTTCTGTTTTCATTTATGTTGGAAGTGATAACAGAGCTGTACGTTTTAATTTGTTTCCAAAACCCCGCAGTCAGGACATGCTATATTGTATTTAGATAGAAGCTAGCGAGCTAACTCCCTGCTAACTTCTAACTCCGTTAAATGTCATAAATTCCATTTTCATGGATGCCTGGATGTTAAACTCAATTGTTACACCTGGTAGAGCAGAACGCTGATCATTTTATTAAAGATGAAAGACTTTAGACAGTTTTTCAACTCTCAGTAATGCCATAGTGATCGTTTGATATATGGACCTGCAGCGGAGTTTAGACCCAGACACGGCTAGTGACGTCAGACTGAACAACCGGATAGGAATGGGGTCTAAAAGACACTTTGATGGTTTGGAGGAAGTAATTACTGAAGTTAATTTAAAAAGATTAATTGGTGAAAAGGACTAAATGAATATCAGTGAAAGTACTGAAAGTACCGAAAGTAGCCGTAGATAATGCTACATCTATGATATCATTATCAGTGATTCTTTCCTCTAATCGTTAAAATTTTATTTGTAAAGAAATTCATGAAGTCATTACTCGTTAATTGTTAACTATTAATAGCAAGCCAACCATTAATACCATTGTATTAATGTTTGGCTCAACAGTGCTCTGACTTTGTGTCAGCCTGGCTACTGCACTGAAGAGAAACCTGTTGCTCTTATTTTCTTCAATCAGTGATGAATTTTAGGATATTCTAGCTTTAAGTAAGGCTTTTTTTTTTTTTAATTAAAGCAGCAAACTATTTCTCTAAATTATGATCTTCTAAATTAGTGAGACTCCATTACTGAGTTTGACAGTTATACCAGGGAGTTAAGTACTTCTGATTTGAGGCTCTCTTTATAGTCATGCAAGGCATATGTAGTGAAGAAGGTAAATGATTAACAAGATAATCAACCTGTGCAGGAGTAGCTGCTCTGCAATATGTTGGTAAAAGGCATTAAAGATGATAACAGTTGGTGAATTTTATCCTCCAACTTAGTACCAGTACTTTCAGAAAGATATCTGATGTGATGAAATCTATCCCCCATGGCTATGTAATCAATTATTGTAAAAGTAAGTTTTTCAAGGGTGCAAAGTGAGTCTCTAATTCAAACTGGCCTCCAGACTTGAAAATAGGCTACATTTATTACTGTGTGCTGTTAAGAAAAAAGGAGGAAGTCATTTCAAGAAGATGAGAACACGGCAAGAAAATGGATGAACAGTATGTGATGTATTAAAGAAAAAAGTGTCACCATTTAATTTTGTCTTCATACTCTCTTCCTTCCATCTTTACCATATGTTGTGTTTGTTTTTCCTCTCTCACAGTAGTGTGACCTACAATGCTGTTAAGCTGTTTCGATCCGACTCTTGCTGTGTGACTGTGTGATACAGAACCAATCAGCATGTGAACATGAAACCCTCTCCAAACAAAAAACACCATCTTGGAACCTGCTGTCTGATTGGTGTTCTGTAATGAAAAACTCTTCACACTGTGTACAGTGGAAAGAAGGGAGCAACATCGCAATAAAAACGTGTTATGGTAAAAGGATGGCAGTGGATGAGAAAAAAAAGGAAAGAATTACTTTAAATTAAAGACTGTCAGGACCAAAAATTAGAAAAACATACAGTGATATCAAACTCTTCAGATTTGGTCTGCAGGCTTCAACAGAGTTTTATTTATTTTAACATAACCTGATGCTAAAAAGGTGCTGTTTCTCTTCCATCAAACTGTTTTCCATTAGGCTGACTACAGAGTACCAAAACAACCCCAGGATAAGGCTGTGCTAATGTAATACTATGAGCTATCAAGGAAATAATTGCATAATCCAATTGTATTATATTGTATTGTATTGTATGACTGAACCAACAAACACAATGCTGCTGTGAGGTTTCTACAGCAGTGCTGGTGCTAAAACACTGAAATGCTATATAATGGTAATCTCAGGATACATGATGGTAACGTTGTGCATGTCAAACTGTTAATTTGTCAGTATTCTGACTTGTATGAAGGTGTACTAGGGCCACATTAAGAAAAAATATTATTGATAATTTTGAGAATAAAGTTAAAATACTATTTTGAGAAAAAAGTTGTAATTGTATTTTCGACTGTAATCTGTAATCCGCACATCCAATTATGAGCAGATTACAGTTACGGTTTCAGAACAAACTGCCTCAACTGCTGTAACCTCTACAAAACGCCTCGTGTAGATGACTTAGTAAAACAAATTGATCAGCGGTCTGACACAACACACAATCTCTTTGCTGCATGAGGGTGTAACTATTGATAACCTTGCATTTGTCCTTTACCAGTGTAAAATTATGATATTATTTTATGCCATGTTAGACCCCGAAATAATGATTGTGAATTATTATGTAGTTTAAGTTGGCATTATTCTCCTGAATTAGAAGAAGGTGATAATTATTGCAGTATTTAAACTGATTTGCATTGCATTAGACTGCTGATTTATTGTGAATGAATGATATTGTTTATGATGCATTATACTGTTGAGTTATAAGGAATACTGTTCGCAGAAAGTCATCGCCTTATTTGTCTGATTAGAAGAGAATAGAACATGCTGGAGTTTTCTGCCCCATCTCAGCACGAGCAGATAAACAGGGAGCCAAGGTCGTAGCTTAGGCGCCGTGTGAGAGAAAGAATGTGAATGTTTAGGCTTTTATGATAAGATGGGAGAACCAGAGGCTATAAGAGTTTGAGCAATGCTCCACCACTTTGAGATTTGAGGCTGTCTGCATCAGTGTCCATCTCCCACGTGTGTGATCATTAAATCATCGTTTGACTCAACCCGACCGGACCAGTGTTGTTATTGTGGTTTTTCTCTTGTCTCCATCCCCAATATTTTGAACCTTAACACCAGCCACTTCATTTTGAAAAACACAAACTCTTCCTTGTTTCTGTGTTTTTCCATCTCACCAGATGCAGCTTACTCAAACCATCCTTTCAATGCCCTTATACATACACCGCATCGTTTATGTGCTAAAAGAGAAATCATTTCCTTTATTGCTACTAAAACATTTTCTGAAGTAGGCTTTAATTAATTGACAGGGTATAGCAACCGTGGTGATCTCCACATTTTGACTTTTTTCTGGAGATGCAAATACAAATGTTTTCTCAAAATAAATTTTCAATTTTAATATGAAAATTTTGACTTTATTCTCAAAATGATCAATAATCTATTTTTTCTTAATGTGACTCTAATATAATAACAACAACAATAATAATAACAATCTTTGTATTGTTATTATTATTATTCATTTTGTCATTGTTTTGCTGTGTTTTATTTTATTGTTAAGTGTCCGTGGGTGTCTTGAAAGGCGCTTTTAAACAGAAGTTGTTGTTGTCGTCGTCATCATCATCATCATCATCATCATCATCATCATCATTATTATTATTATTATCATTATCATTATCATTATTATTATTATTACAACAACACTTATACCTTAAACTTTTCTTGAGTCGGACCTGGTACATAAAAAAAAAAAAAAGTACATTCCCACCAACCTGTTTCACTGTTAGGAAGTAAATTATGGGAATGCGACAAAAATCATCAAGTAAATTTGGATTTATCTCTCAAGAGAAAGATTTGTAACTGACCTGCTTTTATACAAATGGTTCTATTTACAGTTTTAATTTCACTAAAATAAACGAAAACTAAAGGTTTTCTAATGGTTTCCATTTAAGAGCAACCACAATAATAAAGACACTAAAACTTAGAAAACAACAACTTACAATCACTCAGGTTCTGCCAAGTCTCTATAGATAAATAAAGATTGCAGGCAGAAGCATTCAACAGAATATGTAACTATGCACCTGAACTCTGTGTTTTACAGTTGTGGTTCCTTTCCCAATAAACACTGTTTGATTTTAAAAGCTATTCGAACACTTTCTGTAGTTTGCCACTTTTCATTTCTTCAATGACATTCAGATAATCAAAACAGATCGAGTGAGAAGCTGAACTTACTGATGGGGGATGTCAGTTTTTGGTTTCCTCCTCTGCAGTTTGGGGTTTTGTTTTTGGGGTGGAGGATCGGTTTGTAGGACTGTCCAGTCGCTCGGTACATGGCCTGGACCCACAGCACCCGTTCCTGCTCATCATCACAAGCAAACATCACCAAATCGCCTTCCTTCAACACGTTAAAAAAAACCCGACCACCTTGCAGACCTAAAGAGGAGATAAAAGAAGTGAATGTTAAAGGGCAGAATAATGAAAAATAAGCACATCCAAATCTTACTTTGTGACAATTTCATCATATTCATCATATTCCATGAAATCATTTCTTGATGATTTATAATTAATTTCTTTTTAAACTGTAGTAAATCTGTGCTCCCTACTTTTCTCAAAAGTGAGATATTGAAAAGTCTGTAATGTAATCTTCAAAATAGAGAACGTGGTTATGAACAAAATTTAGCAGAGAAACAGATAACACAACAAAAATTATAAAAATTGCATTTAAACGTAACATTTAAACAGCTTTTTTGACAGTGTTTTGGGGAGATTAGTATAATTCCATAAATTAGAGTTGTTTTAATTATTTTATTGGCTCCAATAACTTTATTCTTTGTACACAATCAGTTTCAAGATGATCAAAATCTATCGTGCTATTGTTTTTAACATTTCTTTTTCATGTCTACCTGGCCGAGGCTCACAGGAGTCCACTGTGTAGCCCTCCAGCTGCATCAGCTCCTGAGGCTCAGCCTTCTTCTCTCTATAGCTGCACATTGCAAATGTGTACTGACTAACCTGCAGGACAGCGACACAAATTCATGAGCAACCAAAAACAGACACACATGCATGCACACACACCCACACACAGTCCATAGACATGAAAGTTCTCCAGGTTCATTTTCTTTGCTGTCCCACAAAATGTGCTAAAAAAATGTAAAATTTAGTGTTAGGGCTACGCAATGACTGTTAAATATGAATCATGTGAACTTGTTAAGATTATGACATATTCTGACTGTCACATCTGATTTCAGAAAGACGGTAAAAGCAAACTCAAGTCTTCACAAATCAGTGGGCAATGTCATTGTGTCCACTTTGGCTACACAGTGTCTTACTACCAGTCGTCATTAAATATGAACAGCCGTTAAACATTTGATTCCAGGTGCAGAGAAACAGTATCTGAGGACGTTACAAGCTCGTGGGGGTTGGCTGTCACAAAAGCATGGGGTAGATTTGCAAGAATCTGCCCCATGTGCCTCTAATGCTCAGAAAGTTAATGTCAGCTTAAGTTGAAAAAAAAAAGTGTCAAAGGAATTGAGACAACCGGTTTCCTATGAAGGCCGAAGCTTTCATATGTGACTGCTGCGTCCTACCAAAACGCTGCCTGAATCAGATCCTTCAAATGTCAACACTTTGCTGCTGCTGTATTACACCTCTGTCCATATCAGTCACAGCTTACAAATTCATCTGAGCAGCGTCTCACCAGTTTCATACCTGGACAAGAACAAAATATCTTTTTTTCCAGCGTTTCCAGACCCTCTGCCCCATAGCGTACAGGTATCTGAAGCACAAAGAAAGACAGTGAGTTACTGATTGCTTTTTTAAAAAACATTTTTTCCTGAAGTGAACCGCATGTACGATACTGTGTTTCACACACTAATTTAACAGATGACTCACTCATTTTACCCATTTATATACGTCTCATTTTAGCTAGCTAAATAAGCTGGCTAAAATGAGACTAGATTAGTTATTCTGATGGGTACTTAAAGCAGTTGGAATAGTTACAAATAAATTAATCATATGTAATAGTCCTGCCTAAAATGGATTTACATCCATTTTAAACTATTTAACCCAATTTGTCAGTTTTACTATTAAATCATGTAGAAAATATTTTTTCCAAGGTGAGAAATTTGCATAAAACTTAAGCCACTTATCTCTTAAACTGACTCACAGACTCTGCTCAAATTAAATAAAGATATTCTTGAGAATAAGAAAATACTCTGAGGCATTTTGCCTGATGAACTGTGGTTGCAGTGGATTTTTAAAAATGTATGTGGTCCTCTAAATCACAAAAACAAGCAAAATTACTTTTTTCCTTATAAGTATTAGAAACTCTTATTACTCTTGTTCTTTAAATGGTCTGTAGAATTCGGTTCATCGGGTTTTGTGCTCACCAACAATTTCAGTAACATTTTGAGAAGTCCTACTTCACAGAGTGTTATGGTTTACTCTTTCTTTCTTTTTCATGCCCACACACACCACACAAGTGCTTTTAGTGCTCAGAGTAGAAAAGCGCTATATAGGAACCAGTCCATCTATCATGTACAAAATGTTACCGAGGGCTGCTACTGGCCTACAGGATGCACTTTCAAAATATTTGACATATAGTTTGTCATCTCTAATTCAAACAGCAACCCAAGTCTCACACTGAAGAGTTAAAAAGCTTTTGAAGATTTCCAGCAGCTGATAAAGATCATGCAATACCATTGAAAGATCCAGAAGAGCCACTAAAGGGGTCCTGAGGAAAGACTGTTTTGTCAAATGTGAAATGGATTTGTGGAGCTCCACAGGAGTTTTTGTATTTTCTAAAATAAAAGAGCATACTTATTTTCTTTTCTTGTAGTTTAATAAATTCGAATGTCAAATGCATTAATTTTGATAAACGCCTAACCTTTAAAGTCAATCACTCTTTGGATTTTGGACTGCTGCCTTGGGTGTGGGCAGTGTCGTCTTACAATTCACCAATAAATGAAGGAAAAACTGGTTACTATTACTGTTCTTGAAGCTTGTAGGTACAAATGACAAAAAACCAAGTATAGAAATGCATAACTTCAGGAGAAATTGTTTTCAACGTTTTGCTTGAAATATTCATTTGCCTCCTGCTTCAGATAAAAGGTTAGTATACTGTTTTAATGCAACCCACCCCAAGAAGAACAAAACATAAAAGAACAAAAACTACATTTACATTTAAAATATTTACAAGCTTTTGTGAGCCTCTTTGTACCAAATCATTATTTTGATATTATTTTTATTGTGTCTCATATCCCAATATGACACCAAATTATTAGTAACAATTATTTTTTATCTAAAGTGAAACTAAAGTAATGAGTTTTGAGCTGAAAGAGGCCATGACAACAGCAGCAGCTCAAAATGGAAGAATAACCAGCATGGCCTCTCAATCAATGGCTGCTCCTGGGCCTCCTAAAGCGTGGGATACAGGCAAGTGCAAGTGAGGAAAATCAATCCATGGCGAGACCTCTTTCTTCAGCCCTGATGCCTGCCCTTAAAGAAAAGGCCTCCAGTCAAGGCTGTGGTGTGTCTGGATGGAGAATCTGGGCCATTCTGCATGACTCCAGGTTAACATGTGGCACTGTTCGCCAGCCACTTGTGTAAATTATTTGGTTGCTGGTCCTGCTCCTTCCTGCTGTTTCAAACATCCTTCAGCTGCAAGGATCCAAAGAGATGGACGGTTGATGCCAAAAAGTTCACTGCAGACATTTAACAGTCCTCACAGCACAAAAACATCCATCTTAAACTGGTCATTTAGCCAGACATTTAGACTCTGAGGGTTTTAAAGTCTGTCGACACACTGAGCAACTACAGTGTTTCTCATTGCATTTATATATTAGGCACCATTTGTTTGAAATAAAAGAACCGATATTACAACAATGAAGAAAGTTTTTGTGTCTAAATCTGGTTATAACCGTAGCAGATTGGCTGCGATTTTAAAAATTGTAAGAAAAAAAGACATACTTTAAGACAAAGTAATAGAACAGATTATCCGCAGCAGTATTACTGAGTTTGTAATAGACTTCATTTATTTCAGCACAAATAAAAAAAGAGATACTTTGCCTCCTGGAGAGATGATTCTTCTTATTTAAATAAAAAGTGTCAGTTATTTATAGTTCGTAATTAATCAGTACTGTTTCACACAATATAATTTATAGTGATGTGGAGAATACGAAGACATTTCCTTGTTAAAATAAGAAAAAAACATTTTTGGAAAATGATGCGTTCATGTTTTAAAACTAACATAGATGCCTACGGTCAACTTATATTTGTTTGTAACAAATGACAGATAAAAACAAATATCTGCCATAAAATAATGAATGTTAGATTATGAGAAAATGAGATTTTAGCAAATGAATCGGTTTCACTGGGAGAATCTGAGCAAAGCGACATTTTTCATAAAACAACTTTGTTCTCTCACACACACACACACACACACACAAACACACACACACTCGCGCGCATGGACACACATGCACACACATGCACACACACACACACACACACACACAGTCAAACATTGGACTTTAAGACAAGACCGAATCATATTTATGATAAATGAGTGTAGACTGCTGGTTTTCTTCTACTGTTCACATAAAATACAAAAACACATTTGAAATAAAGAAAACGCTACGTCCAGATGAACAGAATCAACGTTTGTGGATTTAAATAAAGTATTTCCATTTTGTTTCCCTGCCCGTTTTATTTTGACCATCAAATGTGTTTTTGCATCTGTTGGTCTCCTAATCGAGTTTAATTCACTTTGACTACTTTTTTACTGTTTTGTTTTTTTCTACAGTTTGAACCTAAGCCCACAAACACTGCCAAATGCAAAATGTCTTTTAACAGAATAAGTTTTCTATTTTTATATATTTTCTTTGCTATAAGAGAAGTAATGAAATGCTTCAGTTGGACTCATTTCATTGACATGTGTGGAGTTATTTTGATAATCTTATAGGTAAAACTCAGAAATGCAGCATGTAAGACATTGACCTCAGTTGGTGGAACAGCATCAAAGCAGCAGGCACAGCACAACCCTTAATAAATCAAATGCCAGAAAACCAACAAAGAGAAGAGCTGAACATGGACCAGAGAGGCAGAAGTAACAGAGAGACCGATACTGACCCCTTGTGTAAACCAAGAAGGCTACAGATGGAGTGCAGTTACCAACCAGCCAGTCAATTATTAAAACTGCCCGACTCCCACATTGTTACAGTAATGAACAGAACCGTTTGTCAGCTCCTGCGGGAGGCTCATTAGATGTGTGAGGCTCATTCATACACAAGACTCATTCACATACACATTCATACAAGCGCTTCTTCTAAACCTAAGTGCCTAAAATTTGAAGGATACATCACGAGCAACTTAGGGTTCAGTATCTCGCCCAAGGAATTGGAAAGCAAACACAGACCTTAGAATTTTTAGACAAACCACGTTTCTGCCTGAGTCATAAACCATGAGTCAAAATGAGAGGTGTGACTCATTCCTCTCGTCTTACTGAAAATACAGCAGAATTTAGTTACATGAAGTCAGATTGTCCACTGGATTGTTTGTTTTTTGTTTGTTTTCCACAAAGAGTGGAAACACTGAAAACTGCTGAGACCATAGACTCTGCATCATCTTTTCCAAGGAAATTTGAATTTAAAACTGTTAGTTTAAAACCAATTCTAATTATTACTGTAAATTTTGAAGGAAAAAAAAACCTGACTCCATACAATATATTTTAAAAAAATGAACTCTTCAATTGAGACATGAAATGTTAAAAGAAAATAAATATTTCTCTCAGCAACACTTGCAGGCTGGAAAATTAGAATTTGCTTCCATCTTCTGGTTAAAATAAAAACTACACAGTAACAACTCAAACAGGTCTTACACAGAAATATTTTAAAAGAATAGTGATTCTAATTTTAGCTGCCATTGAGAAAACCAACCAGGCTAAAAAGTGCTGATAAAAAAGCAAAATAAAACCTTCCTCAATGAACATATGTGAACATTTGTGACTTATGTCCAGAAAGAAAGAACAAAGCATAGCAATGTGATATTTCTTTAAAATCTATTTATCCCAATGTGGAATGTGGCAGTATTCCTGATTAAATTCTGCAAGTGTTTTGTACAATGGCAAACCTCAGACACTGCTGCCTGAAACCAATTACTTGATATACTTTATTGTCCCCTTAGGGAAATTTGTTGTGGACTCAGGTGCTGCCGTCACAGAGTTAACAGACATTAAAGAAAGGAGAAATAAATAATAGATTTAAAAAAACAACAACAAAAACAAAACCTTAGTCCATCTTTAACCACAAACTACTCCATTTGTTTGTTTGTTACAAACACGCCACAGCACAACTCTACTATACTGCAGAAAATATATTTTGGATTTTTTTTTTTTAACACTCCGAGCCGCAACTGTTTTATTTCCATAGAGAAGAAGGACGTAAGCCTACAGTGATCACCCTCAGTCTCCTAGGAAATAAACCTATGATTCCAATTTCAAAATCCTCCTCAGAAAACTTGACTTCTGATGTCAAGGTCATCAGGGTTCGAATGTTTCACTAAACATGTTGGTATGATTTTGAAAATCCTAGGTGACTACCGTCTCAAGTTTTCGCATTCACAAGATCGAGAATTGAACTTGTCAGAGATTTTTCGTAGACAGACCTATGGTGTCAAGTCACTTCCTTCTTGAGTTATTACATTTACAAACTTGGGCTGGGCTGTGACCTCTTTGCTATCCAACTGTCAAGCACTGAAGTAAAAAACTTTGGGGAAAAAAACCCAACTGAAACCGCGCCCGCCAAAAAAGAAAAAAGAAACAGGATGTAGCATGTGACTCACCCGCTGTGCTTCATGTTGGGAGGTTTGTCCATGCGGACAGCCAGTTTGATTTTCAGCTCTGTGTCCTGGCTGTTCTTGGGGACAATCATACGATGGAACTCTGTGTGCTTTGGTCCATTGGTAGTCGGGTTCAGGATTACCTGAGAGGGAGGAATGGAGAAATAG
Organism: Copadichromis virginalis; assembly: GCF_057382275.1. Classification (NCBI taxonomy): domain Eukaryota; kingdom Metazoa; phylum Chordata; class Actinopteri; order Cichliformes; family Cichlidae; genus Copadichromis; species Copadichromis virginalis. Next base: position 28,397,053 of record NC_140624.1, read on the forward strand.
ATCAGGAAAAAAAAACAAACAAACAAAAAAAAAAAGTATAATGTCTATGGGAAAATAGCCCTCTAAACCTTCACTGATGGATTCCTTTCCTCCAAACAAATTTTTCATGACCTCTGAAATTATTCTGATCTTGTACGGACTTATCAGTTATAGTGCTAGGTAACTGGACTTTTTTCCCCCATGTCTAGTGTTTCTTCAATTTCTGATTGTCAGAAGACGTCTTGGGAAGTCTTGGTACCCACAGCCCTCTAACAGATACACCTGTGGTACCAATTTCAAAATTCTACATCACTTTGTTCTCAAGTTACCGTATTCACAATCTTGGGTGTCCATGTTGCCTGCCCATCCGCTGCCCAGCAGGGTGACAACATTACCCAATCAGCCCATTGTGGTCAAAGGGTTAAAAAAAAAGAAAAAAAAAAGTATCTGGTTCACTTAGCAGTCACCCAAGTTTCTGAGCAAAAAAAACATCTTTGATACAACATTAAGGTTGTATCAAAGTTTCAAACAACTTTCACACGATACTCATTTATAAATGTGGACAACCTGGAGAAAAATATCAATTCATTATCGAAGTCTGGAAATTAAAAAAAAAACAAACTCACAACAGAGAAATGAAATTGAAGAAATGTTGTATCTAAAGTCACATTTATTATCAATAACACTACGCCTAAAATGACAATGTAACTAATGCAGACTAAATTACACAGTTATTTTCATTTTGATCATTTGAATGTAGTTAATTATCTTTATATAGAGAACTTTTCTAAACAAGTAAATATTATCTACTAAACATTATACACTAAATAGACTTTAATAAACCAGAATAATAGATTTATTCACCTTGCCCAGCTCCTTGTCATCCAAAGCTAAGACCCCGGTGCTCTCTAGGAAGAGCTTCACTTTAACTGAAGGCAGAGGGTGAGTTGTGGTGAAGTCCCCCTGAGTCCCCCACCTGAAAGACATGAGAATTTTAATGATTTGTAAAATTGTAGGTTGGCACTGCTGTTGACACTGGGACAGGGAGGAATTGAAGATAAACAGATTTAACTCGAGCTAACATTAGCAGCCTTTTTGCTGCCTCACCACTGTATGTTCTACTACCACACCATCTTGGTACTGCTTTGGCTGCTAACCGCACAGCAAGTCACATTATTTGGCAGACAATTGTATTAAAAATGCCTGTTAGTCAAAGCAACCACCTCCATAATAGAGAAAAATTTAAGGTTATATGAGATTTCAACTAGTTACATTTTTTTTAATCCACCACCTTATGGAACTCATAGAAATATTTGTTTTTAAAGAAGCAACTGTAAAATTAGACATAATTAGAAATTTTAACATTGAAATTCACTGGAATGTACTCATTTTTGGAGTGTTTTGGGGGACTTCTCCTTCAACTGGCTTCAAATTCAGTCCTAGAGGTTATAATTATTGTACATATTTTTCTACAAAAACAAAATTCTGCATGTTCCATCTTGTCTAGGTGGTCATTAATCTGCATAGCATGACTTTTATTGCTCCAGTCTGTCTGGGTTTCTCCCTTTTTTCATTCATTTTGGTTCCGACCTGAACTGAATAAACTTGGTTGGTCTCCTGCTGTAATTTCCCCTCAACCCTTTACTATGAAATTAAATTGAAAAGAATATTCTAACAAAATTCTGCCTGGGATAGTATCAGCCCGTTTTATTAATGGGCCAACAAACTGTGCGGCTAAAATTGACACTTAAAGATTAGAAGCTGGAATTATGAGTTTAGCCTGAAGTAGTTAGTCCCACTGTATATGGGACTGTACAGCAATTTGTCCCCTTCTCTTTTATCTCTTCCCTTCTCAAGTTATCGCATTCACAAAATTTTCCTTGACCATGAGGTCGAGGTCACTGAACTGTCCAAGACTTTTAGATATACCTGTGGTATCAGTTTGAAACTCCTTTGTTCTCAGGTTATAACATTCACAAACTTGGGTGGTCAAAACTGAGATTTGGGTATTCTAAACAGTCTAAATCAAATGTGGGCAATTCATTTTCCCAAGAGAGTAATAAGACAGTAATAAGAGAGAAATAAGTTCAACAGGAGATGAAATAACATGGAGCAGGACTGAGTTCAGCTTACTGCTGCAGACCTCCACAACAGTCACAATTTCTCATGTGGTCCCTTGGTAAAAAATAATTGCCCACCGCTGGTCTGAACAGATCAGGAAGATTAACTCACTGTGGTCTTGAGGCTTCTACTTGGTCGGTCTGTAGCTTTTCTTCTCCTTCTACCTCCATGGTACAGTAAACCATACGGTCTGGGGCCACTGACTTCAGGCCCTGGACCTCCATGATTACAATCTGAGAAAATCAACAGAGGTTTGGCACCAACAAACAGAACAACAAACAAACTCAGTTTTCAACCCAGAGTAACCCATTCACATCCCCAGCTTTTACCACTGACACTTTCTCTTTGAAGAGGTAACAGAAAGAGGAAACACACCCAGCTGGAAGAGTTTTGAATGAATGAACTACAGGCCATGAAGTATGCTAGGATTACCTGGATTTCAAATCATACAATTAAAAAAGAATTTTAATCTACTCAGGTCATCTTTGTCTAAAAAAAATTAAAATGTGTTAAATGATCCAAAATATTTTTTTTGCATGTTTGTCACAAGCATAATAAATAGTGAAGGGGGCAAATACATTTTCACAGCACTGTATTTTGTGAGCAAGTTACCAGCAGACATTTCTATAAACCCAAACACACCTCCAGAGTGAAAGACAAGACGATGTCCGACTTAGACAGATCTCCCTCATCTCCAAGATCTAGAAAGGAGTTATTTACAGTGGAGCGTTTGAGCTTCTGTTTGAAGTCTGGACCTCCTTTAGACACAGGCAGACTCTCCAAATTTGCCATCAGTAGGTTGACAGATGATCGCAGCTCCTCCACATACAGAGCCTCCATATCAGCAGAGACAAACTTTGGGTATTTCCGTTCCTGAAGGAAACACAACATACATTAAAGTTCATCTTAACGTAAACATCAACATTGGATGTGTATCTTTCAGGAAATAGAAGTCATGTGACATTTTCTGGATGCAAGTAATCAGTTAGTACCTTGGCAATCTTTTCGGCCAACTGTAACCTGCCATCCAGCTCTCTACGGATCTGAGCTGCCTGTTCATCCATGCTATCGAGCTGAAAAAGAAGGGAGGAAAAAAAAAAAAAAGAAAAGAAAAAAAAAAAAAAAAGATTGTCACTAACTGTCCAGTGAAAAGTGAAATTCTCTGACATACAACCAGTCAGCAGCTGAGGGGTGAGGATGTGAGAGTTTCAGCAGGATGTCAAGCCTGTGAAAAACATACCACACACACACACACACACACGCGCACGCACGCACGCACGCACGCACGCACGCACGCACGCACACACCATGAAGAGGCCAGTAGGAAAACAACAACCACCAAATACTTGCAGAAAGTGAGGCAAGTCCAGAGGAGTCAGTTAAATGGGAAGAACAAGGTCCAGGCAATAAACACCTACGTCCCTGCTAGTCGTCAGATACCCTGCTGGGATAATCGACTGGCTGAAAGTGGAGATCAAACCCCTGACATCAAAACAAGGAAGCTCCTTATCATGCATGCAATGTTTGTTTGTTTTTAATATACACCTTTAAAAACTAATGTTAGTCAACATACAACATTGTCAGATGTTATGTAGGCCAAACAACAGACACGCAAGTGAAAAATCTGTCAATGATGATTTTTCACTTGTTGTTTGTCCAATAAAATATTTGGTTCTTGATTGGAAGTTGTTGACTGTCGACTGTTCACAGTTTATTTAAGATGGTGCTGCTTGGTGTTTCATTGTCTAATGAAAAGCAGGTGTGCTCGAAACGTCACTAGATGTGTGCAGAAGTGTGCAGATGTTATTTTCCTTTAATCATCCTATTTATTGTTATTTATTTATTTTTAAATGGCTCCAATGATTGAACCAATCTATAAACCCCAATCTTAATCTTATAATCTTAAGATTTATGATACAGACATGAATGAATGAGTTTGTGCGTTTTATGGACTTTCAGGGTGCAGGAGGCTTTTTTGTTTGTTTGTTTTGTTTTCTCAATACAACAAGTTAATCACATTGTTCAGTGCTACTTTGAATTCCTGTTGTCTGTGGTTACATTCAAATCTGATTAGAGGTACTGACAGGAGAGCTCACAATCTGCTCATTAGACACTTTATTCAGCAGAGTCAAACAAATGTCATAGCTGACATAATGAAATAAAAAGCAAAACACCGTATTTTCCAGACCATAAGGCGCACTGTCGATGAACAGGTCTGTTTCCATACATAAGGCGCACCAGATTATAAGGCGCATTAAGTGAAACAAAACAAATAAGTCAAACTTTACTCAACTCATTCTTCTTGCTTCCTCCACTTCCGTACCATTGACTCATTAATGCAGAATTGTCTCGCAGCTGCTCTATTCTCATGTTGTTTCAGTATATTAATGACTAACCTTAGCTTATCACATACAAATTGATGAAAGAGGGAAAAACATGTAATTCATGCACCATTTATAGTGCTATACCAGTGGTGCAGCCACAACAACCTGGTGCTGAATGCCCAGAAGACAGTGGAGATTATTGTGGACTTCAGGAAGCACAAAGCTCCACTCCCCCCCATCATCCTGACTGACACCCTCATCACCTCTGTGGACTCATTCTGCTTCCTGGGTACCACCATCACCCAGGACCTGAAGTGGGAGCCCACCATCACCTCCGTCATCAAGAAAGCCCAGCAGAGGATGCACTTCCTGAGGCAGCTGAAGAAATTCAACCTGCCAACACGGACGATGATGCAATTCTACACTGCAATCATCGAGTCCATCCTCACCTCCTCCATCACCGTGTGGTACGCTGGAGCCACTATCAGGGACAAACAGAGACTGCAGCGTGTTGTGCGCTCTGCTGAGAAGGTGATTGGCTGCAGACTCCCATCTCTGCAGGACCTGTACACCTCCAGGACACTGGGGCGTGCAGCTCGGACCTCAGCTGACCCTTCTCACCCTGGACACAGTCTGTTTGACCTGCTCCCCATAAGAACAGTTTCTTCCCCTCTGCTGTTGGACACATGAACAATAACCGTATGACTGTTCCCACCACTAACACATGACCCTACGCTGTGTTCACTGCATCATTCCATGTTTGCACTGATCACCACCTGCACTCATGTATATATCATGTATATATCTATCTACTTAGCACTTTTAATTCTTATTCTTATTTTTATTTTTTTATTTATTTATTTATTTTTTCATGTCTATTTAAGCGTAATTTATGACAGTATGTTTGCACTGAAGCACCGCAGCAATTTCCTAATGTTGTAAACCTGCTCAACATTTGGCAATAAAACCCTTTCTGATTCTGATTCTGATACCCAGGGGTTAAACAGGGCCAAAAAGATCTGGAACGGCATTTTTGTTCTGTTTATCCTGCAGCTTAGTGCAGGATAAACTGGTTTGGTTGCCATCAGAGATGGGCTCTAACGCGTTACTGTAATCCGATTATTTTTTTTAAGTAACGAGTAAAGTAAGGGATTACTATTTCAAAATCGGTAATTAGATTACTGTTACTTTCCCGTAGGAACGCTGCGTTACTGCGTTACTAAAACCATGATTTTCTGCGAGAATGTCTCATGACAGTGACGTAAGCGAGTGCGCCGTTAGTGACAACAGCTGTGTGCAGATCAACAATGGATAATATATCGAGTGCGGGAGAGAGTATGAGCGTGCAGCGTTTAAAGCGTGGAAGTACTGACCTTACTTTGAGTTTGATTTCATAAAAAGTGACAAAAACATTAGTGTCCGTTGTGCATGGGAAGAAAACTTCTTTTTACAGCAAAAAAACCCCTAAACTTCCAAACAAGCACCGAGTGGGCAACGAGGTAATGGGAAACTCACAGAGAAACTCGCGGATTCTTCAACTGACTGTCGCGGCACACCTGCACCAGGGTAAACCTCCGCCTACCCCACTCCTGCTTTACAGGTGAAAATAGAGCAACAGGACCACTAGTCTTTGACTTTATTTATTTTCTGCTGTGTTTTACTTGCATCTATTTGAAAGACTGAGTGTAAACACAAATATTTTATTTCATGTGCTGGAATGTGCAGAAAATAGGTTTAAATATTAAACTAATTTATTCAAGTCAGAGAATGTTGCATATAATTAAATTTTTGCTTGATGCATAAAGTTAAAAGATTAAAACTGATAAAACAAGTTTTAAAAAGAGACTTTTCCATTTGATTACATTTTGTATGATGGATTATGCAGAAAAAGTAGAATTGGGCTGAAAGATCTATCGCTTTATCACCTATTCAGGTTGTAAATCGTGTTTTTAAAAAGTAACTAAGTAACTAAGTAATTAATTACTTTTGAAAATAAGTAATCAGTAAAGTAACAGGATTACTTTTTGGGGGAAGTAATCAGGAATTAGTTACTGATTACTTTTTTCAAGTAACTTGACCAACACTGCTTGCCATACTGTGGTGAACTTACAGTAACGGACTGTGTTGGATTGCTGCACAGAGGCCGTGGTGTTTATGGTCAAAGTTAGGTTACATCAAGTGTAGCAGGGACGAGTTTGGATTTAAAGTGCTTAGATTAATTCACAGAATTCTACATTTACATAGGTGAAGTACATACTGTGGTATAAAGACAGCAGCACAGGTCAGCTGATCACACCATGAATATAAGAGTAAAGATAGTGAGTTTTGACTCTTTACCCCACAGTGAGCCAGTATAACTGATTCTAGGTTTCCCCACACCTGCTGAATTCCAGTTTAACGCCTGATTATTTTTTTCCAATATAAAGACAAACACATCCCCAGCTTTAAGTGCAAATAACATATGCACAATATTTCTGGTTTTAGCAATGATGCTGGGACAAAACATACTGACGTGAGAAATTATTTAAAGTATGGACACAACAATTTGTACAACAGAATAATATTCTGATTCTCGTGGAATATGTTTAAATTCTGAATAGAAATTAGAAGAATATATGAAATGGAAAACATGGTGGTGCTGCTCCTTCAGCCAAAACAAGTAAAAGGGAGAAAAACCCTGATCTGAAAGGGACTGAGAAGTGTTATAAAAAAGACACACAGAAGAAAAAAAAAAGTACTGTTGAGAGAAGTTGGTTAGGGGCTTTCCACTGATTTCAGTATTTTCTATCAAGCAGGTCTAGCAAATAATTAGAAAAGAAGACAGGATTTCTCTTTACATTTAAGCAATGGACGTTGAAGTATTCACTATTATGCATTCAGTTTGTGTGTCTGGCTGTAACGGTCACCCTCAAGCAGCTCACCTGGCAGGCATTGTACAACAGCTGGTGCTCAAACTTGCGGATATTGAGGATCTGCTGGAACATCTCGTAGAGTTGCTCTTTACTAAGGATGAGCTCTGAAACAGCACTTAGGTGTGCCCTCTGTGGTTGGCGCCACAGGTCCTCATCCCCTCTGTAGATAGCATCATACTTTGCAATCCAGGAACTGAGCACAGTCTCTTTGCTCAGCCCATCGATCTCAGGAAGGCTGCGGACACGGCGCTCAATGTTTTTCTTGAAAACCTCACGAAAGTCATTAGCTGAACAGCCACCGCTCTGAACCATCCGGGAAATACGCTCACTCTTTAGGAAGCCCTGCAAAGGAAAGACGGCATTACAATAATCTAAACGCGATTACACAAATGCATGAATAATTTTTTCTAGTTCAGCAGAGGAGAGCATATGTTGCAATTCAGAAATATTCATTAAATAAAAGAAACAGGAACAAGCCAAAGATTTTACATGAGAGTTGAAGCCCAAGATTTCAAATGCTGGACTTAGCAGTGGGCTCTCTGTCTCCTTAGCTTGGTCATTGTGGGCTAACTGCACTGAAACCTGAACATCCACCTGTTAGCTAAAATATTGGGATTTGTACAGCACTTTATAAAGGACCATGTGGAGGAGAGCCTGTTTGAGCCAGGTGCACTGGCGTTTCAGTGGACGAGCAAAAATAAATAAATAAACACCGTCCCTCTGTGTTGGACTTCTCCTGGTCAGTTGGACAAACCAACCAGGGCAAGCAGCTGACAGAGCATATGTCCACGAGATCCAATCAGCAGTTTTATGCAATTAAACAGTCTGTCTATTCTCAAGCATATCCAAACAGTTTACCACAAACATGAACAGGTTTCTTACCAAAGCACAAGGGTCAGTTCTTTGTGCTGATGTCCAGGATGTTGAAAAAACAAACAAACAAACAAAAAAAAAAACCCAACTCCTTAGTATAGGTTCCTTCACTTTATATTTGGATTTCACTTTTTCTCACTTCTAGTATGGTAAATGGCCTGTATTTGTATAGCGCTTTTCTAGTCCCTAAGGACCCCAAAGCGCTTTACACATCCAGTCATCCACCCATTCACACACACATTCACACACTGGTGATGGCAAGCTACATTGTAGCCACAGCCACCCTGGGGCGCACTGACAGAGGCGAGGCTGCCGGACACTGGCGCCACTGGGCCCTCTGACCACCACTGATATGAATCAGTATCAGTGAGGTAAGAATTTCTCAATAAAAACAAGGAAATAAGGTTTCCAAAAAGTATAGCAGCTCTTGTCGTTTTCTCCTTCTCTGTTTTTGTCCATCACATACATCTATTTCCCTACAGACATGCTGATGGATATCAAGATTTCTGATCATGCTATGTAAGAAACATACAAAGCCTATTAGTCTGTTAGCAGCAACCAAACCAACCAACAGCAGACCAACAAACCTAGTGAGGTCATTTAGTATTCGCACAGGATGACACTACAGATTCTCTGAAAGCTATAACTTTAAACTTTATTTCTTCAATCCAACTTCACATAGTGTTAAATCTATAACTTTTTTTTTAGACCAGTCATTTGTCTTTAAAGACAAATGCATCAAAACGACACTGTCAAGACTTAAGATGACGTATCAGCAGACGGCGCCTCGCCGAGACCAAAGTTTTAATTTGCGTTAAAAGTGCAAACTTCAAACTCTATACCAGTTTTTAAATTGTGTTGACAGGCCAACAAAAACTCGAGTTCTAAAAAAGAATTTCCAACATAATTTTTCGCAAGTACTGTTGTCACATTTACTGCAGGAACACGTGATAAATATTGGACTTTCTAAACACAGCGCTCACCTTGCTAGTGGAAAAATCCACCACATTAACAAATAAAAAAAAAAACACTATGTCAACCCGTGGTTAGTTGGTGTGTGTGTGTTCTACTTTGTACAGCACTTTGGTCAACCTGTGCTGTTTGTTTTTTTTGTTTGCTTTTGTTGTTTTGTTTTTTTTAAACACGTGCTTATAAATAAATTGATTGATTGATTAGTAACAAGTCATTCATTTTTGGAACAAGGATGCATCTAAAATGCATCTAAAAGAAACTTCCTTTCTTTCATCACAGCTGTCCTGTGCCAGATGTTCTATTGACCCACTGAGAGAGGCATCATTTTAGAAACATCAGGAACACTGAAGCTGAAGCTCATCGCAGGGATCAAGGACTCATCTTCGCCAGCAGCTCCCTGACAGGGAAATCTTAAAAGCTCCACCATAGGCCTGCCCCCGAAAATGGATAAACCCAGCATTTCATCAACACTGTGATGGAGACTTGCTTTACATATAATTTGTACTCATTCCTGTAGAAAGTTATATGTGTAAATATATATTATGCTCTACACTACTAGCAAAACACAGTTTGGAAGAATTGTAGATTAAAGTTTTTAGTTCAACATAAAAGTGATGACCTTTGACCTGTATCAGGTTTAAATTGTGTCAGAGAAAATCTCATGTCCTCTTCATGGAGCTGACTACATTCAGTGTTTAAAACAGAAGCTCTGCAGGTCTGAAATCAGCAGCTTTGTGAAACACCAAACTGAGGTCCCGTTAATGCTGATATCCAATGATGCTCTTTCTCTGCATTTGGCATGTGGAGGAGCTTTACCTCCTCCACACTGTCAGTGATGATTTTCTGTTGCACATTGAGAGTAAAGATTTCATCCATTAGGAAGTCAAGAGACTTTTCAATGTCCTCGACTTCTCAGCTGTCCAAGTCCTCCTCATGTTACTGGTGCCTGTATTTTCAGTTGTCAACATGTCATTATCATTTTCGGTACTTTGCATACATTTGTGATTTGTATGGAAGTTTATTTTAGCATACTGCTTTAGGTCTTATTGCCCGTTATTTGATTTCTATATTAGTGTGATGACCCACTGCACCCTGCCTTCCTTTTGGCTCATGTGTGTCTTGTTAGCAGGCATTGGAGAGGTGGAGTTCCCGTTTACAATCAGTGACACTGGCAACACCTGGGCCAGTGTACCAGGACTCTATATAAAAAAAGCCTTTAGGGCATAGTTTTAGTTGGCTCTGAGACACCAGGTTGGACTCTGGCTGCGTTAGGTTTGGTTTTTGCTTTTGACACTATTACATGCATCATCTTCCACTCATCCATTCCTTCACACACTACTGATGGTACTGATTACACACACCACTGTTTGTTTTTGACAGTAGGGTTTCTTTTCTGTTTTATTTGTTTTAAAAGAATAAAGCAGCTTGGAATACATTCCTAACCACGTCTGGGGTTTTCTTTGTCATGACCGTACGGCCCGGTTTGTGACAAGTGGGGGCTCGTCCATTTGGGTTTGATTTGATGGTTGCTGATTTGGTTTTGGTTATGTGGATCTGGTCTCAGTATGGTGGGTTTGTTGCTTGATTTGTGTGGTGCCTCAGGTTCATGTGGCATCAAGTAGGTGTGACTTCTTAGCAGTGATTGCAGGGTTCTCTGGGGTGGTAAGTGTTTTGTGGAGTCTCCCTTTGTAGGTGCAGCAGCGTGTTCCTTTTGGACTCGGTTTGTTTTTTTGGTTTGGTTTTTTTTTGTGTGGTGTGCGGTTAGAGCATTCGTCTCGGGGACACTTCCAGGGCTGTCAGGTGAGTACCCAGCTTGCTGGGGGCCTAACCAGGTTACTGGGTTGAGTGTTTAAAGAGCCTGCCGCTAATCTGCATGAAGACTAGGGTTATGGTGTAGGCAAGTTGGGGTAGGCAGGTTAGTAAGGGGGAGATTTCCACTTTAGCGAGAGATGTTTGTCTTTCGGGGCATGATTTGACCTGGGGAACCACTGTTTTTTTGCTTGTTTGTTTTCTGCTGTTTTTTTTCTCTTCCTCCTCTTTCCTTTGCTGCACTCTTTGAGCCTTGCAGCATCATGGCAGGTATAGAGGAGTTTGTTGCTGCACCTTGTGAGGATTTCCTGGATCGCTGCACTAAGGACCAGCTGTTGAAGGTTGCAGATGAGTATGATCTTGATTTGAGTGGGCTTGGGGATAAACGTCGCAAAGATACTGTGAAATCTGCGGTTAAGTTGCAGTTAGTTGAAAAGGGTGTTTTGGTGGCTGGGCAACAGAAAACTGGTCAGCCAGTAACTGTGCCATTGGGAGTTTTTCCGGGAAACTTGACTTTTGAGCAGCAAAAGGAGCTGATGTCATTGCAAATTTCTTTTGAAAAGGAAAAGCAAGAGTTGGAGCTGGAGAAACAGAAGATGGACATGGAAAAACACAAACTGGAGGCTGACAAGCAGGTGGAGATTGAAAGGTTGCGACGGGAGACTGAGCAGGCAAAGACAGATTTGCAGAATACTCGTTTAACTTTGGTTAAAGAGGGTAAGCTTTCAGGGGACGTCTTGTTGGATGAGGGGCGTTCATCTTTGTCATCTCCTGATATGGTGAGCAATTTGCGTCTCTTACCTAAGTTTAATGAGGAAGACCCTGATGTTTTTTCTTTTTCTTTGTTTGAACGTGTCGCAGAGGCAGGAAAGTGGTCAGATTCTGAACGGATTCTGCTTTTGCAGTGTGTGTTGTGTGGGAGGGCGCAAGAGGCATATGCATCATTGGGCAGTGATGGTTTGACGTACAAGTCTGTTAAGGACTGTGCTGTGTTGAAGGCGTATGAGTTGGTCCCTGAAGCTTATCGTCAACGGTTTAGGACACCGGAGAAGAAGGTTGCTCGGTCACATTTGGAGTTTGTGAGGGAGATAACGAACCATTTTAACCGCTGGTGTGTGGCTTCCGGGGTCAATAATTTTGAAGGCTTGTGTGATTTAATCATTCTGGAACAGGCAGGGATGTGTGTAATTATTGTCAGGAGTCTGGTCATTGGAAGGTGAATCGTCCCATCCTCCTGGCAAGAGACCGCTCTGGGGAGGGGGGGGGTAAACAGGGGAATCCTATTGCCCTAGCTGCAAGCCTTCCTGTTCCTTTGGGTTTGGACAGGGGGTATGGTGAGTACAAGGAATGTGACATGTTTGACGGGCCTAGGAAGTCTTTGATGCCTGTCTGGGGTGGGTTTGTTACCCTGCCTGGGGGGCACACGTAACGGTGTGTTCACACCGAACGCGATAGAGGCAGGCAGAGCGTCAGGCTTACATGTAAAGTCAATGGAAAGGCGCGCTGACCCGCGATTGCGGCTCCCGCGAAAATTCGGAAGCAGATTTGCGTCGCGAAAACGCCAAAACGCCTGAAACGCGCGTGAGTGTAGCGCGTTTCAGGCGTTTGACTCGCGAAAAAAAAACACGCGCGTGAGTTTATGTGTTGCATTTTGTGCATACACGCGTTTCGCGTCCCCCGCTCGAGTTGGAAAAATCTGAACTCCAGCGTCAAATCGCGCCGCGACAACCAATCAGGAGCCTGGTGACGTGGCTGTTACCTAGTTCAAAGGGGCAGATCCAGCCAAAGCCCTTTATTCTTCAATAGAAGGAAGGCTAATCAATGCCGTAGCAAACAACCCGGAGCCGTACGACACCAGCTGCTTTCTGTACCGAGACAGGAATATAAAGGACCGAGCTTGGAGGAAGATATGTAAAGAGATCGGGCAACCTGGTAAGTTCATTCATTTTTCTCAAGTTTTCTCTAAAGTTTTCACTGACCCGGGGAAGCCGCACAAAAGCTAGCAAGCCACCGCTATTTTCCCACTGACATACAAATACCGTTCTGCTTTTAGGCATGTTGTCATTTAGGAATATATTTTATTGTTTATTAATAAACAGCACACAGTGGTCCCGCTGTTCATCCGTCACTGCTTTGCTTTTTCGCTGATTTTTTATTGCACAGTACAGCATTGCATTCTGCAGCCTGATTGACAAATCTCCTGCGCTTGCCAAATTTATCATGTTTGGTTTTGATAACCATCGCGTCCAATAGAAAAAAACAGCACAAAAACACCCATAACTATGAGCCTCATTCGGAAATAGACACCTGCACCGCGAGGGAAAAAGGCGCACGAAAGTGGCAGGCAGATGAAGACAAACCGCGGCATAATAATACTTTTACGTTTTGCAATCTACAAAGGTTTGCACTTTGAGAATCAATTGTGAGAACTGTGACCAATGTTCATGTGTGTGTGTGGAAAACAGTGTATAAAGTGCGTGGCCAGGGGCTAGTTATTCTGAGAACCCCTGCTGCAATAAATGAGGGACCACTGTCTACTCTATGATTATTATATTCAACCTGTTAACATTTAATACTGTATTGATAGAACCAACTGATTCTGCAGCAGAGCATCCCCTGTTGCTTCTCCTGGCTCCCCAGTCCCTGAGCTCCTGCTGCTGCACCCACAGATATGTACAGCAAGCACTGATACCTTTTTAGTCGGTGGGATTGCCTGTGATGACCTTTACTAAATATCTACAACCAATCTGATTATATCCTGTTTTTGTTTTTTTCAATGTTGAAATTAAAATCTAGTAGCAGCCTTCTCATTTCTTTGTGTTTTGTGCTGTTTTACAGGCCCACAGGGGAGGACGGCTCCGAGGCAGATGAGGGACGGGTCCCAGGACGGTCCATCGGTGGTGGAGCTGGCCACCCTGGTGTCCCTGAAGAGGCCACACCAGTCTCCAATGGAGCATTTCCTCCTCAGCCTGGTTCCTGCTCTGGAGAGCAGCTGGTCCTTTTTATTCCTGTCTCTCTGTAAATACTTATATTTTATATATTTATGTTTAATGTATTTCTGTGTGAGAATTTTAACATTATTTCAAATAAATTTTTATAATGACTAATGTCTCAGTTCTACTACACAGCAAATGTTGGCACACGACTTGACACATGTAGAATTTATTTCATATTATACTAATGACAAAATATACTAATACAGTGGGATGCAGAAGTTTGGGCAACCTTGTTAATAGACATCATTTTCCTGTATAAATCGTTGGTTGTTACAATAAAAAAATGTCAGTTAAATATATCATACAGGAGACTCACACAGTGATATTTGAGAAGTGAAAAGAAGTTTACTGGATTTACAAAAAGTGTGCAATAATTATTTAAACAAAATCAAGCAGGTGCATAAATTTGGGCACCACAAAAAAGAAATGAAATAAATATTTAGTGTATATCAATGTGTGTGTCTCCTATATGATATATGGGGTGCCTTTGTCTGGACGTGCTTCCCATCCAGAGCTGCACAGCACAGAGGGAAGTTCCAGCGCTACTGGAGTCCCTCTGTGATGGAGCGCCAGTCTCCAGGTGAAGGCACAGCCATGAAGTCGTCCACTAGACAGTCCCAGATGGCCGTCGCTGCCTGGGGGGTGATCTGACACACCGACTCTGTAACTGAACGCTTGGTGCTGAAGGAGTCCGCGGTGACAAGGAACCTGGACAAAATTGTTCAAAATCAGTATTATGTGTACTGCAGTTACAAAATACATTATTCAAATTCCAAAATACTTTGGTGATGTCAGATATAAATCACAAAACTTAATCTTACATAAAACATTTTGTAATTATAAGGATAATTACAAAATGTATATTAGATAATATCTAAAACAGTTGTGTTTTGTTTTAACTTTAACATATCATAATTTGATTGGTAGCAACTTTCGCAACTACAGTGAGCCAATCACTCATAATTCCTAAACATGTCAATCAGGTAGGAATGAAGTGAGACATTAATAGAAATAAAGAGTTGTATGTTGACATGTAGCCCTTTCCTTGCTTAAATCATTAATATTTTTGAAAAATTAATCTGTGATAAGACAGCTTATCAAGATAGAACCATGTAACTAGAGATGAACCAAACTGTTCACAGTTTTATCTAACTCTGTTTTAATAAAGGCTGTGACCCCTGTTATAGAGTCTGACAGCTGCAGGGATTATATACAAATATTCAACTATCCCAGAATTAAACCAGGTCTAAATAAAAAGGAGTGAGTATCACTACAAAGGTTAACTCAGTGGTCCTAATGCTACAGTTTGATATCAGCAAACACCGAGAGCATTCACTGTTAGCATAGCACATCCATGTTAGCAGTGTATAAATGGATGGTTTAGCATATATTAGCACAGGTATCAATAAAGGACTACGTATTAAACACTTTTACTAACCTCAGGCAGACGGACAGGCGCTCTGCAGATGGGATTGAGCGCCTGTAGTCGGTGTCTAGGCGGGCGATTCTGGGACCGACGCGGGACAGCAGGTCCTCAAACTGGCCGAGTGAATGACGGTGATAGCGCTGGAATCGGCCGTCATCCAGGCGCAGCTCCTGGAGCAAGTGGTGAAACTCACCAAACTGCTCACGCTTCTGGAGGACCTGATGGACCCAGGTACGGCAAGGATGTCCTTTACGCCGCTACTCTGCTCTCCACAGTAAATAGAGAAGGGAGACTCTCTCTTCAAGCGCTAGCTCGACAGCTGCCATCTTGCAAAGATACCGGTCTTGCAAAACTTCCTCCCACATCCCTCCCACATTTCCGGTTCACGCGCGTTAAAATATGATATTTTGGGGCGCGATGGATTTTTCTTGGACACGCGTAGAGGTGCGAATGTGCACGCGTCAAGTTAGGGGCGTTTGGGGCTTTTTTCACGCGCCCATCGCGTTCGGTGTGAACACACCGTAAGTCTCAGTTAGGATCTTGAGAGACACTGGCGCTGTCAACTCTTATGCTGTGGGGTCCATTCTCCCACTTTCAGATGAGACAGCTACTGGGGATAAGATCCTTATGCGAGGAATGGGGATAATGGTGGTTCCGGTTTCGGTGCATAGGTTGAACACTGAGGGCGAATTGGTGAGGTTTTAGTGGGGGTTAGGCCTGCATTGCCAGTGGAAGGGGTGGATATCATTCTAGGTAATGATTTGGCCGGAGGTCAGGTGTGGGGAAAGGTGTCATCAGCACTAGTAGTTACGGATTCGCCTTCCAGGTTAGATCGGTTGGATAGTGCCAGCAGTCGTCACTTCTCTTACCCGGCCTGTGCTGTTACACGGGCAATAAGTAAAGGTGAGTGTACAGAAGCCGCTGTTAAGGATGAACCTGTTTTACTGACTTTGCCAGCTTCGCCTCTGGATGTGCCCCGCAGTGAGTTGATGAGTGCGCAGAGGGCTGACCCATCCTTGGAATGGCAGTTGGAGTCTGTGTTGTCAGCTCTGGAGGTGAAAAGTGTGGCTGGCTATTTTTTGCAGGATGGTGTTCTGGTGAGGAAGTGGGTGCCCCATGGGGAGGACTTTGGGGGGGGATCCAGTGTTCCAGGTAGTAATTCCATCAAAGTATCGTGGTCAGGTGTTGAACCTAGCTCATGATAGGTCAGGGCACTTGGGTGTGCGGAAGACATATGACTGAGTTTTGCGTCATTTTTTTGGCCACATTTGAAGAAGGATGTATCAATTAGCATCGCAGAGATGCATTATTGTTGTGCTTAGGAAAGTTGCCCAGCTGCCTAGTTTTGTGACATTGTATAAAACTTTCATGTTTAATGCAGCATTTATACAGTAGGACTTGTTGTTTTTTACATTGTTGTTTACAGTGTGTCTCCATTGTTTATATGGCAACCTACAGTGGGGCAAAAAAGTATTTAGTCAGCCACCGATTGTGCAAGTTCCCCCACTTAAAATGATGACAGAGGTCAGTAATTTGCACCAGAGGTACACTTCAACTGTGAGAGACAGAATGTGAAAAAAAAATCCATGAATCCACATGGTAGGATTTGTAAAGAATTTATTCGTAAATCAGGGTGGAAAATAAGTATTTGGTCACCTCAAACAAGGAAAATCTCTGGCTCTCCCAGACCTGTAACGTCTTCTGTAAGAAGCTTTTCTGTCCCCCACTCGTTACCTGTATGAATGGCACCTGTTTGAACTCATCATCTGTATAAAAGACACCTGTCCACAGCCTCAAACAGTCAGACTCCAAACTCCGCCATGGCCAAGACCAAAGAGCTTTCAAAGGACACCAGGAAAAGTATTGTAGACCTGCACCAGACTGGGAAGAGTGAATCTACAATAGGCAAGCAGCTTGGTGTGAAAAAATCAACTGTGGGAGCAATCATCAGAAAATGGAAGACATACAAGACCACTGATAATCTCCCTCGATCTGGGGCTCCACGCAAGATCTCATCCTGTGAGGTCAAAATGATCATGAGAACGGTGAGCAAAGATCCCAGAACCACACGGGGGGACCTGGTGAATGACCTGCAGAGAGCTGGGACCAAAGTAACAAAGGTCACCATCAGTAACACACTACAACGACAGGGAATCAAATCCCGCAGTGCCAGACGTGTTCCGCTGCTGAAGCCAGTGCATGTCCAGGCCAGTCTGAAGTTTGCCAGAGAGCACATGGACGATACAGCAGAGGATTGGGAGAATGTCATTGTGGTGGGGCGTGGTCTGCGGTGCCGTGCGGACGCACCTGCACGGCATCCGCAATCACGCCCGCCGTGTTATAACACGGGGACTCAGGGGTTGGTGTGTGTGTGTGGTGTGACGTGAATTAAATAAAGTTGGCTCTGAACGTTGCTCCGTGGTCCCGCCGTGCCTTATTCACGCCACAGTCATGTGGTCAGATGAAACCAAAGTAGAACTTTTTGGTATAAACTCAACTCGTCGTGTTTGGAGGAAGAAGAATACTGAGTTGCATCCCAAGAACACCATACCTACTGTGAAGCATGGGGGTGGAAACATCATGCTATGGGGCTGTTTTTCTGCCAAGGGGACAGGACGACTGATCCGTGTTAAGGACAGAATGAATGGGGCCATGTATCGTGAGATTTTGAGCCAAAACCTCCTTCCATCAGTGAGAACTTTGAAGATGAAACGAGGCTGGGTCTTCCAACATGACAATGATCCAAAACACACCGCCCGGGCAACAAAGGAGTGGCTCCGTAAGAAGCATTTGAAAGTCCTGGAGTGGCCTAGCCAGTCTCCAGACCTCAACCCCATAGAAGATCTGTGGCGGGAGTTGAAAGTCCATGTTGCTCGGCGACAGCCCCAAAACATCACTGCTCTCAAGAAGATCTGCATGGAGGAATGGGCCAAAATACCAGCTACTGTGTGTGCAAACCTGGTAAAGACATATAGTAAACGTTTGACCTCTGTTATTGCCAACAAAGGTTATGTTACAAAGTATTGAGTTGTATTTTTATTATATTATTATTAATAATAATAATATATTATTATTATATCATTTTATCCTGTCTTCCTTCTCTCACCCCAACCGGTCGCAGCAGATGGCCGCCCCTCCCTGAGCCTGGTTCTGCCGGAGGTTTCTTCCTGTTAAAAGGGAGTTTTTCCTTCCCACTGTTCCCAAAGTGCTTGCTCTTAGGGGGTCATATGATTGTTGGGTTTTTTTTCTCTGTATCTATGATGCGCCTTGAGGCGACTTATGTTGTGATTTGGCGCTATATAAATAAAATTGAATTGAATTGAATATTTTTGTTATTGACCAAATACTTATTTTCCACCCTGATTTACGAATAAATTCTTTACAAATCCTACCATGTGGATTCATGGGTTTTTTTTCACATTCTGTCTCTCACAGTTGAAGTGTACCTCTGGTGCAAATTACTGACCTCTGTCATCATTTTAAGTGGGGGAACTTGCACAATCGGTGGCTGACTAAATATTTTTTTGCCCCACTGTATGTAAATGAGTGTCTGAGCAGGATATGTTTGTTGATTTCTTTCAGTTTTACTCTGACAGCATTTTGAAGGAAACTTAATAAATAAACTTAATAAACTTAATAAGAAAATCTTAATAAATGAGACAATAGGCCTGTCAGCTTGAAACAGTAGAAGCTCCCAGCAAGAAAGCTGTTGCCACTAAAGATTCACATTTCAAATTAAGTAGTGCATCATCAATAACAATAACTCAGTAGAAATGAAAAATAGGATTTACTTATACTTATATATGTTTGCTACAGCATTCAAGGCAGTTTATAAGCATGAAAAGTTATCTTTTGTTTCATACTAGCCTCAGTCAGCTTTACAAAGAATAAAGATAGTTCTAGTTGTTTCATGTCAGCATTAATATTGACAAACTGGGTAAATTCACCACCTCTGTTGAAAACAAATAAGAAGGACACAGTCAAGTAACTATAAGAGTATATCGTCAGGTTGGTTCCACCTTTCTGTCAGACGGTTTGTGGGTCAGAAACAACATAACAGGAATTAAGGCAATGCCTGAAGAGAGTCCCTGTCCTGCCATAGAATTGTAAAGCTAAAATCTCATTTGTTTCTGTGAAAAATGTTTTACAAAACTCACTCAATCACTTTACCTCATAGTAGCTTCTCACGGCATTGCAGAAAGCTTCATCAGCCACAATTTGAGTTTCTCCATTGAGGAAAGCAAGAAAACGCTCCTTTACTGCCTGTAGCTGCTGCTTATTGACCTAAGAAAGACAACAATGAAGAACAGAGAGAAATGATACAGAGTGGTGGTAGAGAAGGGCATAATTATTATGAAGTGAGAGTTTAATATGAGGTGGTGGCGGTATGAATGAAAAACAAAACAAATATAAGCTTAAAGTCACTGTTAAAGTGCTAGCAAAAACCCGCTTTGTGGGAGGTTTTCAAATTCTTCATTCTGTTTTTTGTGGCAATTCAAACATAATTCCACCACGAATAAAAGTTGTGGTGACCGTTAAGCTACATACATGCAACACGTGTTGACTATAACACATCAAGCAAACGCAAACAGAGAATGTGGCATCTCATTTGCAAGGGCACGTTGAATACAAAAATATAAAGAACAGTGATTTATAATAAACCTCTGGTAAAAAAGAAAGATTTTAATTGCTTGGACGTTGCTTGGATTAACAAGGTCTGTGTCAAGTATTGAGGAACCAGGACACACTGATGAGAAGTGGGCTACTGGAACAAGAAGGCATAAGTGGAAAAGGAATGAGAATAGGGAGCTACTGGAATGCTACACGAGTAATCCCTGCAGAAGGGGTTACATGAAAAGTATGTGGGACCTATGGATTCTTTGACATCAAATATGTAAACTAACGGTAAAATAACTCGTTTCTCAGTGTTCCAACATCAGCAAGATGGCCACAACTGATCATGTGCTTAGAGAATAGCTCAGGCAGCAGAAACCCAAGAAAGAAGAGGAGCATAAAGAGGAGCCATTATGGAAGGACAGGCTGCTTTACAGCATATACAACCGCCAAACAGAACAAGTGATACTGAGAAATCCTACCAACGGCTGGACAAAGCTAGACTGAAAGACAGCACAGAGGCACTAATCATGGCAACATCGGAACAAGATCTAAGCACAAGATCAATAGATAGAGACTAGATTCTACCACACCAGGCAAGGCCCTAGTGCAGGTTGTGCAGAGATGCCACTGAAATAATCTGGGACATAACAGCAAAGTGCAAGATGCTAGCAGGCAGGGCTTACATGGAATGCCATGACCAAGATACTGGCACAGTATACAGGATCATCTGTTCCAAGTATGGCCTGGAACTCCCAAGGTCAAAATGGGATATGTCCTCTAGGGTGGCTGATAATGACCAAGCTAAGATCCTGTAAGATTTCCAGATACAGATGGACAAGCTGGTGATGGCTAACCAAACTGACATAGTAGTGGTGGAGGAAGATAGTATAGCTACATCTATGACTATGACTAAGTGATTGCAACATCAGGAAGGATTAGAAGCTTAATAAGCCCCAAGGGCTGAGAGAGGAACTAGAGAAGATGCGGAGGGTGAAGGTAACAGTGGTTCCTGTGGAGAATGGGGGTACTCGGGGCAGGCAGTGACCTCCAAACTGGGCAAGTGGCTACAGCAGGTCCCAGGAACAACATCTGAGATCTCTATCCAGAAGAGCACAGTCCTAGGAACAGCAAAGATACTGTGTAGGACCCATAAGTTCCCAGACCTCTGGTAGAGAACCAGATAAAATAGTCGGATGGCTCTGGGTTGATGAGGAATCCTAATGTTCAAACCATAAAAACATAAATCAATATATCTGATACTTATTCTGGATACTGTTACGTTGGTCTCCAATAACAATGTGAGGAATTATTTTCTGTGTAATGCAAGACGGGGGGAGACTCGTCATGGCAGATCCAGTCACTGAGAGAATAACCGAGCTATCAGTAATTCAACAAGACTATAGCTGACCAAAAGCTGACAACTGTCAGAATGCCCATTTTGCACAGTTTACTTCACTCACCACAAAATGGATTTGAATGCCACTCCAAACACCTCAAAACCATGTAGAGGTACGATTGTTTCATCCACAGACACCAACAATCTGTAGTGTACTGTCTAAACAAAAAGCCTGGCCCACTAATAACAATTCTTGATAATATCAAAGAAAACTCAAACAGTCCAACAACTCCCGTTAAACCCTCATTAAAGCACTCAGCAAATGGAGTTGGTCATGACCAGAGATGGGCAGTAACGCGTTACTGTAATCAGATTATTTTTTTCAAGCAACCAGTAAAGTCAGGGATTACTATTGCAAAAAAATTAGGTTCCTGCTACTTTCCCATAAGCAGGCTGCGTTACTGAGTTGCTAAACCACGATTTTGTTTGTGAGTGTCTCATTACAATGACAATTATGATAATAAAATATATCTGTTAATTAAACTGTTTATACACAACACAGGACCTTCCTTGATGGCACTCCCTCAGCTTGGATGTAAATAGTTCTTGTTGTGTGTGCACGTGTGTGTTTTAAAAGTTAATTCATGCATTTCCTTTCCCTCTTTCAAAAGAGGAGTAAAGGGCTAGAAGAACTGAGATAAAGAAAAATGCCCCCATTCTTTCTTCTGCTTTTTTTTTTAAACTAATCTTAGTCAATTACCTTTTTGTGTACTTGCTTTTTATGTTGTATCCATTTTTAGTATCACAAGAATAAGAAAAATTCCTGGTAGAAGCCTTTTGCAGAAGTGCTGTTTCCTAATAAAGAAAAGGAAAGGTTGAAAATGAACTTTGGTGAAAGTGTGGTATTAGTCACCACACGTTGCACCTTTAAGAGATAGAGATATTTTAACACTGACCTCTACAGCTGGCTATAATAACATAAACACGTTTTAATAAACTATTGCAAAAGTAAAAAAGGTAAAGTTTATCAGTTTGTCCACATCTGTCACCTTGTCACCAAACCTCAGTCAACAGCTCTTCAATTCTGCTTTTCAGGTCTGAAGTCCTCCAGATTTCACTCTTTATTTGCTCTGATTCGTTTTCCACACTCTTGAGTCTCTGCTCTGTTCAACTGTGGTTCCTCTGTTGCTCTGTACAACCAGCAATCTGTCAGGTTCCCCATATGTACATAATACACTCTCCCGTAGCCCAATACTCCATGCGTGACCCATTAAACCAGTAATGGCGACAGATGGCTAATGTGGCTATTGGGTAATTGTTCATAGTTGAACAGCTAATGTTAAGGTTTACTACTTAATTACTTCCCAAGAAGTAGATTCTGTTCATCTGGACATCACATTTTCTGTGGGAGAAACATTTCATCACTCATCTAAGGGACTTCTTCAGTCTCAGCTGACTGCAGGTTCCCCCAACCTTATAAACAGTCCTATTGAACATCATATCATGAAGTGCCCTGAGTAAATGTGGTTATCCCAGTTGGACATTTGTGAAAGCTGGGAAGCCACCTAAAGAATGCTCCAGAGAGAGATAAGGATAGCTGCTGCATAAGTGACAACCTTTAGTGATCCCAGCAGTATCAGAACAGCTGAGATACATTTCTGTAAGTACCTCGTCTCTGTGGCTTTCAAACCTAAAACACTGCGCAAAAATTGGTCCACCCTAAAGATCTGGTCACCTGGCACAAGTAGAGTAATATAGTGTACGCTGTTAAGTGCCAAATAAATTAAAAATAAACCACTGGTGAACCAATAACTGGTGAAACCAAAATAGCTTATTGGCTAAATGTTGGAAAGACTTTGAAGAGCAAAATTACTGCACAAGAAGGCTCCATCTCATCTGTGAGACAAGGTGGTACTTTTGTTATGTCTTGGTATTTATGGTTGCAAGAAACACACTGACATTTCTTCAGTTTTGGAAAAAACATCAGGATGAATGCAGAAGTAAAAACACTGACAGCCACCAGTGCTACCCCTCAGCCTCCCAGTAGACACACCTATCACATCAGTTTCAAAGTCCTACTTCCTTGACCTCTGACCTTGAGGTCAAGGTGACAGATTCAAACTCGGTATATTCTTGGTATATGCACCTATGGTATCAATATGAAGCTCTTATGTTGCCTCATTCTCAAGTTGTCACATTCACAAACTTAGCTCTTCATGCCACCTGCACACACAGCTGACAACACTACCCCATCAACCTTTTATGACTGAGTCACTTATTCAACTAAATGCAATCAAACACATCTGATGACTTTTAATCAACCTGTCGGAAAGCTATCCTTGTCGCGTAAGACAGGAGTGGCTTCATAGTGCAGTGGTTAACACAATCTAAATGCTTACTAAATCTAGATTGTGGCAGGAGCTATCACAGCCTAAACATTAAAACTGTAAAATTAATTCAGCCGGTAATAATGTATGATCAGTAACTCCTTGTATTATGAGGGGTATAATAATACACAAACTAGATAGTTAAAATGGAGTCAAGTTCAGTGAAGCTGAGAAAACAGAGATATGAAATAGCTTAATTTTTATTTTATTTTCGATTTTCATGGTGATGCTCATGTCCACTTCTCTCCCTACAATAATTTGTTATTCTACTTTTTCTAACTTGTATTATTTAAAAACAACAACAACAAAACTGCTCCCTCTGTCAGCTATAAATCAATAACATCAAATGAGGCATGTAAGAGTGTGCTGTAAATTGATTAACTACAATAAAGAGGCTGACGTCACATGCCTACAGCAAACAGAGTTTATTGAAACAGGACCTGAAGGAGTCACTGAGTGGCTGAAGGAGAAATTCTGACAGACTACTCCTTGGTTGTGACTGCAATGTTTGTCAAAAACAATTCTCTAACTATCACGTTTGGCTGGAGCTGGAAACCATAGTCCTTCATAGTCGCCTCTGTCAGTGCGCCCCAGGGTGGCTGTGGCTACAATGTAGCTTACCATCACCAGTGTGTGAATGGGTGGATGACTGGATATGTAAAGCGCTTTGGGGTCCTTAGGGACTAGTAAAGCGCTATATAAATACAGGCCATTCCAATGAATTTGGCTTAGTTTCTGTTCCATTCTTCTCCATTTGCTACAGGTTCTCCAGCTCACAGCAGATCACCAGATAAGAACAAGGTCTACAGTCACCTGCTGCAGTGTATGATGGAGACGTTAGAGTTTGACAATGAAACACGTGTTTCTGGAGAGGAAAAGGACCTGAACAACAAAACTTTGTCAGCCTGCCAAAAGAAAAAACACAAGAGGGAAAGGCCATGTCTAGCTCGCTAATGGCAACGCAACATTCAAAATAAGGACAAGGAGATTTTCAGTCATAAACAGAGTGAATGTTGTTGTCTCAGATGAAATTGTTAAAATGTAAAGTTTATGTGAGGAAAACACTTGACTGAGTGAAAGAACTACACCCAGCTAAAATAACTTAAAGATTTAGGCTAAAAGGAAGTTGGCCAACTCCCAAAAATACATTAATAATAATTATTGAAACATTTTTGTTTAACAAATTATTAAAAATAACAGAAAAACTATATTTTTGACAAATAAGAAGACACAGGCTCACTGTGCACTATAAAAAGACAGATCATTTTATCTGTCTACAAAACGTCCATTCTGAGCCTGAAAAATGACTTTCGTCATATTAGCAATTTTGCTGACAGTTCTGTAAGAGTTTCTTCAAAGAACCAGCTCTGTCTCTTTCCATCTGCCTATGAGCTTGATACTCAACTTTTTGATAACAGTTTTCATGTTAGACCTAGCAAGCCGTACTAACCTGACAGTCAAGTAGTCATTTCTGTTCTACGTCTTTGATGTATAAAAGAAATGACCAGGATTCACATTTTGTCTTGTAATTACTAAATTAACGCTTATGATGCAACTGCTCCGATATAATACACTCTCCATCATTGTTATTTTTGCTGTGGATTGTGTGAAACTAATATAGACTATCCAAGAACCTAAACAATGGAATCCAAAATGTAGTAAAATAAACACTATATAGATATATAAATAACATAAATATCTTATTTTAATTACTGGCATATAGATGAGAGAAAGCGAGAGACAGAGACTGTTGGGTGAACTCCATTCACTCCTACACAGCAAATTCAAAAGTGTTAAATGTTTTGGTGTTAATAGTCTTCTTGCAAAAGTAGAGTTAATTTTACTCTAAGCAGAGTCACATTCTTTTAATGTAACTCTGAGGTGTAAAATGATAGTAGTTAAAATCGAGTGTTAAAAATGAGTGTTTCTCTGTCAAATCTGGAGGTGTTACAATGGAAACATTAACTCTTGACCTCTTAACTCTGAACTCCTACAGGGGCTATGACACCAACAGAGTAAATTCACAGACTCCGCCCCCAGCACCATAGGCTCCAATCGAAGCTGAAGTGAAGCCGTTTCAGAACATTTTGCTCTACATATTTGAGTTGTTTGCCATGCTTGGTAAGTCATTTTTTCAAAGATTGTTTCAATTATTATTATGAGCTTTTACTTCTGTGGCTCTTTGGAGTTGAGACAAAGCTGTGTGAAAGGCATTAGCCATGTTGCTCGCTGATAGCATAATATTCTGTTTTAGCTAGCTGAAAGGTATTGTTTGCGGGCAAATACCACAGCCTTGAAAAAAAGCTTGCATGTGAATTTTCAGTCAAATTTTTGGTCAAATACACCTAAAACAATGTCTAGAATGTGAAATGTTGGTATAATGGTGCTACTTGAAGCCTGAAAACGATCGCCCATGAAAAAAACGAGCAAACAGCAGTAGCAGACGTCCTGACTGGATTCTACGTTAGCATTTAGATCCCTCCAGAGTTTTGTGCACACGGTTTAGGTAAAAATGAAAAAGGTTGAGGTTTTACATTTAGTTCAGTATTACCTGTTGCCTGTGTCCTTGTCTTTTGGGAAAATACTTTACACAAGTAATGGCTCAAAAAGGATTCCTTTTTTTTTTTTTTTACTGTGCTGCAATTGTTTACTGGATTATTTGTGCCATTAATTAGTGTCAACTAATTTTTATTCGATCTCCGCACAGGATATGCTTGTGAAGATGGAATATGGGGGAGAGCAGAAGTGCGTTGAAGTTCCACAAAGGGATGAATGAAGGACATGCATATTGTATGGAAGAAATATGTGATGAGAATGCTGTTATTTGCATTTACCATGTCAGACCTTTTGATAAACAAAATTCTAATGAAAGTGAGAACATGTATACTGTTACATCTTTTAGAAAATGTTTTCAAATTGTGGTGCACAGTTCAGAATAAATGTTTTTCAAAAACCATTGCATCTTTTTAGTAAATGTTTATTTCCAAAAGAAATTTCTAGAAATTCAGAACAGTAAAATTCCCGCTTTTTAGAATGAATTAGACCCTGGCGGGTCGCGGAGGGTGGGAGTGCCTACTGGGGTCAGCGGGGGAGCTGGCCCCAGGGAGGGGTTACCTGCCCCTCCCTTCCTTCCCTCCCCATCTCCAGCTGCCTCCCTCTTCCCGCTCCTCCACAACCACCCACACATGCAGGGCCTTGGAGTGGGGGTATGTCACCAGGGTGCAGAGGAGGCTACCCCCCCCCCCCCTGTCCCCTTCTGGCTGCCTCTGCCTCAATTTTATCCCACAACTTAGACATTCACATTATTCACACTCTCATTACACATACATATAGGATCTTGGGGGTGGGCACAATCACGGAGTCCAAATCACCATCAGGGTGTACACCTCACCCCTGACGTCGTTGCCCACCTCTCAATTTTAAATACACTTAGTCATTGAGGGTTAGCAGGAGGGACTATGCGCTTACCTGCTGCTCTCTGGCAGGTAGCTCCATGCCCTCCTGGGTTTTAATTGCACCTTAGAACACATATGCATCAACACTACAATGAGCGGGTGGAGGGAGGTTTGGAGTCTTCTCCCACCCCCATTCTCTGCGGCCTGCTGGAGCGGGAGGGCTAGTAGGAGGAGTTGGCCGTCCGACTGCGGTCTGGGGTGTGGGGCCTCCCTGCTGCTGCGGAGTCGGGGTGGTCTGCCTCTCCCCACCGCAGGGAAAAGGGTAACACCACCTGGGTCTGGGTGCAATTCCCCCCTCCAGGGGCAAGGGTACCTAGACCCGGTTTGTAGAGTACGCTTGGGGAGTGTGATTGTGTGTACAGCGTCTCTTTATGTCTGTCTCCACGTTGGTTGAGTGTGGAGTGAGTGCATATGAGAGCATGAGGGTGGGAATGAATGTTTGTGTCTGTGTGTGCCTGTATGTCTGTGTCTATATGTCAGGTTGGGTATCAGACGCCACCTCTCTGGGGACACCTCAGGCCCTCCAAGGTTTGGAGGCCTATCTCCACCCACCACCACTTCCCCTGCCGGTGGCGGACTCCCTCAGGTGTCGGTGTGTTGGTGGTTCTTTGTGTCTGGGGGTGGGCGTCCGGGTACACACCGGCTCACTCCTTGGCGGCCGCTTGTCGGGGCCTGGGGCCTGGGGCTCGCTCGGGCCCCTTTGGAGGTGGGGTGCCCCCGGCCTCTCGGCCTAGGGCTCGGTCACTCAGGCGCAGCTGGGGGCCGGCGGAGCTCACGGGCGCGTCACTGCAACCCCCCCTGGCTTCTGCTCCGCGACTGCTGAGTGAGCCCTCATCTGGGACTCTCCTTAGCTCTTACTGGAACAGTGGCGCGGCTGCCCCTCTGTTGGTCTTCCATGGTCTCTTGTGTTCTGGGGGCCTCTGGATGTCTGGAGTTTTGATCTCCTCCATACCCGCTTCACACCCTGGAGGACGGGGCTGTGGCCCCCCCACACTCCCTAGCAGATCATTACATGGAGAAACCTTTGGAATGCAAGCATGCTGATCCACACAGGTATGCACACATGGGTATTCACAGACGCGGACTAAAGCTTTCTTGGCTGCTGCCTCAAAGCACACTGTGCGCTGTCTATCTTGCGTGCTGCACAATATCGTTTATTACTTAGTAAATACTGATATCTATGACTAGCTAGTTTATTGTGATGGTGCTTTGTTTTCTCTATTATTATGTTGCTCTTTGTTGTTTGCTGTCTCCTCTGTTTGTTTGTTTGTTTGTTTGTTTTTTCTCCATACAGGTGACCCAGGAGTTTTTTTTTGTTTTGTTTTTTTTTTGGGTCTCTTCCCCCCCCTTCTCACCGTCTCTTCTCCCCTTGGGTTTTCTTTCTTTCTCTCCCCCTCTCTCTCTCATTCATTCCCCCTGTCCTATTTATTAAAAAAAAAAAAAAAAAAAAAAAAAAAAAAATGACAAAGGATGAACTGAAGCTCTGCCATCACGTAATGTCGCATACTGCTGTTTCTGATGTCATTTAAAAAAAAAAAAAAAAAAAAAAAAATAGAATGAATTAGAAGATAACTCTTACGTAGTTAAACTAAAATACTCTTTGAGAGTTAATATATAAACTCTTAACACCAAGTGTTAAATTATCAACTCCAGACAGATTTGGTGTTTAACACTAAATCAGAGTTAACGTACCAACTCTCTAAAAAGAGTTAAATTAACACTCTCTGGTGTGGACCCATATAGACACTTTAATAGTGTTGAAATCAAATCCGACAGTATTAATTTGGACATGCTGGATTTGCTGTGTATCAGCAGAGAGAGAGTGGCACACTGCGCTCTAAAATCATGAAATTATCTCAATAAACACCACCTCTGCTTTCATCGAGGAAATAAAACACGGATAAATTTTCAGTTCTGACTTAGTTTTCTAGTATTTTTCTACTTTCAACAGAAAATGTTATTTGCTCCGTCAAGTGACGTCATACACTGCGTTACTCACACACACCATAAAGAATATATTCATACTGTAAAAACAAAAGCTAGAAAAACACATCCATTAATTACAGATGATGTATTTCTTAACAATTTTCATGACAGATGAATTTTTTGTTTTCCTTTTTATTCTTGCTGACGCTTCCGTTGTGAATATCTCAAAAACAACAGGAGGCTCGCATGGTTAGAAGTTGCTCAGCAGAGGATGAGGATTGGTCAAAAAACATAACACGTGTTAACTTACAAAAAAGGAAAGCACATAGCATTTTATTTAAATATATATTCTTTTAATAATTCAAAACAAAAGCTAATGCTATGCTAGCTTCTAGCTTTGCTTGACAGTTTATAGAACAAGCCTGTTGACATACACCCCGAAAAACTTAATAGTCAACCAAAAACAGCTGGAAACCTGTGTGGTTATTACAGTAAACTTGGCTGTCTTTTGTCAAAGGAACTTGCAAAGAAAAGCGTCTGGACTTCTTTAAGTTGCTTGAAGACGTTTCACCTCTCATCCGAGAAGCTTCTTCAGTTCTAAGGTCAAATGGTGGAGAGTCCCAGATATAAACCTAGTGGGAGTATCCCCCCACAGAGGGACAAAAGGACCCCCTGATGATCCTCTAATCGCCTGAGTGAAACGTCTTCAAGCAACTTAAAGAAGTCCAGACGCTTTTCTTTGCAAGCTCCTTTGACTACGATGACCTGGATGACTGAGAACCTTCACAGACATATTGCCGTACATTTTGGGAGGAACACCCTTCAACTGGTGCGGGAGTATGAAAGGGAACCAAGGAAACTAGCGGATTATAGGAACCATCTCCGTTTCAACCTAAGATGTAGACAAAGCAGAGTTGTTCCTAAGAGCCTGCGCCTTGGATCCACGGTCAGGGGATACAGAGCAGACTTGATTCTACAGAGAGCACAAAATCACCTTTTAAGTGAAAGGATAAGACAGGTCCATTTCACCATAGATGCCCTCCAGATCAAGATCAGCCAGACTCTGCAGGAACTGGAAATCCTTCTACCCTCTCCAATCTTAGAAGAGGTTTACAAGTTTGTGGACAAGGCTCAGCGGGTCCAACACTCTAAAGGAAAAGAAAGACAACGCAGGACATTTCACACCTTGCTTTCAAAAACACACACTCCTCATCCTGAACCTACACAACCCAGAGAAGAAAACACACCTGATGCCAGTCAGGAGAAATGGGTTAAGAACTTTTCAGACAGGATTCTCACTGAACCTGAAAAGAGAGTATTAGCCAAAGGACTCAATTTTGCCATTTCTCCACAACAGTTGCCCATAGTGGACCTCATCACAGCCACAGAATCTGCCATACGGATTAATAAATTATCACAGACAGAAGCAGAGCAAATCAGGATGAAAGTCTCAGCCACGCTCTCCAGTGCCAAAGTCCCTCCATCCAACCTCACAATACAGGAAAAGAAGGCCGTCGCTTCCCTGAGCAAAGACCACAACATCACTGTTTTACCAGCTGATAAGGGAAGATGCACCGTGGTCCTAAACACTACAGATTACCATACAAAGATCACTACTCTCCTCAGTGACAACAATACCTACGAAGCCCTAAAGCGAGACCCCACAAGCAGCTACAAAAAGAAAGTTATAGCTTGCCTTCAAGACTTTGAAAGGGACAAAATTATTGACCGCCTTACATATCACCGCCTTTATCCAGGGGATGCCATGCCCTGCATCTATGGACTTCCTAAGATCCACAAGGAAGCTGTCCCACTCAGACCCATAGTCAGTAGCATAAACTCAGCCACTTACAACATTGCTAAACACCTTGCTACCATCCTTGCGCCTCTCGTGGGGAACACCCCGCAGACCACGGCCTCTCACCGCAGACCACGGCCTCTCTGTGTGAGGATCTAAACGTATTCTACGCTAGATTCGACACAGCGAACACCATGAGACCGGACAGTGTGCGCACCGCGGATGACGTCAGTGCGCACACTGTGTCTGAGGAGGATGTGCGGAAGTGCTTCAGGAAGGTGAACGCGCGCAAAGCTACTGGTCCGGACGGGATTCCCGGCCGCGTCCTCAAGTCATGCGCGGCTCAGCTGGCTGGAGTGTTCACACACATCTTCAACCTTTCCCTCTCTCTGTCTGTTGTCCCAGCCTGCTTCAAAATGGCCACCATCGTCCCTGTACCCAAATCCTCCACCATCTCCTCATTGAACGACTGGCGACCTGTAGCCCTGACCCACATCGTAAGCAAATGCTTCGAGAAGCTGGTCAGGGACTTCATCTGCTCTGCACTACCCGACTCACTGGACCCTCTACAGTTCGCATACCGCCACAACAGGTCCACTGATGATGCCATAGCCCTGACACTACACACTGCCCTGTCACACCTGGAGAAGAGAGACACGTATGTGAGAATGCTGTTTGTAGATTACAGCTCAGCATTCAATACCATCGTTCCCTCGAAGCTGGACAGGAAACTGCAGGATCTAGGACTGAGCAGCTCCCTCTGCAGCTGGATCCTTAGCTTCCTGTCTGACAGACGCCAGGTGGTCAGACTGGGCAGCATCACCTCATCCCCCATCACACTGAACACTGGTGCTCCACAGGGGTGTGTACTGAGCCCTCTCCTGTACTCACTCTACACCTACGACTGCACAGCCACTAACAGCTCCAACATCATTGTGAAGTTTGCGGACGACACTACAGTGGTGGGTCTTATCACCAACGGTGATGAGACGGCTTACAGGGAGGAGGTCAGCGCCCTGACCCACTGGTGTCAAGACAACCATCTCACCCTCAACGTCGCAAAGACAAAGGAGTTGATAGTGGACTTCCGGAGGTGCAGAGAAGTACACACCCCTATCACCATCAACGGCGCTGCTGTGGAGAGAGTGAGCAGCTTCCGGTTCCTTGGTGTACATCTGGCTGAGGATCTTACGTGGTCAGTACACACAAACAAAACAGTGAAGAAGGCGCAGCAGCGCCTCTTCTTTCTCAGGAGACTGAAAAGATTCGGCATGAGCCCCCGCATCCTCAGGACCTTCTATCACTGTGCCATTGAGAGCATCCTCACTGGATGCATCACCACCTGGTATGGCAACAGCACCGCCTACAACTGCAAAGCTCTCCAGCGAGTAGTGCGGTGCTCTGAACGGATAATTGGAGGTGAGCTTCCCTCCCTCCAAGACATCTACAGGAAGCGCTGCCTGAGGAAAGCGGGGAGGATCATCAAGGACTCCAGTCACCCCAGCCATAAACTGTTCAGACTGCTTCCATCAGGAAGGAGGTTCTGCAGCATCCGGTCCCGTACCAGCAGACTGAGAGACAGCTTTTTCCATCAGGCCATCAGACTGCTGAACACGTCATAGACACCTCAGCTTCACTACTGGAACTTCAACATTATGCACTCCATACTGTATATAAATGCCACTTGTTTTGCACATATTCAACTCTGTATATTTTATATATTTTATTTTATTTTATTTTATTTTTATTTTTTTTTTTTTTACTATTTAATTTGTAAAAATGTGTATACACACTAGGGCTGCCACGATTAGTCGACTAGTCACGATTATGTCGACTATTAAAATCGTCGACGACTAATTTAATAGTCGACGCATCGTTTGAAGCTTTGTAAGATCACAAAGGACGCAGGAATGAGTAGTAGGATTTAAGGGTGTAATAACGGACTGAAACAGAAGATGGCAGCACTGCATGTACAAGGATGCCAGCTGCCGTTAAACCCCGAAGAAGAAGAAGCTGTGTCCCAGAATTCATAGCGCAGCCCAGCGCAGTTGTCAACAATGGCGGCAGCTAGTTAGTTTTAACTTTACTCTTATTATTCTTTCTGGGTCACAAAATAAACGTTTAACATATTTTCAGGCGAGAATGTAGCTGTGTAAACCTCAAATATCTGCTCAGTTTATCAAGACACCACATATTTTCAAAAGCTCTCCGACGTTTTCGGAGACGTCTGTTACCCACTAGCTCGTTAGCTAGGCGGGGGCAAGGCTAACTAGAGCCGTGAGAACACCGGACTCCCGGCAAATCGTTTTCAAACCCACCACTGTCTTTCGCTACTCAGGTTAAACATGATATATAAGTCACTTAGATAACTTAAAATGTTATTGTTTGGCTTTCTTTAGTATTTTATTTGTTCCTGAGTAAATCGGTTTGGCTGAGACTAAAGTTATAGTTTTTGCACAGCTAAATAAACTTCAAGCAGACAGCTGATCATCAGAAGTTTGAGACGCTGGATAATATACTCCGGTGTCCTGTTATATTTTAGAAAGCAAGGAGTTTATTAAACTTCACCGAAACAATCTGCAAATTTCATTAAAAATTAATAAACTACCATCTTGTCTTTATTTTTAGTTAGCACAAACACTTCAAGCTGTAAGCTAATGATAGTTATATAAGACCAGATGCTGCTGGTGCAATAAGCTGTACGCTGTACGTCCAATGGATGATGATCTGATTAGTCGACTAATCGCAAAAATAATCGGTGACTAGTCGACTATCAAAATAATCGTTTGTGGCAGCCCTAATACACACACACACACACACACACGTAGGAAAATATTTAGTATACACATCCAGAAATGCATACACTATTATATATTGTACATATATTTATTAGTTTCAGGTTGGCCATTCTTGTATTTTGCTCGTTTGTGTTGTTGTGTTTGCACATCTCTGTTGCTTGTGGGGCTCGCACACAAGAATTTCACTCGCATGTGCTGTGCCAGTGTGCCTGCACATGTGATGTGACAATAAAAGTGATTTGATTTGATTTGATTTGACCCCACACCACATCAAGAACTCCACCGACTTCACTGACAAGGTCCAGAAACTTACCCTGGATCCAGATGAAACCATGGTGTCCTTTGATGTAGTCTCTCTTTTCACTTGCATACCCACCACGGAGGCCGTGGAGACTGTCAGAAAACGACTACAAGAAGACAGCTCCTTGGAGGACAGGACCAACTTCACACCTGATCAGATTTGCACACTGTTAGACCTCTGCCTCACCACTACATATTTCAAGTACAACGAAGGCTTTTACAGACAAAAACATGGCTGTGCCATGGGCTCCCCCGTGTCACCTATTGTAGCCAACCTTTACATGGAGGAAGTGGAAAGGAAGGCTCTTGGCTCTTTCAAAGGAAGAGTACCCAGCCACTGGTACAGATATGTGGACGACACCTGGGTCAAAATCAAGACACAAGAAGTGGAATCCTTCACTGCGCACATTAACGCTGTGGATAAAAACATCAAGTTCACCAGGGAAGACACAAAGGACGACTGTTTGCCTTTCCTGGACTGCGCCGTGCACATTGAAGAGAATGGCAAACTCAACATCAAAGTTTACCGGAAGCCCACACACACGGACCAGTACCTCCTCTTTGACTCCCATCACCCTCTGGAACACAAACTTGGAGTAATTAGGACCCTACACCACCGGGCAGAACATGTTCCCTCTAAGCCTGAAGGTAAAAAGAAGGAACACACGCATGTAAAGGAAGCACTCAAAACGTGCGGCTATCCTAAATGGGCGTTCTTAAAGTCAGCAAAGAGGCACAGAAAAGAAGACCAGACACCAGCGAGGGAGGATAAGAAGGACAGACGCAACAACATTGTCATCCCCTATGTAGCCGGTGTATCAGAGAAACTCAGGAGAGTTTTCTCCAAGCATGACGTCCCAGTGTATTTCAGACCCAGCAACACGCTCAGACAGAAACTGTATCACCCGAAAGACAAAACGCCAAAACACAAACTTAACAATGTGGTGTATGCTGTACAGTGCAGCGAGGAATGCTCAGACCTCTACATTGGAGAGACCAAACAGCCACTTCACAAGCGCATGGCACAACACAGAAGAGCCACCTCCACAGGACAAGACTCAGCAGTCCATCTGCATCTTAAGGATAAAGGTCACTCTTTCGAGGATGCCAATGTTCACATTTTGGACAGAGAGGACAGATGGTTTGAAAGAGGAGTGAAAGAAGCCATCTATGTCCACTGTGAGCGACCATCTTTGAACAGAGGCGGGGGTTTACGACACCAACTCTCTGCCATCTATAATCCAGTTTTGAGATCCCTTCCCAGACACCTTAACGCCCACTCACATCCTGGGCCATCTGACCTCAGGAATTCGCATGATAAGGTGGGGCCAGGTTTCACAATGAACACACCCGAAACTCTGGCTGATTGGGACCCACGCCCAGTTTCACACCTTGGCTCAGGCGATTAGAGGATCATCAGGGGTCCTTTTGTCCCTCTGTGGGGGGATACTCCCACTAGGTTTATATCTGGGACTCTCCACCATTTGACCTTAGAACTGAAGAAGCTTCTCGGATGAGAGGTGAAACGTCTTCAAGCAACTTAAAGAAGTCCAGACGCTTTTCTTTGCAAGCTCCTTTGACTACGATGACCTGGATGACTGAGAACCTTCACAGACATCTTGGCTGTCTTTTCTAAGAATGTTTTACTTTATAAATTGATTTACTGTGACCAACACGAATATTAACAGTTTGAGAGTTTTGCTGAAGCATACTGATCAGCACAATCACAGGATGCAGTCTTTGTGTGGGGATTTCTCCAAAACGTGTTGATCACAGTTTTTGACAGTCTGGTATAGTAAGTAGTTCATTTGTAATTGTGCTGGGCTTGTCTGTGTCATTGTTTCACAGAATAGCATTATCAAGATGTAGGGATACCCAAATTGGCCAAAGGTGTCGTGGTGGAGATGAGTTCGAAGCCTCGATACAATTCCGGCACAAACATGCTTCAGTGATTCACAAAGTCTTGCTTTGCCCATCACTAGACCTTGTTGACGAACCCACAAGGTCATAAAAACAGACAACAACATGGACGTATGTAGGACTACTCGCGCTGATGAAATTCATGCGACTCGGACCAGAGTAGCCTCTAGCTGACTCACAGATGCAGAAAGTATTATTCTTGTTTGAAACGACAAAGAAGCCAACTTTATAACCGCTCAGCTTGATCTTTGACATTGTTATGTAAATAAATATAATCTCTCCCATTTCCAGATTAATGTTCTGTCATTTAACTAGACTTATCTTGTATGATTAAATTATCTATAACATAATAAATGCTGATTGGAGAGGCTCTTTGTGAATTGTAAAGGACCCAAAACACTAGATTCACAACTGCTCTTGGTACAAGAGCCTGATCCACTTAATGAGTTTGTCATCCATCCATCCATTCGCTTCCGCTTATCCTTTTCAGGGTCGCGGGGGGCGCTGGAGCCTATCCCAGCTGTCATAGGGCGAGAGGCGGGGTACACCCTGGACAGGTCGCCAGTCTGTTGCAGGGCCAACACACAGGGACAGACAACCATTCGCGCTCACATTCACTCGCATATTCACACCTAATGGCAATTTGGATTTTCCAATTAACCTATCCCCTCAAGCTGCATGTCTTTGGACGGTGGGAGGAAGCCGGAGTACCCGGAGAGAACCCACGCAAACACGGGGAGAACATGCAAACTCCACACAGAAAGAGCCCGGCCTGATGTTGGAATTGAACTCAGGACCTTCTTGCTGTGCGGCAACAGTGCTAACCACCGTGCCACCGTGCTGATGAGTTTGTCATGAGAACATTTATTGATTTACTGAACCAGATGTTGGCTTCCTTTGTCTAAACACTGTGGAAAGATCCTCCACACTGTTTGCTTTTCACACTGCTGCAACATGTATTTATGCCCACCATTAAGGTGCAGGAAGCCGCTGCTGAACATCAGGTGTAACCACTTACGTATGGCTATCCATACATTGTGAGATGAGCCATAACCCTATCCCTAACCTTAACCAATAATCAGTAAAAAGAAAAATGTGCTTATGTTTAAATAAACATTATTTGCTTAGCTTTTGTCGTCTGTGCAATAGAGCTGGGCGATATAAGATTTTTTCATATCACGATATGTTTTTTTCATTTCAGGCGATAACGATATCTATCACGATATAAGCCAAATAACTATATTTGTAAGATTTAAATGTGCCGTTGCTCACAAGTAAAATGTGAAATAATCAGCAGCTTGTTTTTATTTAAATATTTATTTCCCATAATAAGTTCAACAGGGTAGATGTACTTAAGGAACATGAGACTTTTTCAGATAAATAAAGGCAAATATTGCAAACTACACAAAAGGCAGCCGCTAAAGCGTTTAAGTTTCAAAATAGAACAAACGAAACAGACTAAATTGTCAATTCCACTTAGAAACAAAATATTAATTCTAAAAATAAATCTTAGTTTGTTTTACAGAAGAACAGACAAAACTGACTAACTTTTGTCAATATCAAATAAACTGAGAACTAAAAGGAAATTCTCAATCTCTCCTTGTTGTATAGCTGAGCTTTTCAAACAGTTTTAACAGTTACTTTAGTCTGACAAAAGCCGAATGACGAATTAGCGCTTCCAGTCAGAGACTGAGGCTACGTCCACACGTACACGGGTATTTTTGAAAATGGAGATTTTCCGTTTTCGTTTTAAAAAATAATCCCGTCCACACATAAAGGCAGAAATGAAGGAAAACGCTGCTATGAACATGCCAAAGCAGCAGGTGGAGCTAGATTCCTAACCGTGCAGAAATGTTGGCCAATCAGAAGTCTAGAAGCCTCGGTGGGAAAAAGTAAACAAAGCTGGGGCATAGAAGCAGAACCGAGTCGTATGTGTGGAGGGACAGTAACTGTGTGTATATGTAAGCATTTAAACACTGCAGAGAGTAGAATTAACAGTAACAGTATTGTAGAAATTTATTTCACCGAAACAATAACGTGGCGCACAGTGTGACGTCAAAAAATGTGCACACCTTTGACGCTGCGTTTTCTCAGTTTTCCTAGTCCACACATAAATGCAAAAACGGAGTTTTTAAAAATCTTCGTTTTCAGTGACCAAAAACGCCGTTTACGTGTGGACGAAAGGTGCAAACGCATAGAAAAATCTGCGTTTTCAAAAATACCCGGGTACGTGTGGACGTAGCGCATGCACCAGTTTATTGTATTTCCAGACTTGCTTTCGGCACAATTTACAATGAACGCTACTCTGTTTTTTGTCAGACTTGAAATAGCCGAAATACCTTCACCCTACGGAACTTCTATGGCTCTTCCGTTCGACAATCTCTCCGGCCTTGGAACCATCATCTGTTTTCTCTTCGGTCACGCTCGGTTGATTTTTCTAGTCAGCACACTCATTTCCTCCATTACCCGGGCGGTACGGTGGCTGGCTGCTTCCCAAACAAATACACATGTGCGGCTTGGCACTTGTGCTGTACGTATCAAGTCACGTGACGTGACGCTGCGGCTGTGATTGGTTCGGCTCTGCGCTACTTAATTTGGATTGTCTGTTCTTTTTTTCTTTTTTTAAAGAGGACAAGAGCAGCGAGGTCTATCGCGATAGTTGAATTTCTCTATCGAGTAAAAGTTATATCGCGATACATATCGTTATCGTTCTATCGCCCAGCTCTACTGTGCAATGAACTGACGACTCCTACATATGTGGTAGAATTTTTCGACAATGTATGATACTCAGATGTGTATGCTGAAATGTCAAAACATTGGGCTGCACTCCAGCTCTTCACAAATACATTCATGTGATTCTGATGTGGACAAACAGAAGGAAACTATTCACATAATCAGCTGAATCGTCCTGCATCCTGCAATCCAATCTAGAGCTGTGTGTTTGGCTAAAATGATTTGAGCTGGCTACTAGCTCCTTGAATGTGTCATACTCTTAGTACAATCAACCTAGTTACACTAGTACATCCTAGTGGTAGTGTGCCAATTCATAGTTTGCAAACCAGTCGCAACCAATAGCAAAAGCCAACCGAGAACACCAGCGTGCTGTGTGAGAAACATGCAGGAAAGTGTGCACCAGTGTACAGAGCCCTCACGGAGATCTAGTATAAGTCAACCAACAAGTCCCACATTCTCTAATGTTGTAAAGGCACTAACAGAGCGAGGCCCATAACATCACAGAAGCTAAAATAGATTTCTTATCCTAATTTTAATTTATTTTTAATGAAAAAAAGAAAAAAAAGAAATACAAAACAATAGTTTGATATAGTTGAATAGTTATTCAATACTAAAAATATCTAAGTGTGTTAAATATTGATACCAACAGTGTCATCTTGGCCTCTTCGAGCTTACGGAGAACTTCATCACTCCTTCCCTCACTAACAGCTGAAGTTCATCGTCATCACTCTGAACAACATTTTTGGAGAATTTTCAAGAGATGTGTAAAGCTCTCGTTTGAACAACATTAAAGTCTTAAACAGGTATCATAGACGTCAACATTGGTCATTCAACTATTAACAATTATCTGAGTGCCACATTAGTAGTCTTTTGTTATTAGCATAGTTGCCATCATGTGGTGTTTCTTCAGATTTCAATCATTCAGTCCAATAAAGGACACCAAACAAGAGTTAACAGCTGAATAAGCTGTTTGGCATTGACAGAGAAGGCAAATCTTTCCTGGAGGCAACTTATTCAGCTCTGCTGCACTATCCACAAAAAGTCATTTTCCTTACAAATGTAGGACCATTTAAGTGGAACTAAACAGGCTTACCAACAGTGTAAGATGTATATGCATTTGTAACAATGTTACAAAAAAGAAATAGACAACCAAACAGATTTCCTTAAATTCTGTGCTGTAAAGCAGATATATTACGAATGGGTTCATAAATCTGCCTAAACAGAAATAATATCTCTTGCAACCACAGCTTTTAATGAGCTGCAACTCGTAAAACAACATTTTTGTAAAAAAAAAAAAAAAAAAAAAGTTTAAGTTTAAGCATAAACTCTCTCTTGTGTCTCTCTTTTCTCTTTTTTGTGAGTTTATGACTTGCAGACTAGCAGGTTGCTTCTCCCCTGCAGATGCGTCAACTCCTGCCGCAAAATGATGAGAAATGAATTGATTATTATGGCGTTATTTTTGTGCCACTATTCTGAGCGCACGTAAAAAAAAATTGAGCGCACGTAAAAAAAAATTGCAGGTGCAAGTGTTGCATTTTGAGGAGAAATTTATTTTGAGCTTACAAAAGCTGAATTTGAGTGAACAAAATTCATTGCTGCGTGCAAAAAACGTATTTCAGTGTTTGCGCTTATCCATATACACACACAATAGCACCCCCTCTCGCTCAGTTTTTTCATTTGCGCTTGCTCGCAATGTGTTGCTTGCGCTCACAACATTCTCTGCTTCGTACGCTCAACTCTCTGTACACCGTTATAAGTGTGCCACAAAACCAACCAATCACAGACTTGGTTTCAAAAATTCTGATTGGCTCTTACGGTCTCCAATCAGCTGGCTAGCTACTGCTTTCCGGAAACACTGTCCGAAATGTAGCTAAATCCAGCTAAAATCTCTTAAACCCCAATTTGCGGATAATATCTTTAATCATTTTATTTTAAAATATATTATTTTTTAAGACTATTGTTGGTGTAGTAGAATGTAGTTGCATCATACAACCATGCCAACTGACTAATTTTTCCAAATTATACTTGAGTAGCTCTCTTTTATGTCGTCGAATACTGAATAGCAGCACGAAAAGAGCATGTCCCGGCCACATGTAAGTAATATAAAATCATTTTGTTAATTATTATTCGCTTGATAACTGACGTTAGCTAATTTGCAAACTATGCAAACTTGAAAAATGATGTACCTCATGTAGTTTGTTTTATGGGTTGTTTATTTTTGTCTGAGATACATCATTTCATTGTACTTGTCCATGTTCCTTGCTGCTTTTAACAGGACATACTGAGACAGCAAATGATGCATAGACTCCTCTCTAAACTGGAAGCTGCTTTAAACCAACAACCACTAAATCTGGATTATTTGGAGTTCTTGACTCGTCATGAGCTTGTTCTGTTTGAATCTTTCTCTCAGCAAATAGGCGGTCTGTCAGAGATTACAGAGGCTCTACAAAACGTTCATCATCTGGTTCAGTGTGAAATTAACATCAGCTCTGTGGCCATTATTGAACTGGAAACAGAAGTTGGTCTGGGACCTGGCCACCCCAAAATCGTACTAGAGAGAGAAAGACTCAAGAATTTGTTGGACATTCAGCTGCCAGTCAGCTGCATTGCTAAATGTCTTGGTGTTTCAAGAAGAACAATCTACAGGAGGATGCAAGAATTTGACTTGTCTGTGAGAGGAACATACAGCACAATGAATGACCAAGAGCTGGACAACATCATATCGGCTATCAAAAATCAGATGCCAAATGCTGGCTATCGAATGGTTCAAGGACATTTGGTTTCTATGGGTCTCCGTGTTCAGTGGTGGAGAATGATGGCCTCCATGCATCGAGTTGATGCTGTAGGGATCTTCAAACGGATCACAGAACTAGGCTGTGTTGTGCGAAGAAGCTACTCGGTGCGAGGCCCTCTCTCCCTGGTCCACATAGACACAAATCACAAGCTAATAAGGTAAAATACCCACTTATATAGCTCTAACACAAGTTGGGCAGAAAGATGCACGTTATACTTTAAATCTGCTTTAATCAACCTTATCTGATAGGTCTTTCAGTGTATTTATAATATTTTAAAAAGCACTTGATAGAGTAATATTAAGTAAAAGGAATACAGGATGTGTAACAAAACCAGCAATATTGTTAATTGTAAATTTTCTTGAGCAATTATTTACACTTTGTATATCGATATTTTCCATGATAACAAGCCTATCAACACATAATATGTTAAGTGCTCCAGAAAACTTAAAAAAAATCATGACAAGAGAACTAAAATATTTAGTCTCATTGAACTTATAAACATATAAAAATGTTGGTATTATTTTCAGCACACCTGACAAGTGTCCAGTTTAAGTCAGTGGCAAGTGTGCATACTGAAAAATTTATTTTCAATGTCTTACATGTTCTGCAAATCAAGCCTTAGTGAGATTGTTTTCCCTCTGAAACAGGTACAATGTTGTGATCTTTGGTGGAGTGGATGGCTACTCAAGGAAGGTAAAAGTGTAACTGTTATGTAGAATATTTGGTAGTTTTGAAATGAGAGCTTTATTAGGTTGTTTTTTTATGAACATCAATTATTCAGCAAGCCAACATAGTGGACGATTTGCAATTATTATTTTTTTAAATTTCTAATCAGTTCTTTACCAAAAAAGGTTAAACTAAAAGGCCATTTTCATTTTTTGATAAGTACTACCAATATTGATGTATAGACTACTCAAGCTTTGAATTATGGTTATGAACATAGAACCGTACAATATTCCTTGAACACTTATTATGAAACTGCATTATTAACTGAAAAACTATACATGATCTGAAACCAGATCTTTAATTTTCCATTTGTTTTTACTGCAGGTCCTGTACTTGGATGCAGCAACTAACAACAGGGCAAAAACTGCATTCTCATTTTTCCTGAGATCAGCCCAGCTTCACGGCTTGCCATCAAGGTTTTATGCCCTGATTTAATTTATATGCTAGCAACAAGTATCATTAAAGAAAACTTTAAAAATTCCTTAAAAATGTATTTTTATCATAGGGTTAGGGCAGATCAAGGAGTAGAAAACCTGGACATTGCACATTTCATGTTTGCCACAAGAGGAACAGGGAGAGCGAGTTTCATATCTGGAAAGAGTGTCCACAATCAGAGGTTAGTCTTTTGATGTTTTTTATATTATTATTGACTGCATGGGTAGATTGTTGTAGCAGTTCTGATATTGATTTGAAGCATGAAATACCTGAAATCCAAATTCAAATGTATTTACAGAGTAGAACGACTTTGGCGTGATGTCTGGATTGCAGTCACTAGCAAGTACCATGATATTCTTCACTCACTCGAGGAGGATGGCCTGCTTGACATTTCAGATGTCATTCATCTTTTTGGTGTCCACTACATCTTTGTCCCTCGACTCCGAGCAGATCTTGTCACCTTTGTTGGAGGATGGAATAATCATCCCCTCAGGACAGAAGGTGGTCTCACTCCTGAACAGCTCTGGTGTATGGGACATCTACAAGAGCTGGACGAGGGCGAGAGACTTGAGGTACCAGCTCATAATCTGATTTTTTTTTTTTTTTTTTTAAATTTAAATGTTGAATTTCAAAATTTTAGTTAGCAGTTAACTCTGCTCTTCTGAAATTAACAAATTAAAACACTTGCAGCACATCTGGGAGATGCTTCTGGTGATTTTATACATTCTTGCTTATCAATTACCACTAATCTAAATTACAGTAAGAAGAACATGAAAACAAAGGCATTCTTTTTAAATTGTTGTATTTTAATGGAAAAAACGCTTACACAAAATAACATTCCTCCCAAAAGTACCTATTCTGGAATAATGACCATTATATATGTTTGTGGATTTGAAGGAGCTTCGGGATCCAGGCATTGACTGGGAGAGTGCTGTACTGCAAGAAGAATCTAACAGCACAGTTGTGGTTCCTGAAGTTGAATGCCCACTGGATGAGGAAACCCTGGAGGGGCTTCAGAGAACTATTAATCCCTTGGAACATTCTGAGTCACACG
The DNA here is from genome assembly GCF_057382275.1 of Copadichromis virginalis. NCBI lineage: Eukaryota > Metazoa > Chordata > Actinopteri > Cichliformes > Cichlidae > Copadichromis > Copadichromis virginalis. The sequence continues at coordinate 28,440,745 of NC_140624.1, forward strand.
GTCGTGACCTGTACATACAATTCTTGCTACAGGTGTCAAACCAACAGTGACACTTAACATGGACGTGAAAGTCAACGTTCTTTTAAGTTCTCAAATACTGGATTTCTTTGCTAAAACATTCAGATTACAAGTAGACAAGCAAACAAAGCACTTGCTTATTATCTATCAACGTAGGACCCTACACAAAGTTTTGAAGTCTTGTCATTTTCATGAAACGGCTACGAACATCTTAACAGCTAATGTTTACAAACATTTTTACTCATTTAGTTTCCAAATTACAAGACAACAATGTGTTAAACTCTGTGGAATCCACCACCATATTTAACTGCTGCACTCATTATGGTTTTAAACACTGTGTAAGTGTCCAGATGCTGCACTGGAAAAGTCACAGTACAAGTGCATGCACTCACAACTGGGTAACAAATGGAGTGATCTCCCAGCCGCTCCTTACATTCATGGTCAAACTTGCATGTTATTTTGAAATGTCTCTTTTCATCAGGAAGGATGGGAACATGGGACTGGCCGGTCATCCACTGGAGCACATGGTGGACAGCAAGAGACTCTGATTTTTCACCACCTGCACCGCCTGTGTTTCCATCTGTGATGTTTGAAAATGTTTCTGAAGTCTTTTCTAAATAAAAAGCAATCTGGATTACAATGTTTTAAATTAACAACTAAGAATACTTTCTAGTGCCCTGCATGTTAAAGCAAAAATATTTAACAGATGCATACGGTATATATACAATACTATAGGTATATACAGCTAATACTATATAGTACCTGATACTTCAATCTCCTGCAAGAAATCTTGCAAAAAATTTATGATCTTCCTCTCAGTTCTCTCCCTAGATGTCCCTTTTTCACTGAAATGTGGTTGGCAGCTCATCATAATGAAATCAGCGTCTGGCTGTAAATAAGGAAATAAAGTAGATTATATTATAGATATATTGTTCATTCAAAACTAATAAATAAATACAGGATAACTACAGTACAGATAAGTGGACTGTCTTTGGATCAGACTGAAGCTGCTATGTTAATACTTACTTTGAGGATTTTCCCAGGAACAAACAAACTGTGGCAAGCTTCAGGATTTACAGCCATCAGGTTCACAAGACCATACAGTTCCATGCCCTTTCGGAGCTGCTGTAGCATTGGAATCAGTCTTGTTGTAGAGTGTAAGACAATAGCACTTAAAAATAAAAATAAAAAAACATAAAAACAAAATGAAAAACTAGTTGGGGAGGGGGGGGGTTAATGATCTCTCTGATTTTTTCTCCCTTACCGGATCATGCTTTCCTTACTATCCATCTTTATCTGGTTTGTGTATCCACAGCTGACAATTTCATCAGCCCACATCATCAGAGACTGTATGTCTGCTGCATCTTCAACCTGGAAATGTATAATGTGAAAGAGGAAATACAGAAGGTTAAAAGTGTTTAAAAACACCATACTCATAATATATCATGTGCCAGAGCTAAACCAGGTGCTCACTTTGCGGATGAGCAGGGAAGATTCCACATCTGCAACATCCTCCTTAGACAGACAGCTGAAATCAACCTCTCCTGAGCAGAGGAAATTGTAGCACCATTCTTTGAAAAAGGCAGGAGATGGGCCTCCTTGGGCGAGGCTGACTGCAATTATTTCACCAACAGTTCTGTGTAGACAAATGATTATAATTCATTTTCAGGTAACATTTACAAAAATATCGGATGCGTATTAAATGTAATACACAAAGCTCGTATGTAACCAACCTGAAGTTTTCATTATCAAGATCGGTCAGAGAATACTTGGGGTTTTTGCCCTTGTTCTCAAGTCCTTCAAAGAATCTGCTTTCAATACCTGAAATCATGTCTTTCATACAAAAAATATCCGCATTTTTAAGTTATCCATTATTTATTGACACTAGGACAAAACAGGTAATAGGCAACTCACCACTCAAAAACTCTTTCCTAAGTGCTCCTGTATCCACGCCTGCCTCTCCAATGAAAACCACCCTAAGAACACTGGTGGGAGATGCAGCTTTTTTTCTCTGCCACTGGAGAATGCCTCTGTCTGGAAGGTCTTCTCTGTCCACACACAACTTAAATTCTGTTGTGGTGTCGACTTGTTGTTCAAGGCAACGCAATACATCTTCCACGCTTAACAAAAACAGGGTAGAAAACATCCTAAGCTCTCAAAGAAAAATAATCATCTTTAGATTAAAAGAGGCTACCACATTAAACGTGATTAGAAATTATTGCAGCATGTTCTGTGCAACAACCTTTAACAATAATTTAAAGTAGTGTGATCATAAAATGTTTTATATGAAATTAAACCCCAGGTATTGTGTAAAAGATCTTACACATAATTTTAACAAATGGTTCTGCATAATAGTGTGTATATGAATTATAATAGAGCAAAAAGTACCTGTCTGTTGTGCATACTGAAGTTTGAGCTGGTGTCCCTGTAGTTTGGTCATTTTCTTCAGGCACCATGCATTGAAAGCTGATGACAAAACAAAGTTAAAAAAAAAATAAAATAAAAATACATATGTTTGCGTGGACTGTTACTGATTAACATTTTTTCATAAACGGCTGAAAAAAGATTACCTATCCCCACACAGACTCGCATGGACTGTGATCTCATCTTCAGGAAAATCCTTAGTGCATATTGGACAAATAACCTACAATTCCAAAAATGGGTACATGTTAGGCATAGTGGGAAAAAGATCATTACCGATACAAAATTCATTGTAGTTACTATGGTTTTTAGTAATGTGCTAGGTTTACCTTGCATTTGCTTTTCACAATGCATAACTCCGATTCCTGCTGAATCAAAAAACTGTAATTGTGATACTATATTATTTAATCAAAATTGCTCATTTTGATTTCATCAAAATTGTCTCACCTCATCATCAGTCTCATCAGGAGAGAATTTTCCTTTGCACGTATTGATGTGTACTGCAAGCATCTGCAGAGGCATAACTTCATTACACTGGTAACATATCTTCTTTGGCATCTTTGAAAAGTGCTGTGAGTCGGGAGGTAGAGGAGATGTGTCTAATGTTTCCTGAAGAGGTACTATGTAAAAAGTGGATTTGCCACCTCCTGACACAGCTTTCAGTGTTTTGACAGAATATCCTTCTGTTTCAGGTGGAATTACAGTGAGCTTTCGTCGACCACTGCCACCTTTATTGACAGAAAAATAGCATAAACAATCAAGCAGCAAAAGTATCAACTACATAATCATAATGCAGTATGAGCACGCAAGAATGCCAAAAAAATACATAAAAACTGAATTAACAACAAACCTGTTGCCTTATGTAAGAGCCATCCTCCACAAAGATATTCCATTTTTGGAAAGGTTTCTTCCAGAAGTCTAGAAATCTTAGTTAAAAACACCGTTAAGCAGAATGGAACACTAAATGGACTGTGGCATATGATTCAGGCTAAATGCATCTGCCAATGACTGATTTTAATACTGACTACACAAACTTACCTCTGCATGGTCACCATCTTCTGGAAGAGACACTGTTTGTCTCCCCATGCCAGCTTGTAGGAGTTCAAGCTCCTCAGCTGGCAAAGGTGTGTAGGATGTGTTTTTTGACAGCAAATAAAAACTGAGGCCTGTGGTCTTACTGCCTGCCTTAACAAGCTGCTTAGTAGATGTTAAACATCTCTTTTTACCACGGCTCAAGTGTGATTTGAAATATCCTGGAAATGATCTGTGGGATGAAAATGCATGAGTTTAAAAAATGCAGTGTTGCATAACATAAGGGTTATTGTTTAATAAAGTTATTAAATATGACATCAGTCCTTAATAGCACATTTTAATTTAAAAATCAATGTTGATAAATCCACAAACCAAATAACTTTAACAGAAAAGATTGCAAAAAGTTAAAATAAAAAAAACACACAAAAAAAGCAAAAACCTTGTCATCTCTTGCTGGATAGTCAGATTTCTAGGCTCCGGCTGCCCACTCTCTGTTGGCCTCCCTGAAGGATTTGTGGATATGTTGTTAAGCAGCAAAGACACCAGATTTCTTACTGCTGACTCAACTGCACCATTACCCTAAAAAACATGATTAGGATACACTGCCTCAGTAAGACAACTACGCTGGTAATTACCCATAAGGCTAGCTTAAACTCTACAGCTGCATCTGTAACTACAATTTCACAGCATATTAAACAGAAAGGACAGCAAATTACTAAATTCACACAAAAAAAATTAAACTCACCTGATACTGTGGTGTAGTATTATTGGAGCCATTGTTTGATTCTGCCATCTCTTCTTTAGCTGCAGAGTAAATCAAAAATCCCTCTATCTGCAAGAAGCGAGGCTGAGTGGACAGTGTTTCCGGTGTCCGGACAGCAGTAGCTAGCGAGCTGATTGGAGACCGTAAGAGCCAATCAGAATTTTTGAAACCAAGTCTGTGATTGGTTGGTTTTGTGGCACACTTATAACGGTGTACAGAGAGTTGAGCGTACGAAGCAGAGAATGTTGTGAGCGCAAGCAACACATTGCGAGCAAGCGCAAATGAAAAAACTGAGCGAGAGGGGGTGCTATTGTGTGTGTATATGGATAAGCGCAAACACTGAAATACGTTTTTTGCACGCAGCAATGAATTTTGTTCACTCAAATTCAGCTTTTGTAAGCTCAAAATAAATTTCTCCTCAAAATGCAACACTTGCACCTGCAATTTTTTTTTACGTGCGCTCAATTTTTTTTTACGTGCGCTCAGAATAGTGGCACAAAAATAACGCCATAGATTATCTGCTGAAAACGACTTGTGAAATATTCCAAGTTGTGGCACTGTATGCTTTCAGGGTATGACCGTGTAATCGTGATCTTGTTAGACTTGTAATACCGGTTAACACAACTAATCTCCCCGAGCGTAGCAATACCTGAAGCCGCTGCTCAGAGCAGATGCGGTGAGAGGAAAGAAGAACCACGACGGAGGACGGCGTTAACCCGAACGGTGAAACTGGAGGTCCGGTAAAAGTTCGTAAAACATCCTCCGTACGGTCATTTTTGCTCCCCTGATGCCAAGAGAACTTTCCCAAGCTCCGGTCTGGGAACGCTGCTACGAAAACCCTGTAACATTCTGCGAACCTTCACAGGATGTCCCGTCGTTTCTGGGTATATTTGGTTAAAATTGACGATTAACTGCGGATTAAATATAAACCGAATTGACCGGTTGGTTCTAGTGATCACAAAAACGATGCAGTTTTCTCGTTTGTGTTGACTTTTTAGACTGGTAAGACCAATTGCTTCCAGTTAACACATTTCCAGTGGTAGACAGTGGTTTTTGCATAGCAGACACTCAACAGGTGTGCAGCAATAACTCACCTTCTGCTGCCGACGGGACATGTCGGTGGGCTGCTTGGCGTTGAACGGGTAGGCTATGCACCGGAGGACGAACACATAAATCTGCAGTTTTATTTTCCTCTCCTCTTCCTCCTTCTGAATGGACTCACGTTTCCTCTTTTCCTGTTCTTCATCTGTAGCGCTGTTCACTTTCGTACTTTTGCCGGCGAGGCTTCCAGGTGTCGCGGAGCGCAGCTGCTGGCTGCCCGGGGGTCCCGTTTCCCGTTTCTCTGCAGAGGAAGAGGCGTCCGGTTTCCTCTGAGGCTCTAAGTCGGACTCCCCACCAGTGTCTTCGCTAGAAGACGAATCTAACATAGTGCACTGCGTCAAAATTCTGCTTCAGACTGAGAAAAAAGTCAGGAAACAATTTTTGAGCGTCTTTTTGTTTGTTTTAGTCGACGTGGCCTTGACGTCTGCGTAGGTGGCGCGCTCTGAACCACGACTTCAGTGGAATGTCAGGTTACTGCGGAAAGCAAAGGTAGGCGGAGTTTTCATTGTTAAGAGGTGGTCTCCGCGTGCACTTCGTTCCTTCACAGCTTTAAAGAATGCGTTGGCGCGTGCACAATGTGTTGTGCCCAAAACTAATTTCCAGTGTTTGTGTTTTTTATGTATTATATCTTTGCTTATGCTGATAGCCTGCAGTCAACAGGATTTAAGAAGGGGCTGTGTGTAAAATAAAGAAATGATCTGTTTTGCAAGTTTGCAAGTCTTTATGGCTCTGTGTTATTGTACATACATTATAATCAATTCAGTCCTTTTAGGCTGCTTAAAATATCTCTATATAACTGTTATATTTATTGCAGCTTCTGCTTCCCTCTCGACCTGATCTATCTTGAAAAAGTGAAATGTGTATTTTTGATTATTGTTTTGAGTGTCATTTGTCAACATGGTGATATAAATTTATGATCATTGTTGCAATAGGGGTGGTTTCATCTTACTTACTTTTTCAAACTGACCAAAGGACTTCATCAACTGGTATCAGCGCCGATTCCAGGTTAACACAAAATCAAGAACTGGTGGTGGATTTTTGGAAAGACAAACATGCTGGGAATGGGCATTGGCAAAACGGACTCATATAACCACCTGACCAATAAACTGGAATGGACTAACAATTCAAAGGCCATCTAAAACAAAAGTACAGGGCAGGCTGTATCTGCTAATGAGACTCTCAGATCTTTTAGAGCAAAGACATGTATAGATACACATACATACACATCATATATACAGTGGGGCAAAAAAGTATTTAGTCAGCCACCGATTGTGCAAGTTCCCCCACCTAAAATGATGACAGAGGTCAGTAATTTGCACCAGAGGTACACTTCAACTGTGAGAGACAGAATGTGAAAAAAAAAAATCCATGAATCCACATGGTAGGATTTGTAAAGAATTTATTCGTAAATCAGGGTGGAAAATAAGTATTTGGTCAATAACAAAAATACAACTCAATACTTTGTAACATAACCTTTGTTGGCAATAACAGAGGTCAAACGTTTACTATAGTTCTTTACCAGGTTTGCACACACAGTAGCTGGTATTTTGGCCCATTCCTCCATGCAGATCTTCTCGAGAGCAGTGATGTTTTGGGGCTGTCGCCGAGCAACACGGACTTTCAACTCCCGCCACAGATTTTCTATGGGGTTGAGGTCTGGAGACTGGCTAGGCCACTCTAGGACTTTCAAATGCTTCTTACGGAGCCACTCCTTTGTTGCCCGGGCGGTGTGTTTTGGATCATTGTCATGTTGGAAGACCCAGCCTCGTTTCATCTTCAAAGTTCTCACTGATGGAAGGAGGTTTTGGCTCAAAATCTCACGATACATGGCCCCATTCATTCTGTCCTTAACACGGATCAGTCGTCCTGTCCCCTTGGCAGAAAAACAGTCCCATAGCATGATGTTTCCACCCCCATGCTTCACAGTAGGTATGGTGTTCTTGGGATGCAACTCAGTATTCTTCTTCCTCCAAACACGACGAGTTGAGTTTATACCAAAAAGTTCTACTTTGGTTTCATCTGACCACATGACATTCTCCCAATCCTCTGCTGTATCATCCATGTGCTCTCTGGCAAACTTCAGACGGGCCTGGACATGCACTGGCTTCAGCAGCGGAACACGTCTGGCACTGCGGGATTTGATTCCCTGCCGTTGTAGTGTGTTACTGATGGTGACCTTTGTTACTTTGGTCCCAGCTCTCTGCAGGTCATTCACCAGGTCCCCCCGTGTGGTTCTGGGATCTTTGCTCACCGTTCTCATGATCGTTTTGACCCCACGGGATGAGATCTTGCGTGGAGCCCCAGATCGAGGGAGATTATCAGTGGTCTTGTATGTCTTCCATTTTCTGATGATTGCTCCCACAGTTGATTTTTTCACACCAAGCTGCTTGCCTATTGTAGATTCACTCTTCCCAGTCTGGTGCAGGTCTACAATACTTTTCCTGGTGTCCTTCGAAAGCTCTTTGGTCTTGGCCATGGCGGAGTTTGGAGTCTGACTGTTTGAGGCTGTGGACAGGTGTCTTTTATACAGATGATGAGTTCAAACAGGTGCCATTCATACAGGTAACGAGTGGGGGACAGAAAAGCTTCTTACAGAAGACGTTACAGGTCTGTGAGAGCCAGAGATTTTCCTTGTTTGAGGTGACCAAATACTTATTTTCCACCCTAATTTACGAATAAATTCTTTACAAATCCTACCATGTGAATTCATGGATTTTTTTTTTCACATTCTGTCTCTCACAGTTGAAGTGTACCTCTGGTGCAAATTACTGACCTCTGTCATCATTTTAAGTGAGGGAACTTGCATAATCGGTGGCTGACTAAATACTTTTTTGCCCCACTGTATATATTGGAGGTATACCAAGAGCTAAGAGAAGGGCTCAAGAAGATGTGGAGGGTGAAGGTAACAGTGGTCCCAGTGGTAATTGGAGGACTAGATGAGGTGACTCCCAAGTTAGATGAGTGGCTCCAGCAGATCCCGGGAACAACATTGGAGCTCTCTGTCCAGAAGAGGGTAGTCCTAGGAACAGCTTAGATACTGTGGTACACTGACACCTCTACAGGAAAACATGTCTATTAATCATGGTGTTAGGGGGAGCACCCTCTCTCTCTCTGCCCTCCCCTTCTATCCAGTCTTTAAGTCTGACGTTATTAGCCGTTTCTGGGTCCAAACTTCGCTCCAGGTCCCAAAATCAAACGAACACTGCTGTATCACTGAGAGTTACAAACTGTCTAAAGTCTTTCATCTTTAATAAAACGATCAGCATTGCTGCTTTACCAGGTGTAACAATTAAGTTTAACATCCAGGCATCCATGAAAACAAAATGTATGAAATTTAATGGAGTTAGAAGTTAGTAGGAAGTTAGCTCGCTAGTTTCCACCTAAACATGATATAGCATGTTCTGACTGAGAGATCACAGCTGTTAGTATAATATAAACAGTGCTAACTTTTTTCCACTCGACAAAGGTTAACGCAAGAGTTCCCGATGGTTAGGGACAAATGCAATCGCATGTTGGGATGATGTGAATGGACCAAACTTCAGTCGGAAGAACAACTGAGATAACCCATCCACAATACGAGGTTAGTCATTAATATACTGCTGCATGGGCTGAGCTGTAGCTATATTGTAAGGTTTTAAAAACTGAGCTTTAAAATGAATAGTGATTTTATATATATATATATATATATATATATATATATGAAACAAAACACAACAGTTGTATTAAAAACACAACAGCCTTAATAGACGCAGAGTAGTTTGGACCTGAAAGCAGGATTCATACCTCATGACTTAACGACCGGATACGGCTGACTGGAGGATAAGAGATGGTTGTCATGGTGAACTACAGGAGGCCTTATTACAGGGAGATGTCCAGAAGGCGTAAGATGACCCAAGAGATGGACCCACGCCAAATAAGGGGGATCAAGTTTAAACTGCAGTCTTTCCCCAACCTTTTAACCAATCATATTAATATTTTGTTCGTCACATAGGAAAAATGTTTACTGCCTGGATGTGGTGCTGTTTTGTTCATTTGGTTTGCACAATGGAGGAAGAGCCATGGCGCCATTATTAATTAGAATCTTCAACTGCTTAATAAATTGAGGAAAATAAATACTTTGAGTTTCTTCATCTTCTCTCATAAATTGAACCTGACAGTATGCAGTGAAGAAGTAAAAATATTAGCAAGATAATCGACCTACGTGGGAGTAGCTCTTCTGCACCGTGTTGGCACAAGCATTTGAAGATAACAGTGGATGAATTATATCCTTAAACTTAGTTACGGCACTTTCAAAAAGACATCTGTTGTGATGAAATCTATTCCCCACTGCTGTGTAATCCATTATTGTAAAGGCTAAGCAAGGATAAGCATCAGGTTTTCAGATGAATTAAGAATTTGTCTAGGTCTTTAGGTCACAGTTATGAGCTAAAATTAATTTTATTAGGAAATGTGTCCAATTTTAGTGCAAAGTGTTTTATCTTTGCATTTCCATACTCTTGGCAGTGGAAAATCTTCACCAGCTGATGCTATTAGTCCCAGAGGAGCTATGGAGAAAACAGAGTGTTGTTCCACTGATCATTATGTGGAATGTTAAGTGTTTGAACCATGAAGTGGTTGAGTACGGTGAACTGATTAAGATCCAAAGAGGAACACTGAGAGCGGACTTTGATGTGCTTCATGGAGTATTACAGCTCATTTCAATCCTTTATGCTTCAGCTGAAATTTGTGCCAAAGCTTTATCTGTAACCTACAACTTAACCTGATGTGCAGGGTCAAGTGATAGGTTTATAAGGTAAAGGTATAATTACTGTCACCTTAAAGACCACTGGTACATAGTCCATTAAAAGAGATAAATCTGAAATTATGATCAATCTAAGAATTAATTAATGGTACAGCTTCTTTTAAAAGACTGAAGCAACCAGTGATTGAACCATTCTGATTAATAGATGCTCTACCTGCTGAGACATTTATCTGTTTTATTTGTGATAAATAACGTAATCTTGTAATCTATCTTATCTGCATCACCAGGAGTGTAAACCAGACTTGGCTTCCCTCAATTGATATACCATATTTTCTAACAGGCTGCGGGTATAAAAATGATTACATCAATAATAATCTATATTGCACTTCATGTGTCACTCGAAAAGGAATTTGTGAAAATGAGGCTGGTCTGATATAGAACAGGTTACGTGTTCAAAATTAGTTGCTATAATTATCTAGATAAGACAATCCCCATTGTGATATTAAAAACTCCCACAGAGACCAGCAGTTGTTTCTGATGGCATGTGTGCTGTGGATAAACCTCTGGTCTGTGATGGCAAACTGAGTGGAGACCAGCAGCTGATGAGCTTCGGTGATTTATCATTGTAACACAGTGGTTCTTAACCTTGTTGGAGGTACCGAACCCCGCCAGTTGCATATGCGCATTCACTGAACCCCTCTTTAGTGAAAAATAAAATATGATTTTTTTCAAATTCAAGACATAGATATGTTTTTTACTGGTGCACAAAATGAGCCGTGGTGGAGGCTCTGCCGAACCCCTGAGACCGACTCACCGAACCCCTAGGGTTCGATCGAACCCAGGTTAAGAACCACTGTTGTAACAGGTGAGTTTTGTCTTGGTGAATATGGTTGATGTAGAAAAGGTGGAGTGTGAAAAAGTTATCAATAACCCCTTTAGTACAGGGCGGGCCATTTATATGGATACACCGTAATAACATGGGAATGGTTGGTGATATTAAAGTCCTGTTTGTGGCACATTAGTATATGTGAGGGGGCAAACTCCTCAAGATGGGTGGTGACCATGGTGGCCATTTAGAAGTCGGCCATCTTGGATACAACTTTTGTTTTTTCAATAGGAAGAGGGCCATGTGACACATCAAACTTATTGGTAATGTCACAAGAAAAACAATGATGTGCTTGGTTTCAATGTAACTTTATTCTTTCACGAGTTATTTACAAGTTTCTCTTTGTTCACAGCCATTGACATGTCGAAGAGGTTAACACGTGAGGAGCGGATCGAAATTGTGTTGATATCTGGTGACCACTTATAAAATGTGTTCAATGTGCTGCCCATTGTGTTGGATTGTCAATGCAACACTCTTCTCCCACTCTTCACACACTGATAGCAACACCGCAGGAGAAATGGTGCAGCACCTGAAACTACGGATTCTGGATGTCTGTGCTGGCATTTCTCAGTGTGTGAATGTGTGTGTGAATGGGTGGATGACTGGATATGTAAAGCGCTTTGGGGTCCTTAGGGACTAGTAAAGCGCTATATAAATACAGGCCATTTACCATTTCTCCTGCGGTGTTGCTATCAGTGTGTGAAGAGTGGGAGAAGAGGGTGGCATTGACAATCCAACACAATGGGCAGCACATTGAACACATTTTATGTGTATATGTGAGGGGGCAAACTCCTCAAGATGTTTGAGGAGTTTGCCCCCTCACATATACTAATGTGCCACAAACAGGACTTTAATATCACCAACCATTCCCATGTTATTACGGTGTATCCATATAAATGGCCCACCCGGTACATCAGCAAGAAAAACTGTGAGGATGATGAAGAAGGGAAGGCAGCTCTGTCAACATGACAACAGTTTTTTTTTTCGGTGATATGGGGCCACTGTAAACATATGATTTATATATATTAAGCTTGACATTAAACAGAATTCAAATTATTTCAAATGAACTCAAAGTATGAAGCAGTAATATTATCCCATTTAATACTGATTGGGAACATTTTTCTGTAGAACAATTATTTTCACTTTATGCACAATTTTCCACTAATGCGTCGTCCCTGTACCAAAGTTGCTGTCAGAGGTTGTGTGTGGAGGCGTGGAAGAGATGACCCAAACGCTGGACTCACGGTGCAGAAATGAAGAGGATTTATTGGAGGGTGAGTGAACAAAGCAGGACCAATGGAGTGACTGGCTGGCTGAAAGAATGGCTGGCTGACTAACTGAACATACAGACGGAGGGACGACATGAACATCAACATCAATGACACGACAGAGAACTGGTGAAACCGAGGAACTTAAATACACAGGTGAATAATGACAATGATTGGAAACAGGTGAGTACAGGGCTGAACATAATCTGACTAATGACACGGGAGACAAGCTGACACGGGAAAAAACAGGAAGTGAGAACATTAATGTGGCGAACCAAACTGGACTACAGGTGACTGGAGGACAGGTGGAGACTGGGCTACAGGTGACTGGAGGACAGGTGGAGACTGAGCTACAGATTGAGCTAGTGACGGAGATAAAATTACGGCTTGGGCTCGTAAGGCTGGTGCCTGGGCAGGGGACAGTTCAGCTAATTTAACTAGGGATAGTGCGAGGGCGTGAAAGGCTGGGTCAGGAGGTGGATGAAGTGGTGAAGTAGCAGGTGGACCGGTTAGCTCTGCCTCGCCTCTAGGGGGGTCAGGCTGGGTTCTGGCCGCCCTCAGCCTAGGTGCTGGGACAGGCACGGGAGGTGGCTGGACACCAGTCACCCCCACCCGAGGAACAGAAGTGAGTGTGGAGGTATACGAGGTCACAGCTGCCCTCATCCTGGGAGCAGGCACAGGTGTGGGTGTCAGCTGACTGATAGGAGTGGAAATGATGACTGGGTGAGTGATACTGACAGGTCTATTGGGATTTATTCTGGTCCTTCTGCCACCACTATTTACAGTTTTTGACTGAACAGTCTTTGGGGGAGCGGAGCAGAAAAAATCCTCCCAGTCCACTTCATCCTCTAGGAGGGAAACGTCCCATGAATCAGAGATGGGTTTACTGTTGGTTTGAAGTGGAGAGTCAAATGAGGGTGGAAAACAGTCGCTGGAACTCACCACGGGGAATTGCTGAAAATAGTCCATTTTATGGCGGCGTGTGCGCCGCTTTCTCCGGGAAGAGGAAGCGGCCGGGATAAACAGCTGAGCCTCTGGCGCGGTAGCCTCCGTTGAGCCGAGGTGGGAGGCGTAGCCGTTGTGCCGTGGCGATGGTGGCGGTCCGGCGAATGAGGCGGCAGGTGTGTGAGCGAGGAGCGGAGCGGCGAGAGAGGGAGCGGCCGAAACGCGGCGTGAAACGTCCACTCTCCGCGGCAAATGCTCCGGTGCAGGTGAGGCAGCAGGTGGGGGAACGCGGCGTCTCCAAGGCCCGCCCAGAGCCAAGCGAGTGCCCTCGAAGACGTGCTCTCGCTCTGCGAAGAGCCGCTGTCTCTCCTTGAGCTTTTCCGCCCACAAGGAGAGTGCTACCTCCTGCCGCTCGTAGAGGTCCGAGTCCGCTGGGTCTACAGCGTGTCTTCTTGGCACGGGTCGTGTCATTCTGTCAGAGGTTGTGTGTGGAGGCGTGGAAGAGATGACCCAAACGCTGGACTCACGGTGCAGAAATGAAGAGGATTTATTGGAGGGTGAGTGAACAAAGCAGGACCAATGGAGTGACTGGCTGGCTGAAAGAATGGCTGGCTGACTAACTGAACATACAGACGGAGGGACGACATGAACATCAACATCAATGACACGACAGAGAACTGGTGAAACCGAGGAACTTAAATACACAGGTGAATGATGACAATGATTGGAAACAGGTGAGTACAGGGCTGAACATAATCTGACTAATGACACGGGAGACAAGCTGACACGGGAAAAAACAGGAAGTGAGAACATTAATGTGGCGAACCAAACTGAACATGAACAAACTGAAATCACTGGGTCAACGACCCAGGAACCCTGACAGTTGCCATGTCCCAGTGGCCCCCAGGATTACAGGCCTGTCATCCTGTCATCATTACATCATGAAGACCCTGGAAAGACTCATCCTGGACTAGCTCCGACCCATAGTAAGACCACATCAGGATCCCCTTCAATTTGCTTACCAGCCCCATCTAGGAACTAAGGACGCCATCATCTACCTGCTCAATCGTGTCTACACCCATCTGGACCAGTTGGCGAGCACTGTTAGGGTCATGTTTTTTGACTTTTCCAGTGCATTCAACACCATCAGGCCGACCCTCCTGGGTGATAAGCTGGGTGAGTCCTTTGTCACGTGGTGCGAGCAGAATTATCTGCAGCTCAACGTGGCAAAGATCAAGGAATTGATTGTGGATTGTAGGACGACCAGGAAAACCTTGACCCCGTTTCAATATTTAGTATTTATAATCCTCCACAACGTGGACATTGTGGAGGACTATAAATACCTTGGAGTACACATAGACAATAAACTGGACTGGGTTAAAAACACTACTGCACTTTACAGGAAGGGCCAGAGTCCACTCTATTTTCTGAGGTGGCTGAGGTCCTTCAACATCTGTCGGACAATGGTCAGGATTTTCCATGAGTCTGTTGTGGTCAGTGCTGTCCTCTATGCTGTTGCATGCTGGGGAAGCAGGTTAAGGGTTGCTGATGCCAACAGACTCAATAAACTGATCCGCAAGGCCAGTAACGTTTTGGGGATGGAGCTGGACTCTCTTAGGGTGGTGTCAGAGAGGCAAATGTTGTCCAAGATAACACAAAGTTGGACAATACGTCCCACCCACTGCATAACATGCTGACTAGCCACAGGAGCACGTTCAGTGAGAGACTGAGATTACCAAAAAGCACCACTGAACGACAAAGGAAATCATTCCTGCCTGTGGCCATCTCCCTGTACAACACAATCTAATACTCCGTAAACACTGCTATAGTTACATCTTTTTGCACACGCTCTTTCTTACTTATTAATGTTGCTGTCTATGGCAGATGTGGTTATATTTATTCATAACTACATCTGCCAACCCTGGATATTCATTATTTGGTGATTTGTATATATTGTATATATTGTGGTATTCCTTATATCTTAACATATTGCATTGCTAATAGTCTAGTCTGTTTTTGTTTTTGTTTCTATTAGTGTTACTGTACTGGAGCAACCGTAACCCACATAATTTCCCTAGGGATTAATAAAGTATTCTGATTCTGATTCTGATGTCTACTGAGGTATTTCCATAATGTTTCATTGCTTCCTTTTTTATAGGAATGTTTTCTTCGAACACTAAATAATTTCTGGAAATACATAATAGATATTCATTGATGATCCTTAGATGACGGCCTTTAGTTTTCCTACAATATGTTGCTGGCCTCTTCTGGGCAAAATGATAAACTGCAGCCATGATATTTACACAAACAGCTTTATTTCAAGCATTATCTGTATTTATCTATATCTATGCATCTATAGAAAGCTATCATGCATGAACAATTCAAATATACACATAATTATCTAATAATTCACTGGCTTTACCAGAGCTGGCATGCTAGATTCTTGTTGTAGTACCACGTCACTGTGTATCCACTGAAGTGAAATGGTTTTTAGGCCTTTTTCTCGATGAACTGTCAGTTTGGATTGCGTGTACACAGTCCGAGCTGGTGTGTCTCATCTCTTCTGGAGGTAGTGTATGAGGACTTTCTCTGAGCTCAGAATGTGACTGGGTCTTTTGAAGTCCAGCGACTGCAGTTTCTGGATGCCTACGTACACACACATGCAAGCACACACAAAAAGGGAGGTGTTTAAACTGCCATGTCAACCAGACTTTATTATATTTATGCACATCAGTACACTCTTTTTCAAGAATATAGCAACAATGAAACTTTTTACAGTACATTTGATTATAAACCAACTTGAAGTGTAAGTCGTTTAAATCAGCTTTTTTATACCTCTACAGTAACAGTTTCTGAAGTGTGTAAAATGTGTTGCATAATGATAGAAATTCATTGGAATAAATGAACTTATTACTGCTTCTGAGTACAGTAAATTATTACCGTTCACATTAAGACTTCTGTTTCAATGTTCTTAGTTTCTCAGTCCAGAAATAAAAAGCCACAATCATGGGAGTTGCCATAATGAAACTATTTGTTTTCAGGTTACTCTGGATAAGTTTAGAAAGGCCCTGTAGGTTTTTGTCTCATGGTAGCCTGGCCTTCAGATTCCCTGCACCAGCAACCGTGGGTGTGATATTTCATAAAGAGTTTGAACTTTGCACACAGCCTCTGGAGGACAAATGGTGTCACTGCCTCTATGGATGCCCTTTTCAGGTTGTGCTGCTCTCTTCAAACAGGAAAGAGCTGCGTCTAGACTGAAGAAAAAACAACCCAAACTTAAAAACCTTTATTTTCACGGGTTTACATTTAGGCTACTGTCTGTGTGTATAAATGGACTGATTCTTATATAGTGCTTTTCTACTCTACCTGAGCACTCAGAGCACTTTTATACAACTTGCCTTATTCACACCCATTCATACAAGTGTTTTTTCTGTGCTCTTTCTATCTAACATTCACATACATTCATACTCCAAGATCGGAGAACAACGTGGGGTTTGTATTTTGTCCAAAGATGTTTGGCCTGCAGACTGGACCAAACCAACAACCTGCTGATTAGCAGAAGACCTGCTACAGTGACCCAGTGTGTGCAGGTGTGTCTGTGTGCGTGCATGCACAGGTGTGAGAGTTTGTATGTTTGTGCTTTAACTTCAAGGTTGACTCTTTATGACATTTTGTTTTGTTGTTTTTGCTATAAGACATTGTAGACCTTCCACCATCCATCACATTTCTATCACTAATACATTTCAGGGTTGTGGGGGACTGAAGTCTATCCCAGCTGCCATGGGGGTGTAAGGGAGGTACACCTTGGACAGGTCACCTGTCTGTCACAGGGACCTACACACTGTTCTTTTTCTTTTTTTTACAGTAAATTATAAGCCCATTGTAATGAAATATGTTTTATAAATAAAATGGACACTGATACTGGTAAATGGACTGGTTCTTACACATCACTTTTAAATTCTACCTGGGCACTGAGAGTGCTTTATACAACTTGCCTCAGTCATACCCGTTCATCTAAGCACTTTTTTTCTATCCTTTTTCTACACAAGTACTTTCTATCTAGCATTCACACTTCCATGGATGCATCGGAGAGCAACTTGGGCTTAGTTTCTTGACAAGGATATTTGGCATCCAGATCAAATGACCTGAGCCACAGCCAATCCATATTGATGCTGATGCTTTGGAAGCCTGTGTTCTGGCTGTCATGGCCGTCATCTCTTTGCCTCTAGCCTCAGCACAGGTATAGGTAGGTGGATCAGTGAACTATGTATATCTTGCCAGTCAATATGCAATTCAAGTTCTCTGAAATTAAGATACCAATCTGGAGCTGTGGGCCTCAGGAGGAGGAACGCATCAGACCATGGTTAAAGAATTGCCAGAGACTAGCAACGTGGAAGTGGCCACAACAATAATCGGGTAATGAATGTCAGAGTCTCTACGCATTTTTTAAACCACATCCCGATCACCTCTCTGTAGTGCTGTGTGCATGAGCCTGATGTACACGACTTCCATAACTCGAGACGGAATTTCTCATTTAGATGTTACTACATGTGAGAACCAGAAGCTGTAAGAAGAGGAGAGCAAAATAACCAACACACCTGATTTTAAGTAATATAGAAACTGCATAATTTTCATACATCATAATGATGGATGATGGATTGAAATGCCCTGCAGGTATGCTGGTGAAAGCCATTAGAGAGAATCGTAATCCTTGATTTATACCCATGGGCCTTGTGAGACAAAAGGTCAGCAGCAGAAGATTGTATATAGATTTCAGGACACTGAACACTGTAACGAAAGATGATTCACCTGGCCTACATGTGTGGAATGATTTCTACCATTAATGGTTGCAAGCACAAAATTTACTTGTGTGTGCAACCTGTTTTACTTATCACACACAATGACGGATGTTTAGAGAGTAATTTGGGATTCTTTTGCTCAAGGACTCTTACCAGAGTGGAGGAGCAGGGAGTCAAACCATTAACATTCTGAGTATTGTTAGGAGCAGTTTGGTTTGGGTTCAAGGAGGGAGGGAGCATATATTAGCCAGGGGAAACCTACACACAGTAATGCCAACTACAGTTTATTTAACTGGAACTTGAGGCCATTAAATGCTGCAAACTGAGAAGGATAATTTGACAGGAGAATGCTTTACAGTGTACTGACAATAACGTGCTTGCCGAGTTATGGACAGCAAACCGAATACAGCAGAACTATAGAGAGTAGCTCAGCTTGCCTCTTTTGAGTCTGATAGTAGTGTAAGCAATAAATATTGTCTTTCCAGTTTTCCAGCAGGTTCCTGGTCAGTTTCAGTGCCCAGGAAAATATGATTTCACAGGAACTGGGACGATCAACCATTGAGCTAAATACTGTAAAAGAATGTAATGGAGAGTCTAAGAGCAATGGATGGATGCCAATGACGCCGGCATACCACTGTTTAAAAGGTATATATGATCTTGCCGGATAAGACAGTATGGAGTGTTTGTTGCAAAATGTGTTAAACATGATATACTTACTAAAGCTAGCTGACACAGAGCTGCTGGTTAGAATACAGTGGGGCAAAAAAGTATTTAGTCAGCCACCGATTGTGCAAGTTCCCCCACTTAAAATGATGACAGAGGTCAGTAATTTGCACCAGAGGTACACTTCAACTGTGAGAGACAGAATGTGAAAGAAAAATCCATGAATCCACATGGTAGGATTTGTAAAGAATTTATTCGTAAATTAGGGTGGAAAATAAGTATTTGGTCAATAACAAAAATACAACTCAATACTTTGTAACATAAGCTTTGTTGGCAATAACAGAGGTCAAACGTTTACTATAGGTCTTTACCAGGTTTGCACACACAGTAGCTGGTATTTTGGCCCATTCCTCCATGCAGATCTTCTCGAGAGCAGTGATGTTTTGGGGCTGTCGCCGAGCAACACGGACTTTCAACTCCCGCCACAGATTTTCTATGGGGTTGAGGTCTGGAGACTGGCTAGGCCACTCCAGGACTTTCAAATGCTTCTTACGGAGCCACTCCTTTGTTGCCCGGGCGGTGTGTTTTGGATCATTGTCATGTTGGAAGACCCAGCCTCGTTTCATCTTCAAAGTTCTCACTGATGGAAGGAGGTTTTGGCTCAAAATCTCACGATACATGGCCCCATTCATTCTGTCCTTAACACGGATCAGTCGTCCTGTCCCCTTGGCAGAAAAACAGCCCCATAGCATGATGTTTCCACCCCCATGCTTCACAGTAGGTATGGTGTTCTTGGGATGCAACTCAGTATTCTTCTTCCTCCAAACACGACGAGTTGAGTTTATACCAAAAAGTTCTACTTTGGTTTCATCTGACCACATGACATTCTCCCAATCCTCTGCTGTATCATCCATGTGCTCTCTGGCAAACTTCAGACGGGCCTGGACATGCACTGGCTTCAGCAGCGGAACACGTCTGGCACTGCGGGATTTGATTCCCTGCCGTTGTAGTGTGTTACTGATGGTGACCTTTGTTACTTTGGTCCCAGCTCTCTGCAGGTCATTCACCAGGTCCCCCCGTGTGGTTCTGGGATCTTTGCTCACCGTTCTCATGATCATTTTGACCCCACGGGATGAGATCTTGCGTGGAGCCCCAGATCGAGGGAGATTATCAGTGGTCTTGTATGTCTTCCATTTTCTGATGATTGCTCCCACAGTTGATTTTTTCACACCAAGCTGCTTGCCTATTGTAGATTCACTCTTCCCAGTCTGGTGCAGGTCTACAATACTTTTCCTGGTGTCCTTCGAAAGCTCTTTGGTCTTGGCCATGGCGGAGTTTGGAGTCTGACTGTTTGAGGCTGTGGACAGGTGTCTTTTATACAGATGATGAGTTCAAACAGGTGCCATTCATACAGGTAACGAGTGGGGGACAGAAAAGCTTCTTACAGAGGACGTTACAGGTCTGTGAGAGCCAGAGATTTTCCTTGTTTGAGGTGACCAAATACTTATTTTCCACCCTGATTTACGAATAAATTCTTTACAAATCCTACCATGTGGATTCATGGATTTTTTTTTCACATTCTGTCTCTCACAGTTGAAGTGTACCTCTGGTGCAAATTACTGACCTCTGTCATCATTTTAAGTGGGGGAACTTGTACAATCGGTGGCTGACTAAATACTTTTTTGCCCCACTGTATCTCATCATTTCAGTTCAATTCATTTTCATTTGTTCCAATTTTGAAGAGAAATCTCTTCACAACAGCCAACCAAATGATCAACACTCTCCAGGAGGTCGGCGTATCAATATCCAAGTCTACCATAAAGAGAAGACTGCATGAAGGTAAATACAGAGAGTTCACTGCAAGGTGCAAGCCACTCATAAGCCTCAAGAACAGAAAGGCTATATTCGACTTTGCTAAAAAACAAACAAACAAAAAACATCTAATAAAGCCAGTTCTGGAAAAAACATTCTTGGTACACATGAAACCAAGATCAGCCTCTACCAGAATGATGGCAAGAAAAAAGTTTGGAGAAGGCGTGGAACAGCTCATGATCCAAAGAGAACTACATCATCTGTAAAACATGGCAGAGGCAGCCTGATGGTTTGAGCGTGTATGGCTGTCAGTTGCTCTAGGACACTCGTGTTTATTGATGATGTGACACAGGACAGAAGTGGCTGAATGAATTCGGAGGTGTTCAGAGACATACTGTCTGCTCAAATCCAGCTAAATGCAGTCAAATTGATTGGGTTTCATAATGCAGATGGACAATGAACCAAAACCTACAGCCAAAGCAACCCAGGAGTTTATTAAAGCAAAG
This sequence comes from Copadichromis virginalis, assembly GCF_057382275.1. Classification (NCBI taxonomy): domain Eukaryota; kingdom Metazoa; phylum Chordata; class Actinopteri; order Cichliformes; family Cichlidae; genus Copadichromis; species Copadichromis virginalis. The sequence continues at coordinate 28,461,700 of NC_140624.1, forward strand.
AAGTGGAATATTCTTGAATGGCCAAGTCAGTCACCTGATCTTAACCCATTTGAGCATTTCACTTGTTCAAGACTAAACTTCAGACAGAAAGGCCCACAAAGAAAGAGCAACTGAAAGCTGCTGCAGTTGAAAAGGAGGAAACCCAGCATCTGGTGATGTCCATGATTTCAGGACTTCAGGCTGTCATTGCCAGTGAAGGACTTTCAACTAAGTATTAGAAATTAACATTTTATTGTCAGTTATTTAATTTGTCCAATTACTTTTGAGCCCCTGAAATAAAGGGATTGTCTTAAAAATCCTTTAGTACCTCACGTTATTATGCAATCTTTTTGTTCAGCCCACTGAATTAAAGCAAAAAGTTTGCACTTCAACTGCATCTTGGTTGTTTCATTTAGAATTAATTGTGGTAATGTACAGAACCAAAATGATAAAAAAGTTGCCTGTATCCAAATATTTATGGAGCTAACAGTAATAACTGCAGTTAACTCAGAAAGACCAGTTGAAGAAAAAGAGTCAAAATAAATATCACTGGTCATGTAAATAGCAGTACATGATGTTATGTCTGTGAGTAGCTTTTTCCACATGTGACAGACACCGGGGCACATATTTTTTGACATACAAATGCACAAACACACAGACATCCATACACGCAGATGCACATGAATACTCAAAAATAGTAGCATATAGCAATAGTCAGTAATATCAGTAGGATTATTCCAGCTTTTGATGAGCACCATTGACAGTAACTACAGTCAGAGGTCCAGGGAATGAACACGTTTATCTAAATTGATCCTATAACCCACTCAATTTTCTTCCACTAGGCTATCAGAAGTCCACGACAGATTTAGCTCTACTAACGAAACATAAAAAGAGAGAAGCACAGAAGAGCAAAAGAGAGAAGCTCACTGACCACAAGCCCTCACAGACTCACTGGATGGATCACCATACCAAAAGAACTCCTCATTCGACGATCAGTTTATAGACCAAAATGGATTCTAGTCCATAATATCTTCCAGTCTTCAGTAGTCCAATGATGGTGTTTCATGGCCCAGAGAAGCCTCTTTGTCTTATTCTGATGTCTTAGTAATGGCTTTCTTGCTGCATCTCATCCTGTCAAACCTACAGCTCGAAGGCTTCCTTTCACAGTTGAAGCTGAGACTTGCTTACTACGACTACTATTAAGCTGTGAGCTGCCTATCACGCAAGCTGTTAACTCTCAGAAACTTGTCCTCTGGTTCAGTTTTCTGCATAAAGATTACTTAAAGCATAACTTACATATATAGTAGAACTATTATAATATGTCCACTTTATCATAACACTGAATATGGGGGAACTGTCCTCACTGTGAATGCTTACAGGCTGCAGCCTATGAACAAATAAAACTACTTCAGCTGTTCACAGTGGGTCACCACAGCGGGTAGAGCTCCATATTTGATATGGCAGACTTACATGAACTGACAAAAATGTCCCTCCAGACACAATCCTCTCCGGATTTGGATCTCCTCTTTGGAGCTTTTGCTGTTCAGCCAAATGTGTAAACCACTGCACTGTGGTGCTACTACATGAGTGAAATACATGTTGTGTATTTTGGAATGATATTTCATCTTTAGGCTGCTTCTTTGAGGTTACTACTGCAGTGATTTGGCACTATATAGAAAGAACTGAATTTAACTAAATTATCCAAAAATTGATTATGACTGCGGAAGTAAGTTGTAATTCAGCTCTTCACTTTTTTTTTACCTGGTGCTGAGTGGCAAACTTTTGAAGTTGAAGTCTTGAAGCTGTGAAGTTTTGAAGCTCCCATTCTTGAGGGTTTTTTTTTTTGTTTGTTTTTTGCCTTTTGCTTTTTTTAATGACTTCATCGACAGCTACATTTTTTCCTCTGTTTTTTTGACCACAACAAAGAATGGGAGGGAATCTCAGTATTTTATTTGTTTCTATAATGGCTGACATCCCATGTAAACATCCCATGGAACATGACCACATGGTAAGTAACACTCTACACTCTCTCTGTAGGATCTACAAAACTTCTTCAGTCATATTCAGTAAGGGCTGACTTAGACTTTATCGTCCTGTGAAGGAACGTTTCTGTGGCTTGAATATTAAACTGTTAGAATGCACAGAGGGAGCTTGTCTTTGCTGTTGCAATTTGAAACCAACATGTTGTTTGGATTTCTTCATCACTTGAGGCAGAGGTCCTCCAAATGACTGTGGCTGTGGTGAATGGATGTGGATAATTAATGGATTTAGGCCATCCTGCGACCAATTACTGCACACGCAGCTGAGCACTTTCATCTATTTCAACTCCACTGACAATTTCAGAAAATCTTTCATTTTCTATTTAATCTCTTTATTGTATCATATTAAACTATGACTGTCTGAGACCTGATTTTTTTTTCATTTTTTACTTATCTATACATGTATCTGTCTATTTATGGCTGCTGTAACACAGGAATTTCCCAGCACGTGAGATAAATTGGGCGTGGGGAGTGGTGGGGGGTAGAGTTGTTGATATTTTTTGGCCCATTGATAAGGCACTTCAAAGTTGGGTTACGTGAATGCAATTTTATTCCATTTTGAATGGAAACAAGTTATTCTCTGTTTATTTTTTGTACTTTTTGGTTTTCTTTTCTGTTATTCTCAAGTTGGTATGAGGAATCCATTTCTTTTTTAGTACCCATTTCACCTACCTCATCTCTTCCTTATATATCCCTTTAGAATAACTTTGCTTAAGGATACTATGTTAATAAGTCTTTCAGAAACAGAATGAGATAAAATCATGCCATACTGTACCTCGGATCACTGCATACCAGCCAAGGAGGCACTGCTTCAAAACACTGTTGTTGTCCTCTGAGACAAACCTCCTGCCATCTGACAACAAAAATTGGAGAAGACACTTTGTGCTAACACTGATCTTCTTACATGTATGATTCTCAGATGTACTGTAAAATAAAAAAGTCAAAGCTAACACAACTAACAGCTGAACTCAAGAGCTTCTACGGGAGATCAAGTGTGTTACTGATATGTTTTAATAAACATATGGTTCTGGGGCGCACAAGCGAAATGAGAATTATAGGAAGTGACATGTATAACCAGATTTACTTATTTTAAACAACCCTATCTCAACAAGCTTGAATCATAAGATGTTCTTTTTATTATTCCAAAATACATTGTGAAGATTTGTGTTACAAAATTATACAAAATGTAATGCATATGCAATAACAGTAAACTGAGTGCAGAAAATTGAGACATATTATTAAAAAGTTGGGATGATTGTTTTTTAAAAAGTTTAAATTAGAACTAAAATGAGTTTGACATCCCCGATATAGAGAGAAAAAGCGTCTGTGTTGTGGTTAAACTCACGTTTGCCCTTCAAGTACATCATGGACTGAGGGCCCCAGTGGATATTCAGCTGAAGGGGAAATACACAACAAATGTTTCCTGGTAAAATATGTGTTACAGAAAATCAGTGGAACAAGTGAGTGGCTATGAGTTTTACCTTCTGCGCATAACAGTAGTCAACAAACAGGCAGATGACTAAAGTACATGTCCAGATAACTGCCACTTTCGTCATCTGGGAATAAAAAGCAAACAAAAAAAATGTTTGTTGTCCAATATTTTGTATCCTGTACATCAACATGCCAACATTGTAAGAATCAGAAAAGTGTGTTAAGCTTCATATCACTTTATCATGCCGAAGAGCTGAAATTGGCACATGTTGAATGTATGTTGCATATTTTATATACATGTATCTGTAAATAAAATGTTTTCAAAAATCCAAGAATAGGTCAACAAAGTTGTTGCCTTTACTTTAATATAATTCATCCATTCATTAGTGACAAATCAGTAACACAGTAGATTAAAATAATTGTGTCTATTAGTCAAAAACAATGCAACTAGTAAACTAATTGAAATCCAAATATAAAATAATGTAGTAGTTAAAGGCATGAAAAAATGTCATACACACACACACACACACACACATATGTGTGTGTGTGTGTGTGTGTGTGTGTGTATGACATTTTCACTAAAAAAATACTAAAAAAGCTGATGAATCTACTTTAAATAGGATGCCCCCAAAGAAGCAAAAAAAACCCCCAAACTAATAAAAAAACAACACACACACACACACACACACACACACACACACACACACACACACACTTATTTCCACTTACTATATCTGCTGTAGCGATAGCATTCAATCCAGTTGCAGCATGTGTGAGTGTGGGTCAGAAAGATATTCCAGTCTGCTTATATCTCCAATGAAAAGCAGGAGTAACACGTTCGATCCAGCCCCACATGAAGCCTGGCAGGACTCCTGTTTACTAAGAGCTAAAAAACAGACTGACGTCAAGACTGTGAGGTGCAGTGAGGAACATCAATCGTGGATCTGTTAAATGAGGTCTATAAGTGGTGTGTTTGTGTGTGAATGTGTAACATTGTCCCAGTGAGTAACAGATATTTTATATGTTTACTGTTTTATTGTTGCTATTTTCATGAAATGTTTCCTAATATCAGAAATTATTATTCCTAAAAGTTTCTGTCATTCATTATCATTTATTGTGTCATTCGTTATCTGAGTCCATGGCCCTAATTTTCAGTTCATACATTCTAATAAACTGGAGATTTAAATGTTATACATGCATGACTTCATGACTTTCATGTGTGTGTGACACATGAAAAGAGGTAATTTTGCAATTTCGTTGACCAGGTGCTGTCCGCCGTGCTTGAGCATTTCTGCAGCATTTCTGCAGACACCATGTCCAGACCCGGTGATTGTCCAAGTCAGTGGCTCGGTTGGGTGTACTGAAGGCGAACGTGCTATCGACTGGACACTGGTTCAAGGTGTCTTTGAAGTGTTACAAACAAAAAAAAACATTATAGTAAATGTACATCTGAAAGGAATGGCTTTATATGCCACCACAACTACCTAAACTTTATTTACACACAAGCTGATTATTTCTTTGGACAGTGTTGCAGACTCAATGTGTGTAACACTTTCTTTTTCAGATCTAGTTGCTATCGGGAAAAGAAAACAGCTCAGAAGATTGGCTTAAAGTAGACATTGTAAGGCGTTGTGGTGTGGATGTGGAGAAGAGAGGACCCAAACAGAGGTTGGTGAAGGATGTGCACATTTTTTAAATGTAAAGGCAGGATGAACAAAACATGAGACTGACTGGCTGAAGGGTGAGCTAACTCAACTGGAAAACTGGCACGTGGGATTGACGATAACAAGACAATGAACTGAGGGAAACTGAGGGCTTAAATACACAGGCTAATGATGATGATGATAAGAGACTGGTGAGTACACAGCTTAACTTAATCTAACTTATCTCTTGTTCTGCTTCCTGTGTTATAACACACGTAGACAGGTGGTTAACACAGTAAGACAGGAAACACATGGAAAATAAACAGTGAATATGAACAAACTGAAACACTGGGTCAACAACCCATGAACCCTGACAGACATAGAGATAAAGATGACTTTATTGTTGCTATACTTCGGCATCGTACTCTCTAGTTAGCTAACTTAAACTAATGCAGTTATATTAGCAGCAACCAGCCAACCTGGTGATGTCACTCTCGCTACTAGCACATAATAGTGCTATACTTCCTCTACAAACTTTAAGCACTTTTTTCTTAAATCCAGCTTCAAAGTGTGAGTGTCTCAGTGCTGAATTTGACAGCTGATCACAACAATTTCTATGCTGATCCCAGGAAATTTAGTGTGGTGATCAGTCAATAATCTGATAAGGTCTAATTTGTTCAGTTTGCTGATTACCCTCGTCATGGACCCTGGGTCAGAGTTGTTGTTCTGGACTTATTTTTGAAAGTGTAAGATAATGATGTCTGGTTCCTGAATATGTTATTTTCTAGACTTTCATGAGTTTTGTGTTTTAGCTTAGGTTGACTGTCTCTCACACAAAATCACCATCGAAACACAGCACACATCCCGCCAATGATTCAATTCCTCATAAACCACTGAATCAGGAAGTTTTGGACATCACTGATCACTTGACTGTTCAGACGAACCAACCCTCGGCAGTGTTTCTGAAGCAGTGTGTTGATTTTTTTGACACATGCACCTGAGCTTCAAATGGGCCATCACTAATTTAAATTGTCTTTTTAAAGAGTTCCTGAATTATTTTATAGTTAAAAATGTAGAACAAAAATATTGTTAAAGCACAAATAGGCTTTGATTTCGTCACCATTATCCACACAGGATTATTCAGACTGGTAAGAAAATAAATCCACACTACATACCAGATATCAAAGAATATCTTTATTATCTCAAGGCTAATTTATAAATAGAAACATTGCCCTATATTCACAACAACATAAATAACACAAGAATACACAAATTAAAAAAGATAAACATGTCTCTTATGTAACAACTCTGAAAGCTAAATCTGAAGCTTAAAATAAGAAAAGGAAACAGTGACATGAATTTACATTAACAACAAACATTTCAGAAAGTTATTCAAATTTCACTTTGACCAGTAAAAGCTTCCAGAAACCAGAGATTACAACTTGTAAATATACAGATAAAGATCATCCAAGTCTACTTTTCTGAAGTTGCAAGCAATCGGTTTTTCCCATCTCTACAGTGTACAAGTGTTAGTTTGTCTTTTTCTCAAACATGGTTTTAGCAATCTGAGAAAGACAGCGTCCAAACTCACACAGGACCATGTGCTCAGCCTGGGCAGGGCTCTGAGTGTCTCTCTCAGCCATCTCAGCCTGAGCAAAAAGACAGTCACCTACACCCTCTAGTACAGCTGGGGTTATCACCGATACAGGCCACCTGAGCACACAAACAAACATTCACAGACATGAGTACTCTGGTATCTTTTTTTAATAAGATAAATAAATAAATAAATGGGCTTGTTAATTCAAGAAATATTTTAAAAAAAACTCCATAAATACCTCTAATTGTAAGTAGATGAGTACCACTTTCATAGAATTAGTGCGATCAACAACTTAAACAGAGTTGTTTAGGTTGTTGATCTGTTTGTTAACATAAAGTTTTCTGCTCCAGCAGTAGTGTGAGAGAACATATTTAAGTGCTTGATATCTAACATTCACACTCAAATGGATAATGAGTACCTTGTGGTTAGTATCTTGCCTAAGCTTATTTGGCATATAGTCTGGAGCAGGCGGGGATCGAACACCAACCTTCTGATTATTAGATCGGAGGACAGAAGGAGATAGATCAAAAGCTCCACTATTGAAAAGAGCCAGAGTTTAACCCTAATTAGTAATGATTAAATGCACAAATAATATATATATACACACATAGAGAAAAGAGGTGAAAAGAGGTGAGTGGAGAAGAAACAGTGCATCATAGGAATCCCTCAGCAGCCTACACCTATTGGAGCATAACAAAGGGAGGATTCAGGGTCACCTGATCCAGTCACAACTATATGCTTAAGCAAAAAGCAAAGTTTTAAGCCTAATTTAAGCAGGACCAGGCTGAGCGGCAGACCAAAGTGCTGGAAAATCTGGTTGCTCTGCCGCTACTCCCCCTTGGCACCAGTGATGATGCTCTGCAGGATGTGGGTAGGGGAACACCCCAAAGCCTCTTCTGGATGGTTTTCAGGCCGCAGTAGAGGCCGTTGGCCTGAGCAGGGCGTGGACGTGCAGCGATGGTGCGTGTAGTGTCAGCTGGTTAACCAGCCGGCCATTCAAAAAGCGCTTTGTGCCTGTTACCTTTAATGGAGGTCCTATTTGTGCATATTGGCATGGACCTCATTGGGCCATTTCACTGGGGTGCACTCAGATACCGCTTTGTATTAGTTCTGGTGAATATGCAACACGATATCCCGAAGCAGTGTTGAACCTAAGAGCAAAGCTACACATGTTGGTGAGGTTATCACATGAGAATTTGCTCCAGGTTCAGGAACGTCGCCAACACTAAGCCCAAATGTAGCAACTTATTAGCATTAAACAATATTCAAAATACGTTATTCCCCCATATAAAATGACAATTTTACTTTACCTCTTTAGTGAACATCCTTGGTTCTCATGTGGCTAAGCGTCCTGTGTTATTGATTACTAGACTAATTGCTAAACTCTGATGAAAAGGCATGGTGATGCAGCATGGTACAACACCTGTGTTTGCAACAACTGACACCAACTGCTGTCTGGTCTCTGAGAAATGCATAAGGTGTCTCTGGTGTTGATGCTTTGATACACTGATACTGGCCATAGTGAAAAGAGTGTTACTTCCAATTTGTTCACACACTAACCGTAAAAGACACCTATGTATCTCTGTGTTGACACAATGACACTATTTCACACCCTGGTTTGAGATTATGTTTGCCTAATCATACCAATTCTGTATGATTTTCTTGTGTGGGCTTATCAAAAAGAAATACTTTCATGACTCACTTGTCCTTCGCATTGACAATCTTGTCTTTGGAGCCAGTTTGTGGGCCTGCGTCATAGTTCCTACAGCCAACACACTTACAGCCGGAAGTACACATGATGTTGGCCTAAACACAAATCAAACAAATATAGGTGAATTTTTTAACAGCTGATTCATGATCACTGGTATTCGTACTTATGCTTCAAAGGTAATGTAATTCTTAGCCAAATATCTGCAAAGACCCAAACTGACATTAATACAACCAGCATAATATCATTAAAATAATATAGTCAGTTGTGGGGGCTGCCAAAACAGGTACATGGAATGTCAATGGTGGTGAAGAAGTCTGATAGCGGTAGTGCAAGGTTCAGAGGTAGTGGCTGGATCAAGCTCACCTCAGCACAGCTTAGGTCAGGGGTCACACCAACCTTTTTGAAAGTGAGAGCTACTTCTTGGGTACTGATTAATATGAAGGGCTACCAGTTTGTCACACACTTCTCAAATACCAAATTTCCTCAATTTAACTTAATTATGTGTTATCGTGGTAAGTGAAAATGTTGTAGAAGTGATCACTTGAAAGTGTAAATACTTGCAGAGATTTATAGAAATAAAGCGTTGCATATTGATATTTATCTGTTTCCTACCTGGTTTCCTACTTGCATTCTTTATAATTATGGTGAAAAATAATTAACATAATTAGTGTCTTTACATAGATGAATATCATTAATTATTAATTACAACAATTTTTAACAAATCATGCACTGTGACATACATTATTTTTGTATGTATGTAACATACAAAAATCAACTTAGAACTTAGTTGCTCAGCAATGCATGTTGTGTCCACATTCATGAAAGGATTGGAAACGAATGAGACACATGGCTCAAGCTGATCAAGGTCACAAAACCTGTTCTCAAACTCTTGACCAAGTCAGTTTATGACTTGAGTGTACTTTTCTGCAACTTTGTCAAAAGTCTCAGATGCAGAAGCATTGTCTTTCAGCACCATCTGCACAGAGGGAAAGTGCAGCACCTTTTTTCTCTGTAAATGCACAGAGAAGATGCTCATCTGGTCTTTTTTTTTTTTTTTTTTTTTTTTGCCTGTCCCGTTTGGCTCTTTTGCCATCAGAATTATTGTCTAAAGGCAAAGAAAGATGCCCAACGGATTTACTTTACCAAATTGACCATCCCAGCCTTGCCGTAATGGTCCATTTGATTCACCTTTTATTGTTTATTTTATTTTCACTTACTGAATACGGGACAGACTTGACTGGGGGAAAGAAGGGGAGAAAGAAAGAGGGAAAGAGAAACAGCTGAGAAGAGGGACGGGGGAGAAGGGCAAAAAACAAAAACCAACAGAACGGGCAGAGAAAAAAAAATGCATATATCAATCACCTGGGTCACCTGCTGAGAAAGAAAAAAGAAAGCAAGCAGAAGAGAACAAGAGTAATAGAATAAACAACATCACAATGATATATGGGAATATGACAGTAAATACTAAATATTAAACATTATTGTGCAGCACATAAGATCAACAGAACACAGTGTGCTTTGAGGTAGGAGCCAAAAAGGGTGTAGTTTGTGGGTGTGATCACCCGTGTGTACACCTGTGAGCATGGACGCGCTTGTTTTTTGTTTTTTAAAAGGTTCCTTCATGTAATAATCTGCTAGAGGGTGTGGGGGGGCCACAGCCCCGTCCTTCAGGGCATGAAGCAGGTATGGAGGAGATCAAAACTCCAGACATCCAGAGGCCCCCAGAACACAAGAGACCAAGGAAGACCAACAGAGGGGCAGCTGCGCCACTGTCCCAGAAAGAGCTGAGGAGAGTCCCAGATGAGGGCTCACTCAGCAGCCGCGGAGCAGAAGCCAGGGGGAGTTGCAGTGACGCGCCCGTGAGCTCCGCCGGCAGCCAGCCGCGCCTGAGTGACCGAGCCCCAGGCCGAGAGGCCGGGGGCACCCCACCTCCGAAGTGGCCCGAGCGAGCCCCAGGCTCCAGGCCCCGATAAGCGGCCGCCAAGGAGTGAGCCGGTGTGTACCTGGACGCCCACCCCCGGACACAAAGAACCACCAACGCACCGATGTCCGAGGGGGACCGCCACTGGCAGGGGAAGTGGTGGTAGGGGGAGATAGGCCTCCAAACCTTGGAGGGCCTGAGATGTCCCCAGAGAGGTGGCGCCTGACACCCAACCTGACATATAGACACAGACATACAGGCACACACAGATACAAACATCCATTCCCACCCTCATGCTCTCATATGCACTTACTCCACACTCAACCAACGTGGAGACAGACATAAAGAGACGTTGTACACATGATCACACTCCCCAAGCGTACTCTACAAACCGGGTCTAGGTGCCCTTGCCCCTGGAGGGGGGAACTGCACCCAGACCCAGGTGGTGTTACCCTTTTCCCTACGGTGGGGGGAGGCAGACCGCCCCGACTCTGCAGCAGGAGGAAGGCTCCACACTCCAGACCGCAGTCGGACGGCCAACTCCTCCTCCTAGCCCCCCCGCTCCAGCAGGTCGCAGAGAATGGGGGTGAGAGAAGACTCCAAACCTCCCTCCACCCGCTCATTGTAGTGTTGATGCATGTGTGTTCTAAGGTGCATTTAAAACCCAGGAGGGCTTGGAGCTACCTGCCAGAGAGCAGCAGGTAAGCACATGGTCCCTCCTGCTAGCCCTCAATGTCTACGTGTATTTAAAATTGAGAGGTGGGCAACGATGCCAGGGGTGGGGTGTACACCCTGATGGTACTTTGGACTCCGTGTATCGTGCCCACCCCCAAGATCCTATATGTATGTTGTTACGTTCTGGTCCCGGCAAGTAAATAAACGTAACAAATAGTTTGCCCCACTCACTTCCCACCCACGCACAAACCCCAACAACGACACCTTTTTTAAGTATTTAAGCAGCCATTTATTTTCATCAGCAGTGAGCAATGCCAAAACAATAAACAAAACTCCCTATAAAACAATCCCTAGTCTTCCCTACACCAAAATAAAAAGCCAAAACAAAAGACAAGTCACTTACCTAACTATCTAACGAAAAACAGGAGAAAACTTGTTCAACAAAAGAAAACGGCTTCTCACGCCTACTAGGCTGCGACAGTGAAAGTTATACAGCAAAGGAACAAAAAAGTGACCGCCACTGGTTAACTTATTTACAATTATTTACATGGCAAGGCTAGAGGTACACGTGAATACTCCAGCCTGCACTACAATGACACAACACACAACTCTGTGACCGAGTCAACGGGGTTCCAAACAGCACTCCCAGGTGACTGTCATCCGGACGTTAAGTACTGGAGGTGGTCCATCAATTATCCAGTCGGAAGGTGTGTAGAGACTCCACCCAGATACCTAGCAGCCACGCCCAGGTGTCCACCTCCTAGGAGAGAAAAAAGGGAAAATACCGCCACCATCCTCCGGTGGGAGGCACAACACCAACAAACACATCACTGGGTCATAACAGTTTCCCCCACCCAAAAAAAATCAAACATCCAACCCCACACAAAGATGTTTGATTTACGACCTAGAGAGGGCATCAGCCATAACATTCTCTAAGCTCTTATATATCGGATCTCAATGTTGAAATCCTGTAGGAGTAAGGACCAACGCATGAGGCGCTGGTTGCTGTTTTAGAAATGTTCTAGAAAAGAAACAGACTGGGTGGTCAATGCCATTTTCATCCTCCTGCACGAGCACTGCACCCGCCCCCAAAACACTGGCGTCCACCTCTGAATCCTTGGCCCCTCAGGAACCGCCCAGGGACACCAAAAGTCTCCAGATTGCGCTTTCGCTCCTCTGCCCACGTCAGTCTGAGCCCATTATCAGATGAGATGTTGTCAAAGAAAAACTTTGCTTTGTCATAGTAGCACTTTGGACCAAAATTATCCTCCCCTGAACTCAGCTGCAACCCCTCCTTTTCCCTTCCCTCAGAATTCCCATCTTTTAGATTCAGCCCCTCCTGTAACTTCTTCTCAAGCGCCTCCTTAATGAATTGCGCGTTGGAGGAATCAAAATCAAAGTCTGTGTCAAATTTAAGGGTGGGAGATGGAGCATTAGCCACCATCAGCTGGCCTCTTCTGCGGTCCCTATGCCGTCGAGGTCCTTGTCTTTTTCTAGCAGGTGGCCTGGTTTCAGCATTTTGCTGCTGACTGTCCTGAAAAGTGAATCTACTTGGGTCTGATTGCATGGTGGCTTCAGCGACCCTTGTGGTTTGAATATTTGTTCTTCTCGTCCCCTTGGGCTGCCTCCTATTCTGCTGCTGCTGTTGCTGGGATCCACTCGCACCTCTCCTCTGCCTAAATGTCTTTACACTGACGGTTTGAACAGCCTTTGATGTGGCACGATCGAAACCACTGTTATCTGTAAGTGGTATATCGACTACTTCTGGCGACGGAAAAACTGTGCCGCCAGCTAGATCGTTTCCCAAGATGATGTCAATACCTGCAACCGGTAACTGGGGTCGCACCCCAAGCTTAACCTCACCAGACAAAAACTGAGACGAAAGCTGCACCAAGTGTAAAGGAACCCGTATTACACACATCCTAACTCCCCAGGCTAACACATCCGCCCCACAACAGGATTGAGCTGAAAACGGTAAGACCCCCTCACGAATGAGCGACTGTTTCGCACCAGTGTCTCGCAAAATACTGACAGGAGTCCGCCGATCTTCTCCTATCAAGGAAACAAAGCCGTTTGACACAAATGGCTTAAACTCCTTATCTACTTTATCATTTTCGGGTGCCATCACCTCCCCCCAAGTAGGAGAGTTTGTCTGTAGAAGGTTTATTGGGGAAGGAGATGTACCCTGCCTGGTCATTTCTTTTCTCTTCAGAGCAGGGCAAACCGCAATAAGGTGTCCCTGCTCATGGCAAAAAAAACACACGCGGTTCTCAATGGATGAGGGGATGGCACGGCGGGTGCCCCTTGGAGACCATCTGGGCGGGCTACTGGAAGACGGAAAACTGTGAGCAGGAACCGAAAACACCACTTTGTGTGTCAACACAAACTCATCAGCCCGTATAGCAGCAGCGGTGAGAGTCGTAACCTTCTGTTCGTTTAAGTAGGTTACCACAGTGTCTGGTAGTTGGTTTTTGAACTCTTCCAACGTCACCAACTCACGCAGGTCATTCAAGGTGTTTACTGCTCTAGCATGACACCACTTATCAAACAGAGTTTTCTTTTCTCTGGCAAACTCCACATAGGTCTGGTTGGCGGATTTTTTCCCATTCCTAAATCTCTGCCTGTAAGCCTCTGGCACAAGCTCGTAAGCACGCAGGACAGCAGCCTTCACCATATCATAGTCAAAACTGTCCTCCAGAGAAAGAGCGGTGCACACCTCTTGAGCTTTCCCCACCAATCTACATTGGAGTAGAAGAGACCACACATCTTTTGGCCAGTGCAGCGCACCTGCGATACGCTCAAACACTGTGAAATACGAATCCACCTCAGTTTCCCGAAACGCCGGCACCATTTTGATGTGTTTACTCGCATCAAAGCCACCACCTGGCATCAAGGCCGGTGGCTGCGGAGATGGCGACTGCGGGGATGATGACTCCGGGGAGGGTGCCTGCGGAGATGGTGGCTGCGGGGCTGACCGAGGTACAGGCGGACTGGCAGACACAGAGGCTCCCCTCTCTACCTCCAGAGCCCTGATCCTCAAGTGCATAGCCTCCACCTCCAACTGCTGTTTCTTTAGCTCCACCTCCCTAATGCGCAGCGTTACCCGCAGCTCCTCTGCAGAAGGGCTAGGTGGGCTAGGTGGAGAAGGGAGATTTTTCAGTGGGGCAGACACACCAGCCACGGCCCCCAGCTCAACCCCCCCCGCAGGACCCGGCTCACCAAACACCCCCTTGTCCGTCAACTGGCCACATAGGAGCTCCCTAAGCTCTTTCTTCTTTGCAGTCAACGGCACAGTCACATCAAAGAAATCAGCAATAAGCAAGAGGTCAGCCTTTTTACACCTACCCAACGTCTCTGCAGACGGGCTCAGAGTGAATTCCTCCAACTTAAACTCCATCCTAACACACACACCCCCCCACACAAGAAAAAACCGCCAACCAAGAAAACAAGCCACAAAAAGAACACAAAAGAGACGAGCCCCCAATATGTTACGTTCTGGTCCCGGCAAGTAAATAAACGTAACAAATAGTTTGCCCCACTCACTTCCCACCCACGCACAAACCCCAACAACGACACCTTTTTTAAGTATTTAAGCAGCCATTTATTTTCATCAGCAGTGAGCAATGCCAAAACAATAAACAAAACTCCCTATAAAACAATCCCTAGTCTTCCCTACACCAAAATAAAAAGCCAAAACAAAAGACAAGTCACTTACCTAACTATCTAACGAAAAACAGGAGAAAACTTGTTCAACAAAAGAAAACGGCTTCTCACGCCTACTAGGCTGCGACAGTGAAAGTTATACAGCAAAGGAACAAAAAAGTGACCGCCACTGGTTAACTTATTTACAATTATTTACATGGCAAGGCTAGAGGTACACGTGAATACTCCAGCCTGCACTACAATGACACAACACACAACTCTGTGACCGAGTCAACGGGGTTCCAAACAGCACTCCCAGGTGACTGTCATCCGGACGTTAAGTACTGGAGGTGGTCCATCAATTATCCAGTCGGAAGGTGTGTAGAGACTCCACCCAGATACCTAGCAGCCACGCCCAGGTGTCCACCTCCTAGGAGAGAAAAAAGGGAAAATACCGCCACCATCCTCCGGTGGGAGGCACAACACCAACAAACACATCACTGGGTCATAACAATGTGTAATGAGAGTGTGAGTAATGTGAATGTCTAAGTTGTGGGATAAAATTGAGGCAGAGGCAGCCAGAAGGGGACAGAGGGGGGGGTAGCCTCCTCTGCACCCTGGTGACATACCCCTACTCCAAGGTCCTGCATGTGTGGGTGGTTGTGGTGGAGCGGGAAGAGGGAGGCAGCTGGAGATGGGGAGGGAAGGAAGGGAGGGAGGGGCAAGTGACCCTTCCCTAGGGCCAGCTCCCCCGCTGACCCCAGTAGGCACCCCCATACTCCGCGACCCGCCAGGGAAAGGGGGCCCAGGCCCATCCAGACCGGGGCCCAGCGCAGCAGCGCCTCCCGGCCCCACAGAGCCCGGGACAGTCCTCCCAACCCCACCACAGAGAAAATTGCACCCACCCCACCATCCACTCATCTTCCAGACTACATAAGACAATAAACACCCAGGCTGAGATCTTCCTCCACCTCTCCTGTATCTCCCCCTCCTGCAGAGGGAGCTCCTGAAGAGAGGAAAGCTCCTGCAAGATGTGACAATCTCCCCCACCAGTTGAAGAGCCCCCCAGGTGGCTCGATGCACCGGCGGCACCCCGCTCCAGGGCTGGGCCCCCATGCACCCACCCGCCCACAACCCCGGCAACACACCAACCAGGACCCAAGCCCCCGAGGCCCGGTCCGGGTCCCAGCCCAGAGACGGAGCGCCCCCAGAACCTCACGCCCATCCCGGACCCACCCAGGGGCAGCCAGGCTACCAGGTCAGTAACCCACGTCCGTCAGCACAGACCCTCCCCTAGCCCCGCTGCACGCAGCCGCGAGGAAACAGTCACCTGAGAGCCAACAGAGCCCCTAACCGGACATGACCGCTACCCCGGGTTGAGCCCCCCAAGGAAAATGCCTTGGTCTTTAAATCAATTTAAAGCACTTATCATAAATAAAAATAGATGCAGCTTACTGGTAAGTTGTTATGGCGAGCTATTTTTAGAACAGGCCCGCGGGCGACTCATGTGGTCCTTGCGGGCAACCTGGTGCCCGCGGGCACCGTGTTGGTGATCCCTGGCTTAGGTTCTAGAACGTGTCTTGACTCAGTTGTCCAGGGGGTGGGGGGCTTCGAGACTGTGATTATCGATCTGAATATGAATGGTGTTTTGTTATTGGACTCCTGTAGTAATCACAGCTTTTTCCATAACCTACACAACATTCAGGCATATGCGTATTCATGAGTGCACTTGGCACCGGGACACCCTAGGTCACAGGCCAGCGACTGATTTTGTAATTATATCATCACATCTGCAGATGTAGATATATCTTAGATTGTATGGTGAAGAAGTACTTTGGCGGCAGCGTAGAGTAGCGATTAGCAATGTTATCTCACGGAAAGAAGGGTGCTCAAACCGTACCTGGTCTTGTGTGTGGAATTCACATGTTCTCCCTGTGACTGTGTGGTACTGCAACTTCCTCCCACAGACCAAAGAAATGCATGTTGTGTAAAATACTTATTCTAAAGTGGCTGTATATGTGAGCTAGATAAAGTGTACGGAATAAAGTACTGTAGGAATACCACCACTTCCCCTGCCGGTGGCGGACTCCCTCAGGTGTCGGTGCGTTGGTGGTTCTTTGTGTCTGGGGGTGGGCGTCCAGGTACACACCGGCTCACTCCTTGGCGGCCGCTTATCGGGGCCTGGAGCCTGGGGCTCGCTCGGGCCCCTTCGGGGGTGGGGTGCCCCCGGCCTCTCGGCCTGGGGCTCGGTCACTCAGGCACAGCTGGCGGCCGGCGGAGCTCACGGGCGCGTCACTGCAACTCCCCCTGGCTTCTGCTCCGCGGCTGCTGAGTGAACCTTCATCTGGGACTCTCCTCAGCTCTTACTGGAACAGTGGCGCGGCTGCCCCTCTGTTGGTCTTCCATGGTTTCTTGTGTTCTGGGGGCCTCTGGATGTCTGGAGTTTTGATCTCCTCCATACCTGCCTCACACCCTGGAGGACGGGGCTGTGGCCCCCCCACACTCCCTAGCAGATCGTTACATGGAGAAACCTTTGGAATACAAGCGCGCTGATCCACACAGGTATGCACACGGGTGTTCACTGCTCGTAGACCCAAATTACACCTTTCTTGGCTGCTACCTCGAAGCACATCTGTCCTGCGTGCTGCACAACAACATTGAATATTTAGTATTTACTGCTGTTTACACTTAGCTAGATTAATGCGATGGTGTTGTGTTTAGTATGTTGCTTTGTTTCTTTTTTTTTTTTTTTGTCTTTTTTTGCTTGTTTTCTATTCTTCTCTCAACAGGTGATCCAGGAGATTTTTATTTTTTTTCTCCCCCCCTTTCTCACTGTCCCTCTCCCCTTCTGTTTTTCCTTTCCTTCCTCTTTCTTTTTCCCTTTCCTATCTCTCACTCATGTCTGTCCCGTCTGTAACATCTGTAAATAAAATATAATAAATAATAAAAACAAAGATCGACCAAATGGACCAATACGGCAATGCCACGATGATCCATTTGGCAAAGTAAATCCATTGGGTATCCTTGTTGGTCTTCAGACAACAATTCTGATGGCTAAAGAACCAAATGGGACAGGCGGAAAAAAAAAAAAAAAAAAAAAAAAAAGGAATATATGGTTAAACAATATTGTTAGGGTGCCTGGGTCGTCGACCCAGTGTTTTGTGTTTTTGGTTCTTTGATTTTGTTTGTTTCATTATAGTCTAGCTTTGCCTTATGGGTTATACGATTATTCTTAGTTTAGGTTCTCTGTGTGGGTTTTGTTAGAGTTGTAGTGTTCTGGTTTTCTGTCTGTGATCCATAGTTGCTGTCTCCCCTGTCTGCTTTATCCCCGTGTCAAGTCTGCGTCTCTGTGTTATGTTTCCTGTTTTACTTTGAAAGTCCGTGCCTCATGTTAATGCGTCTGGTTTCGCTTCCTTTGTCTCGTTAGGCCTGATTTGCCCCAGCTGTGTTTCCCTCCTGTCTCTCATTCCCTGATTGCTCCCTCTATATAAGCCCTGTGTTCTCATCTGTTCGTGTTGTGATTGACCCTCATCTTGCTGTGTGGCCCGCCCGTGTTACTGTTATTTTCAGTTTAGTATTTGTATTCTCAGTTTTGCTAGTTCTGTGTTTGCCATCTAGCAATAAATCTGAGTTTGAGTTTACTTTCTGCCTCTGAGTGTCTGCGCATTGGGTTCTCCTTACCACCACTCCTGCCTGCACACAGCCTTCATATGACAAATATACACTATGGGGTCCTTAAGTTTTTGGATAATTACTCATTTTTTGTAATTTTGGCTCTTTACACTATCGCAGTGAGTTTTAAATCACATCAAGATTTTAATTCAAATAGTTTCACAAAAGTACTGTGTGAATTGCTTAATAATTAGAGCCATGTTTTTACATAGTCTCCATTTTCAGGCGTAATTGGATAATTGCCTGACAGGCAATTTCAAGGCCAGGTGAGGCTCTGTTTCCTTCTCATTTCCAGGTTAGGTAGATAAACGATCTGCAGTTGGTTCAGAGAGATAAGCTAGCTTTTTATTGGAATATAAGGAAGTGTCTGAAATTGAGAGCAAAAACTTTAGGAGGCCAATGTGGTATATTCTAAGACTGAATGCTGAAGCATATCACATCATTTGTCAAACATGGCGGAGGTGATGTCATGGTATGTCCACATGTGGCTGCAAGTGGAACTGGGTCATTAGTGTTTATTGACTGAACTGTTAAAGACGAATGCAATAGATTAAATACGTCTGCAATACAATCACATTGAGATTGTTTGATTCAAAATCCACTGTGTTGGTGGGGCAAAATGACCACAAAAAAAAAGTCCAGTAATTTCTCCTGTGCCCACACTGAGGATATATGGCAACCGGAGACCACAGAAAATGAATGACATTTCATGACTTCTGGTAAGAATGATCAAAATAACTGAAGGCGAGGAGATGGTGGGCAGGACCTGAGAGAGATTTTTCTCTATTTCCAGGCAAGTTAGTGAAGGGACTACCAGTGAGAGTGAAAAATACCACTGACTGACATGACACATGACATGGTAGTAAGTACAGTGCACATGCAGATTTATGGATAACTGTGCTGGTAGGTATGTCAAACGAAGCCATCCACTAGAAGAATCATGTGCCTTGTGTATGTGACTTTGACTCAAGCAGATATACCCTCTCACCAACATGAAAGATTGAAAAAGGTACCTCCACATTTAAACACGCAACTTGTTTTATGATTATGGGACCATTACAATGGTACTCTTTATGTATGTGTGTACCTCATAGCATTCACAGTAGCGCTTAAGGCAGCCAGAGCGTTTACAGTTGCAGCCTTTGTTGTGCCAACCTCTGACTGCTCCTGACTTCACACCAGCAATTTTTGGCCTGAAGGCATCTGGGTTATGACCTAAACACCACTACATAATGACAATATGGGTATCTTATGGTTAGAATAAGAAAGAAGCACAAGCTAAGCAAAATATACACATACATACATACATACACACACACCATCTACATACTGCAATTTCCAGGTGGAAACAACACAGTTTATAAAATTGTATTTTTGGAGGTGCACACCTCCAAAAATACCACATTGGTTGTACAACATTGGTTGTACTGATACTACTTTTTGTGGATGAGGCTCCCGGTCTTGGAAATATGCTTTAAGCACTTTGACGACTTTTCAAAAATGGTTAGATTGCTTGATAAGAATATCAATACGTAAGAAGAAATGTTCCATCCAAGAAAGTGTTAAACTAAGTCTCAACTTGGGTTCAGATCTGCCAATTTTAATACCAGTCAATCCATCTGGCATCTCATTGACATATACAGTATACGTACAGATTTTTCATTATTTTCTTAGATGTTAAAACTAACTCACACAAACATTAATGGGGTTTTTGACTTGACCATGTTTTCAAAAAGCACTGCCAACCTTAATCGCCTTGAGACGCTTCATTTCATGCTCTGCATTGTTGTGGCAGTTAGAACAGTCACAGTTGCTGCACATCACTCCATTGGAAAAACACTCACAGTAGCTTAAAGAGAAACACAGAAATACACATCAAACAACAATTACCTTTAAAATGTAATTTGTAAGTGTCTGTTAGTAACATTACACAGTCAACTGGAGGGAAAACTTCATGCAAATCCAAACATTTTAAGGTGAAGACTTGGTTTAAGGTTAGGAGAGAATGCTCAGTTATGATGTAATGACACAAATTTCAAAGCATAGTTTCACCTTAAGTTACAGTCATGTTGGAGACCCTTGGGCCTAATCTGTGTGGCCATGTCCAGGCGTTTTACATGTGGTGCCAGCCAAAAGAAAGAATTTAAATTCTGGGTTTTCCCTCCCGTGTCCCTGCTCTTTGTTCTAGTCATTTTTTTCAGGAGCAAACATATTTTATCCTCAGGTTTTTCAACTTTTTTGTACGTTCCCGCAAATCTATCCCGATAGAAATTTGCAAGTTTTTATATTGTATTATGTGCAGGTAAAAATACCTTTGCCGGCCCACAGAGAGTAGATGTGGGTGAACTACTCCCGTGTGTGTACAGTTTCCTCTGGACAAGCCCCACTATAGCCTTTCTCATAGAAAACCCAGTTTTGCGCTTTGATACACCCACTTGAAACCTGTGTTGGATAAGTAAATTAAGCCAAACTAAATTAAGAGATGCTCTGCCCACCCTACCCACAGAGCCCCATGGTTTACCCACAAATACCCACTGTGGGCTTGCACAGGCATGTAGAGTATACAGCAAATTTTTCACCAAAAGTGATCAATTTCAGTGAATGCTGATTAGGCTTTATTTGCGTTGCTCCATGTGAATTAGTGTCAGTTCGCCTCACTGCATAGACTTTGTATGTAATCACATGATGCAAATGTCCTTTACATTTGTTGTAAAAGCACAATGAGCCTGTAATAAATTACCATCAAGCACATCTTATCGGTGACTCCCACCCAACCCCCTGAGAGTGACTTGATTTATTTTTCATATCTTTGGCAGGCCATATTTAATGAATCCATGCATAATACTTAATATTACAAATTCAATACTTAAAATAATCTCATACTATGAAAATTGTCATCAGCCCTCTTAACTCTTAAAGCCACATGAACAACATTTTAGTGTTAAATTTTAGTTATTGGTTAATCTTCTAGTGTTTAGTGACATTGTTTTGAAGTAGAAAAGCAATAGTATGATGTCTACTCACAGTTTGAGGCATTGTGATCTGGTACAATGGCAGGGCTTCCTGGACTTTGAGTCACAAAACATGCCAACATTTCTATAAGGGTAAAAATTAAGAATTTATTCCCATTAAATAATATACATATACTATTGGTAAAAATAAAAAACAACAAAAAACAAAACATAACAAGGAATTCAAGGATTTTTTTTTAAAATGTATGACAGTGTGCACACACACATAGACGCACACACAAGCTTTATGTAAATGAAGCACAGACAAATCTAAGCTGAAGCCAGGGAGGCATATATAATTCTAGTGTGTCATTAGTCGGCTAATTAACACTAATAAGTACACCATCAGTGAAAAGTTTGGACACACCTTCTCATTTAATGCCAAAAAGTTTATTCTGTCCATCAGCTGACCCAACCTGGTTCACTGGGGAAACCTGCAGTCAGCTGAGACTGAAAAAGTCACTCGGATGAGTGACAAAAAGTTTCTCCCACTGAAAACGCTACGTGCAGATGAACAGAATCAACCTTTTTGGGATTTCCTTACCTGAATGATTAAGCATACATCACCTTCTCATTTAATGTTTTTTCTTTTTTTGTGACCATTTACATTGTAGATTCACACTGAAGGCATCAAAACTAAGAATGAACCCATATGGAGTTTGTGAGTAAACAAAATAGTTTGAAATAACTCAAAACATACTTTACATGTTTTGGCCACCCTTTGCTTTGATTACTGCTTTGCACACTCTTGGCATTCTCTCGATGAGCTTCGTGAGGTCATCACTTGAAATGGTTTTCCAACAGTCTTGAAGGAGTTCCCTGAGACGCTGCGCACTTGTCGGCCCTTTTGCCTTCACTCTGCGGTCCATCTCATCCCAAACCATCTTGATTGGTTTTAGGTCAGGTGACTGTGGAGGCCAGGCCATCTGGCGCAGCACTCCATCACTCTCCTTCTTGGTCAAATAGCCCTTACTCAGCTAGGTTTGTTTGGGGTCCCTGTCCTGTTCAAAAATAAAAGATAGTCCAACATCATGTCGCTGCAGGATGGTGTGCTGGCCACGCTGGTTCAGTGTGCCTTCAATTTTGAATAAATCCCCACCAGTGTCACCAAAGTACACCCACACCATCACACCTCTTCCTCCATGTTTCACAGTGGGAACCATGCATCGCACAAAGACATGGCAGGTGGAACCAAAGATCTCAAATTTAGACTCATCAGACCAAAGCACAGATTTCCACTGGTCTAATGTCCATTCCTTGTGTTTCTAGGCCCAAACAAATCTCTTCTGCTTGTTGCTTTTCCTTAGTAGTGGTTTCTTAGCAGCTATTTGACCATAAAGGGCTGATTTGTGCAGTCTCCTCTGAAGAGTGGATGTAGAGATGAGTCTGCTCCTGGAACTCTGTGTGGCATTTATCTGGGCTCTAATCTGAGATGCAGTTAACATGCGATTTCTGAGGTTGGTAACAGATGAATTTATCCTCAGCAGCACAGGTGACTCTTGGCCTTGTGAGTCATGTGAGCCATTTTCGTGTACAGTTTGATGGTTTTTGTGACTGCAATTGGGGACACACAGTTTGCATAATTTTCTGGAATGACTGACCCTCAGTTCTTAAAGTAATGATGGACTGTCGTTTCTATTTACTTTGCAGATAGTTTCATGCCATAATATGAATTCAGCTGACAGTTAGGGCTGTCAGCTGTGTACCAATCTGACTTCTGCACAACACAACTGATAGTCCCAACCCCATTAAGAAGGCAAGACATTCCACAAATGAACGCTGACAAGGCACACCTGTGTCGTGAAAACCATTTCAGGTGACTACATCATGAAGCTCATTGGGAGAAGGCCAAGGGTTTGCAGTGCTCTCAACTAAGCAAAGGGTGGCTACTTTCAGGAATCTAACATATAAAACATATTTAGAGTTATTTATCAATGTTTTCTTCGCTGCATAATTCCATGAGGCATGTTGTATAAATGCTGTCTGTTAGATTTTTCCTCTCTCCTAGTCTTCACACTCACTTACAGAGTATTTTAACAGAGCAAATTTACACTAAATTTGCTCTGCTGTTTATATTTTTCTTTTCCAGCTGTAAATAAACAGAATGACAATGAAATGTGAACCCGGCCTATTAACTAAAGGGTAAACTGCTAATATGCTCAAGCCATTAACCCGAGTGCTCAATGAGAAAGGTAGAAGCCACAGTGTCTCATTCAGGTCTGTGCTGTTGTGTATTCTAGGGAATGAGCCTCACGGCTTCCTCTTGGCTAATTATCAGACATTCAAATCTTTTCTCTGAAATGGGTGGTACTAGCAGCCTTTCAAGTTAGATTTACAGTTTACAGATTCTACAACATATGTGCATTATTGGACCTTTAAGACAACAGCAGTTACTGTTGATTTTTTTCCCCTACTTGGTCAGTATATTAAGCACAATGCTCACACTTTGGTTTCAGTTTCACAGTCCTAACCTTGTGGGAAGCTGCTTTTTGAATGTCTGATCTTGAGCCTCGTATAGTGGACCAGCTGTCTGGTGGTACAGGGGAAATAAAAAAAAAAAGACTTAATACATGACTGATGAAATATTAGAAATTCAGTTAATCAACTGATCATTCAAAATGGGAAAAAATAATTTCTAAGTAATTCCTACCTGACTGGAAGTCCCCAGTACAGTCACTTCTGATAAACACAAAAGGAAAATCACCATCTACAGAAATCCCAATTTAATCAACAACTGTAAAGTGCCATAGCTGATTTTTAAAAATTAAAATCAGCTATGGCACTTATCGGTTACAACTGTGTTGCAAGAGACTATAGGAACATAAACTGAGCTTGCAACATCTGTAATAACTATTATGACATCTTTATGTTTAAAAATCACAATTTTCTACTTTTTCTTTTTCTATGTCCAGGTTTGTTGGTGAAAATGACTTAGTCCTATCTTCTTGCTGCAAGGAAAGGAAATTCAGCAAAAAAAATAAAAAAATAAAAAAATCCTGGTTTAAACTCTGGCAAGGGCCTTTCTGTGAGGAGCTTGCATATTTTCCCTGTAAATATATGGGTTTCCTGTGGGTACTGATGATTATAAATTGAGAAAAATTGTTTAAAGCATATAGAATGAAGCTATAATCTAAAGTGCTTTTAGTGGCCAGTAAGACCCTGAATGAGATCAGCACTTAAGAAAATGAATGGATGGATTGTTGAAAATGCTAATTTTTCTCGTGGCAATGTACAGGTGATCGTTAAATATACTATAAAAGTGATTATACTTCCACAGAACAGACCAGAGGTCATGGAAAAAATACAGCCACGGAATGAAAAAAGTGATATACATACAAAGACAATTGCCAGACATAATAAAATACTTATAAAATAAACATCCACGTATCTAGTCTTGTCTTTGGCTGCTCAATCTGAACACACAAGTGGTGCTCTGTTATTGGACTTCTGTGCAGACCATCAAAAAGGATGGAGTGCCCACTCTGGGTCAGATATGAGTTGGGAACCCAAATGGAGGAGTTTAAGCATCTCAGGGTCGTGTTCATGAAGGAACCCCAAAGGCTTTTTGATTAAATTTCTGGAGATGCATTAGTAGATGAAGACTGTAGTAAATTCTTAAAAATAAAATACAATAAAAATAAAATTGTGCGATGAGGAAGCAATCTCAAAATACCAGCTAGGCTGGAAGCTATCTAGGCTGGAACTTGTTTGAAAGCCAATATAAGATTAATATTAAAAATGCTAATAGCAGGTCACTATTTTCAGGAGGAGGTTAAAAAAGAAGTCCTGTTAAAATGAGTCAGATAAAACCATAAATCAAGGTTTAAGACTTGCTCTTTTATGTGTCAGACTTTATCTTATGGCTGGCACAAACTAAACTTGAAGCAATATTATAACCTCTAGTACGTAAATTTACCATAACCTTTCCCTTGAGTTAGAGTGTCATTTCTTTGAGCTGATGCAGATTCCATGGTAAGAAGCACAGGTCCTTGCTGTTGTGGATTAACTAGCGCCAAGTGCTCACCTCCGTTGACCATACACACCATCTATAGGGTGATAAAATAATAAGAGCAAACAAAATTTCTTATTACTTCTATTTTAATTTAAAACTTCAGTTTACCATTATACATTAGACAAAACTTCAGAATGAATTCAGGCACAAAAAATTATTAGAAGCAACATGGCCAGAGAAAGCCATTAATATTGAGCTACTCCAAGTGACACAAAGTAGTTGAAGTTGAATTTTTCTCAGCAATAAGAGTGACTCCACACAGTATCCTCAGAGGGAAAGATACTGCTGCTTTACATGAAAGTGTAGAAAACGTAGTAAATGTAATTACAGGGCTACCTAGACATTCAGAGCCTGTAATGCTGCCAGCAACCACTCCTCAGCAAAAAGTGAAATGTGGGACAATGTGATGTGCAACAGCGAAATTGTTTCCTTTAACAATAGTGCTGGAGTAAATATAGTTTGCTCAGGTGGTTGTCACAGGGGTAACCAAAAGCTTTGTTTTTCTTCTGATTTCCTGAGACAAATACATTTGATATAAATGCAATTAAGCCTGGCGGGGACATCTCTCCTCAATTGTATACTTACCTCATTTCCTTGTGTCAATAACTCTCACCAGTTCATCTTTAGCCAGCCTCAGTCTCACCCTGGATTCTCCACCACCATTCCCTCGCTTTGCTGTCACACCAATTAAATATTCATTGCTTAACCTACCTGTCCTCCTGCCGCCCGTCTCAAAGCTTCCTCAAACTCAGGTTGGAGAAACAAACTATAATTCACCAGTCTGCTGCTCACTTGGCCCCCCAAACCTGAAACTACCGCACCTGCGAGTAAGCTATCACTTCAAGTCTTTCTCCAGCCTTCTGATGCTCGGTTCACTTTTCTGATCACTAATCTCTCTCTTCCTGTGTTACAGAACCACTCGCCCCCGTGAATCCCTGTTCCGAGCCCTAGTGTTGTTTCACGTAATTCTCGCCAGTAAACTGTCTCCTGCGTCTCCCAAGTCCCTGTGTCTTTTCAGGCGATTGTCACTAGTTAACTGTC
Organism: Copadichromis virginalis; assembly: GCF_057382275.1. NCBI lineage: Eukaryota > Metazoa > Chordata > Actinopteri > Cichliformes > Cichlidae > Copadichromis > Copadichromis virginalis. Next base: position 28,488,074 of record NC_140624.1, read on the forward strand.
ACCTACCTCTGTGCAAATAAAATCTATGAAATTGTTCACTGTCTCCGTGTGGTATCTGCACTTGGGTCCATATCTCGTACCAGCCTCTGGGCCTTGTGGCACAGCTAAATCAAGTTAAATATTATTCTGATGTTTTTCAGTTCCTCACATCACAATAAGATTATTTATGAAATCAAAACTTTAGTCTATATATCTTTAACTAAGCGATGCAAAATATTACTTTCATAATATGAGAAGTTTCCAAGTTAAAGGCCGTCAAATACATGGGAAATGGGTCATAATTATTTTTCTATCTATCCATCCATGCATCTTCTGCTTATCTGAGGCAGGGGCAGCAGCCTAAGCAGAGAAGCCCAGATCACCCTCTCCCCAGCCACCTCCTCCAGCTTGTCCGGGACAACACCAAAGTGTTCCCAGGCCAGCCAAGAGGTATAGTCTTTCCAGCGTGTCCTGGGTCTGCTCTAGGACAACCTCCCGGTGGGACATGCCCAGAACACCTCACCCTGAAGCCACCCAAGAGGTGCCAAGGAGATGTCCTTGTCAGATGCCCGAACCACATCATCTGGCTCCATTCGATGTGGAGGAGCAGCGGCTCTACTCTAAGACCCTCCTTTCCGACACCCTGACATAGACTTTCCCAGGGGGGCTGAGGAGTGTGATCCCCCTATAATTGGAACACACCCTAGGGTTCCCCTTTTTAAAGATGGGAACCACCATCCCGGTCTGCCAATCCAGAGGTACCGCCCCTGATCTCCACGCAATATTGTAGAAGCATAACAACCAAGACAATCTTACAACATCCAGAGCCATCAGGAACTCAGGGCAAACCTCATCCACCCCTAGGGGCCCTGCCACCAAGGAGTTGTTTAACCCAAAACACCACTTGGGTTCAGATCTGGGAGGCTGTTCCTCCCAATCACGCTCCTCCAGATCTCACTGTTTTTGCCCACATGACCGTTGAAGTCTCCCAGTGGGACAACTAAGTCCCCAGGTTGAGCACCCTCAAGCACACTGCCCAGGGACTCCAAGAAGGCTGGGTACTCTGAACCGTCGTTTGGTGCATAAGTGCATACGACAGTCAGGACCCATTCCTTGAACTGAAGGCGCAGGGAACAAACCTTCTTGTCCAGCGGGAGAAACCCCAATATACAGGCAGCAAGCCGAGGGAATACTAGGATACCCACTCCAGCCCGCTGCCTCTCACCAAGGGCAACTTAGAACTGGGACAGAGTCCAGCCCATCTCCAGGAGCCCTGCGTTGAGGCGAGCCCGACTATATCTATCATGGTACCTCTCAACCTCACACACTAATTCAGGCTCCTTCCTCACCAGAGAGGTGATATTCCATATGCTAGTCTTGGTAGCCAGGGATTGGTCTGCCAGGGCCTCTGCTCCTGGACACCGCCCGACACACATATCGTCCCCGACCCCTAAGGCACCTCCTGTGGGTGGTGGGCCTACAGGAGGATGGGCCTATGTCCCGTTTTTGGGCTGTGCCCAGCCAGGCTCCATGAACTAAGGCTTAGCCACCAAACTGGTTCCAGGACAGTGCACCAGTAACCCTATCCCAGACAGGGTGAACTGTTCCTTGATCATATACTAATAGGGGTCTTTTGAATCGCTCTTTGCCTGGTCCCTCATCCAGGACCAATTTGCCTCCTACCAGGGGGACAACATAGCTCCTGGGAAACGTGGGACACACAAACCTCTCCACCACGATATGGTGGCGATTCACAGAGGGCCTAATTATTATTTTTCAACATTTCTCAGTATAGAGGTAAACAAATTCATTATTTTCAGGTCAGAGATAGATATTTAAGCTTTGTGGAAAAACTGCTATCAGAACAATTTTACTGGATATCATAATCTAAATTTCTTTTCTTTCTTTTTTTGTTGAGCATGATCTGTTTTTGTCACGGTTCACGAGGCGAGCTGTATGGAATTATTAAAGGACCCAAAATGCGGCACAACTGAGGTGAGGAAGCTTTTTTGAAGGAACGTGCTCAAACAACAAAGGCGAGGGTGGCGAAAAACAGAACTGAATAAAACCTAAACTGAGAAAACTAAGCATAGAAAGCAAACCAGAAACAGAGATGCAGGGAGCGACGACCAGAGACGACGGAGGGAGATAAGCAGACGAACCAGCCATGCACACGAGAAAACAAAGGGCTTAAATACACACAGGGCAATCAGGGAATGGGAAACAGGAGGGAGACACGGCTGGGAGTGATTGGACATAACGAGACAAGGGGAAGTGAAACTAGAACACTGACGGGAGACGCAGACCTACAACATAAAACAGGAACTCACACATGCAAAGACACAGACTAAAGCTACGTCCACACGTACCCGGGTATTTTTGAAAATGCAGATTTTTCTATGCGTTTGCACCTTTCGTCCACACGTAAACGCGTTTTTGGTCACTGAAAACGAAGATTTTTAAAAACTCCGGCCAGGGTGGATATTTTTGAAAACTCCGTTTTTGCATTTACGTGTGGACTAGAAAAACAGAGAAAATGCAGGTCAAAGGTGTGCACATTTTTTGACGTCACCCTGTGCGCCACGTTATTGTTTCGGTGAAATGAATTTCTATAATACTGTTACTGTTAATTGTACTCTCTGCAGTGTTTAAATGCTTACATATACACACAGTTACTGTCCCTCCACACATACGACTCGGTTCTGCTTCTATGCCCCAGCTTTGTTTACTTTTTCCCACCGAGGCTTCTAGACTTCTGATTGGTCAACATTTCTGCACGGTTAGGAATCTAGCGCCACCTGTTGCTTTGGCATGTTCATAGCAGCGTTTTCCTATATTTCTGCCTTTATGTGTGGACGGGATTATTTTTTAAAACGAAAACGGAAAATCTCCGTTTTCAAAAATACCCGTGTATGTGTGGACGTAGCCTCAGAAACACGGACTTTACCCAGAGGAAAACCACAGACAGAAATGACTAAACATTAACTGAGGAAGAACAGAACCAAACACCAAAATATATCACAACAATAGAAAACAGAAAACGCTGGGTCAAAGACATGACATGACAGTTTTTCAAGTGAGAATGAGCCACATACATCTATGCATTCATATTCTTTACACTTTAAACAGTTTATCTACCATGTCTATGGACTGTGAGAGGAAGCTCGAGTGCTCAGAGGAAGCACCACATGACATGGACAACATGCAAACTTCAAACAGAAAGAGATGTAAAGCCTGTTTGAAACAAGAGCCTTCTTACTGTGAGGTGAGGCTCCACCTAGCACTATTGTGCACACTGTTTTACTATTAAAGCTATGATACATTATGTGATACTGATGCTTAAAACTGGGTATAGAGGGGGAAAAAAATCATGCTCAGTATATTTGTTGCAGTTTTAACAGCACTTAAATGTGTTTCTGAGTCCTGAAAATTACATGAGGCAAATTCCTGTATTCAAAAACATTGTGCCTTAAAGTCTGCACTGTTTTTTTTATTATTATATTTAATACAGGCCTTGCAGTCTACTAGAAGTTCCACAGATAATTCAACAATACAAATACATAATTATCAGTGTGTTAATTACATGCAAATTGCTTGAATATTGTTTACAAAATAATCATATTAGCATAATAAATTCTGTGTGGCTATAGAGAGCTGACATCTGGTGATGTTCTTTTAGTTTACATACAAGAAGGCAGGGATAAAGTGTTTTCCCTGTAGGAACACTGTACATGGATGCAAAATTAAACTTGACCTGCTGAAATCTAGTCTTTCTTACTGAATAGAGAGAAATTTGTTAAACTTACAGGGTGTGTGATGTGAGACATGGCTTCAGTCAATCCCTCCTGAAACTGTTGATGATCCATGGGAAAAGGCTTGTGTAACTCACCCTGAAAATACACAAATATACAAACGTCTTGCATTGTTTATAATTTGCTTTCAAGGAGCCAGAGTTTATTTTTTAAATGCACAACAGAACACTGTCAGTCAAGACTGGAATCCCCAGAGCCTGGGCCTCAAAAAAAAAAACATTGAAGCAGCACGGCATCATCTTGACAGAGAATTGAACAAAAGACAGCCAACATCCAAAGAAGAATGCCCTTCGAGAAGCCTGGAGGAGAAAGCTTTCCTAACAGAGTTCAGGCTACATTATAGAAAAAAGATTCTCATACCAAATATTACATTTCAAGCTCATTAAAGCTCAAAAACTCTGGGTTGAAATGTTGAATGCGCTGAAATACATCGAATTATTTACCTGAAAGCCAAAGTGAAGAACTGTTGAAAGCTGAACTTCACACAGAAGAAGTTTCAAAGTTGAAAAGTAGCTGAACATCTTTAAAATGTACATTAGAAAAAGCTGACTAATGACAAATGAAAATGGAAAAAAATTGAAAATACAAATCTGATTAAATATTGAAAGCTCATCTTTAAATAACTTGAAAAGTTAAATTATGTATTTTACATTTCTAAACTCAAGAATCTCCAATGAAGAACCAGAATATTTGCAGAAAATCTGCTGTGTGTGTGTGTGCGCTTGCATGCGTTTGTGCACGTGTGTACCTGTGTGTGTTTGTGATTTGGATCTCAATACTGTGAATGCTTAATCAGCATTTACACAGAACATTGGAATGTCACCTTTGTGGTGGAGAAGAACCCTGAGCTTGTGCAACTTAAGAGGTACAGGCTACATACAGTGGAATATATACCCAAATATTGGTTAATAAAGTACTTCATATATTTCTTAACTCACAGTAAATCCTAGAAAATGGTTAATTGAACTAACCGGCATCATGCTGTAGAGACTGTGTTCATTGGTACACCAAGAAGCAGAAACTGAGTTGTGATGGCTGCCATCTGGTGGAGCAGGCACAGGGCTGAGGAAACAAGACACATTACTTTCCTTTCACAAAGGTCCAGACATAAAAAGCAAGGTTTAAATCTTCATACTTATCAGAGTCATTTTGAATAACACACCAGCAAAAAAATTGATTGTAGTTCAAAAGTAGTTAGTTACTTAATGTGTCTATAATGTGTAAAGCTTACCCACTGACAAGGTGGTACTGGCTCAACTGTGGCTCCAGGAAGCAGTCTGAATAAGTCAGCTGACACTGAGTCGACTGATATGGATCAATGAAAGAATCAATATGATACCTTAAGTTGAGAGGGTCCAACATTTCTGATTGGACAGTATGGTGATGAGGATTGGGAACTATCCCTGGCAAACTGATGTTTGAAGTAGGCCCAGACCAAATGGGGATCTCTATTGAGATTGGACAGACATTATTGAGTCTCTCAGAGCAGCAACCTTTTGAAGAAGAATCAGCAGTATCATCATGTTCCTCGTTGTACTGTGGCTGTAGCTCTGTCGCAGGGCTATTCATCCTGGCAGAATAGAAAGACCTGCTTTAATAAAACATCCATCAAATACATCAATAGTGAATTTTGGATTTTTAAAGCTGAAGATTCAGTTCAACTGCCAAGTTGGCTTTAATAATATATCTGAAGACAGTTAAACACTACATGTATATAGGCTCATTTACACCTTGAAGCCTTGCTTTTCAAAGGCCGACATACAAGTCACTGTCTGTGAAGCTGGATTTAAGAAATAAGCGCTTAAAGTTTTTAGAATATTTTAGAATATTTTTACTATAATTATGTATTTTATGTCAGTGCAGAACAACACCAGGTTGGGTGGTTAATTGGGGTTAAAAGACTTACATTAGTTTATGTTAGCTAACTAAGAACCAACTACAAGATGCATTTCCTGAAGAAAATGCAGTGTGAATGCTGATAGCAGAATGGTTTGAGCTGAATTTTTAATCATTGTTGAATATTTGGTGAAATAACTTTCAAATGAGCTGAAATACACTGAATCGTTCACCTAAAAGTCAAAGTGCAGAACTGTTGAAAGCTGAAGTTTACACAGAAGAAGCTCATATTCCTTAAATCACTTGAAGAGTGATAATATGTATTTTAAAATGTCTAAACCCAAGAATCTTAAAAGAAAAAACAGAATATCTGCTGTGTGTGTAGATCAGTGACTTCTTGTCAAACAGGAAGTCAATAAAATAAGGCTTAAGTGATGGACAGCAGCCTCTTGCCAGAGGACTGTGTGACAAACTGTTTATGTGAGGGGTCGTCAGCATATTCTTAGCAGAGATGATGACGTGCTGTATTTGCAATTCTGCTTTTGTTGCTTCCTCAAGCTTGACTCAAGCTTGTCAGTTTGGTGAACCAAACAGATTCTCCTCACACAGTCCTAATTTATAAAGTGCTTTAGAAACCTGAACATTACAGCTAACAGGTTTGTGCTATATAAATAAATAAATAAATAAATGAATAAATAAACTATAACTAACAGGTGGATTTTCCCATGTCAGTGGAGCTAGCCAGACAATAAAGATCCACTTACTGCTTAAGAGATACACAGAGAAGGTGGACAGCATGGCTGCAACCATTTGTCGACACTACAGGAAGCTATGGGGGCAATATTGCCTATATCATCTGCCAACACTGCACTCAATACTAACGAAGAACATAGCGCGAACAGCAAAACAGCACGATGGAAGAAAACGAAAGCAAGGATTTTATAAAAAAATGTGAAAGCATTTCACAAAAAACGTTAAATGTAAACTTCGAAAACTTGTTGTTTTGGACTGGAAAATAAAATCCTTTTTTTGTCAGAAGCCATTTTTAGTTTCGTATTTGCACATTATTTTTTGTTTAAATACTACTAGAATTTTAATTTGTATTACCTAATTTTTTTAAAACTTTTATTCTAATGGTCTTATTGAGAAATGCTAAAAATAAATTTATTGTCAAATTCATGTGTTTCCTGGGTCATTATTTTAAGGTTTTGTGAGACAGGACAACAGGGTGAGATTCACAGGTGGGCAGACTTGAACAGGTGAGGTACTGGTGCCTAAAAGAGGAGGCTGCCCACAGGAAGTAGGGATAAAATGTACTGAAATAACTGATATTTATATAGCACTTTTCACAGAATAAGAACCACAACGTGCATCACAATAATGTCAAACAGATGTACATAAAACAACACAATCGATCATACAGCACAACTCTAGTTAAAAGCCAATCTAAATAAATTTGTCTTTAGGTGCTGTTTAAAAGAATAAACACAATCAAGGCAACGTAAACATGGAGGCAAAGCACTCCACAACCTGGGGGCCACTGCTCTAAAAGATCTATCTCCTCTGGTCTCAAAACGTGTTTGTAGGACCAACAGCCTTTGATTAGATGATCTCAGGTTGCGAGAGGGAGCATGGGGTTCTAAAAGATTGGAAATGTAAGCAGGAGCATCATGATTCAGAGCTTTAAAAGTCAGTACTATGATTTTCAAATTGTAAAATGCACTGGAAGCCAGTGAAATGAGAATAAAACTGGTGTAATGTGCTCTCTTTTTCGTGTCTTTGTTAAGAGCCTTGCAGCAGCATTCTGGACTGACTGGAGACGGTCAAGATTCTTTTTGCTCAAACAAAGAAATAAAATAAAATCGTCTCTTTTTGCTTTTCATCCGTAAATACTCTGCATACTCTTTCATGTGATTCAGTTTATTTTGAAAAGACTCAACAGCATCTTGAGCTTTATTGTGAAAGTTTTATATTGAAAATAAACAAGCGGACAGGGGATGGTTTTACTGTCGTTGTTGTTGCTAATGACAACGTATAAAAACAGGTGCTTGTCTGTCTGTAGTGTGGTTATATTAAATATAAGAGAAAGAGAGAACTTTAAGAAATTAATATAGCCACTACAGTGACCATCAAAACGATGAAAAAATATTGCCGTAAACAGCTTATTTTGCGACACCACGAAACAAACTATAGCATAAAATGAAACATAGATGTTTTTATAAACAGAACAACATTTAACTTTGTTCACGATTCTCCAGCAACAGTATTTCAGAATGACTGAAATTATTGTTCATTTTTACTGTACAACATTCATTACACAGTCACATATGATAATATATTGTCAAATTCAGCACAGTTCGTAGAGTAACCACCTGTTTACTGTCATAGTTCCTGTGTTTGTCTCGCTGCATTTGCTACATTTATCAAGACAGTCAAATTCTGTTTACTCAGCACTTAGAGTAACCACCTGTTTACTGTCACACCCCAACTCCGATGAGAGCTTCCACTATTTTGTAGCCTACTTTTTAAATTTATAATGTGTTCTGCGGTAAAATATCTGCGGTGTAAAGAGAATCCGTTTTATACATGAGAGGCCGTTGAGCTCATTCTACTTCAGCTGGTATCTCGAAATGTTAACTGGTTCATTAAAAGTCAGACGTTACGTTATTCCGATTAGCCTAGGTTAATGTATCCGTTAACCTAACGGTACTTATAATTAATCATTTTGACATCTTTACCTGAATATAAATCAGTTACACAATGCTAACTAATTTTTAAGTTTTAACCACACAATGTAGCTTATTGGTGACTTACACAAATAACTGTGAATACTTACCTTACTACAGCGGTTTCTTGGGTCTCCTAACCTAGCCTTTCAAGACAGCCAGAACACCGGACGTTACTACGGTTACAAACGCGGTTCTACATGTATACATTACGATCAGTTACACGTGTGTTCACCGTTTGGATTCAAGTGTGAAAAAGATTGTGGCCGTTACTGACAGACTGCTGCGCTCATAGCCTACTTCAAGGAGAAGAACTGCGGGCTTTATGAGCGATGCTGGTGTGCAACACATCTATTTACTGCCTCTTTTCTTTTATCACTCACAATTTTATTTTGCCCTCAAAGTGATTCCCGAAATTTATTCCAGTAACCGTTTCACAATAAAGGCTTTTTGAGGAACAGTGAAGGGCTTCTATTACCGCGAACGGCTACAGGGCTTTTAGTTTGAAACAGATACAGGAAGTGTTCGGCTTTTCATCGGTCGCTTAATGCACAGGTGGTCTTTAAAGTAATAATAATTAAAAATAAAAATAAAAGAATCGAAACAGAAATGGGCAGTTAGGTAAAGATGATGGAATATTTAATCGATAAGTGATTTTCCAGCTTCAACGCAGTGTTGTCACTGATGGAGATTTTACACCGGAAATTTAAATCCCTGACGGAGTCTCACCCATTTCAGTGAAGAAAATAAGAAAAATGAAGGAGACTGTCATCAATCTCCAGGCCCGTTGTATGAGAGATAACCTTGTCTTTTCAGGTATGTTGGAGAGGACTCAGAAGAAACTATTAAAAACTTCATCCAGACCCACCTAAAGCTTCCAGAGGACACCATGAAGAACATCAGCTTCGATATAGTCCATTGTCTCTGAACCAGGAGGCCTGGGGCCCGGAGGCCACGTCCAATTGTCGCCAAATTTGACCATTTCAAGCAGAAGGAGCAGGTGAAGAGTCACGGTTAGGGAGCTGAAAGGAATAGACTTCAGCATAAACGACCAGTTCTTTAAGAGATCGTCTATTTACTTTTGTATTTCCACATCACAGTGTCAGGTCTGTGTCTTTGTGGAGGTCTCATGTTTCCTTTTTTATTTTGATAGTTCCTTGTCCTATGTTCAGTGTATTCAGTTTTGCTTCCTCCCCGTCTTGTTATGTTTGATTAGTCCCAGCTGTGTTTCCCTCCCGTTTCCCATGCCCTCGTTACCCCCATGTGTATTTGAGCCCTGGGTTTTCCTCTGTCTGTTGTCATGTTGTGCATCCTCACTGCTGTGGTTTCCCTTGTGCTCCTGTCTAATTCCTAGTTCTCAGTCCCAGGTTTGTTTTCTTGTTGTCTAGTGTGAGTTTATTGTTTCCCAGTGTTTTAATTCTTAGTTTCCATGTTCAGAGTTTTGGTTTGTTTTGGGGTTGTTTTTTTTTAGTTTATTTAATGGAGGATTTTTCAGCAATAAACCATATTTATTATAGTATAATGTAACCAACATACCTCTGTTTATAAATTGTATTTATTATAATAGCAACCAGCATTCCTACCCCTAGACATACCTCCTACTCAGTGTGCACTACCACTGATTACATTGCACCGTATATTGCACTGATCACTTGCTCATTACATTGCACCTGCTCCTTTATATGGTACATATAACTTGTACTTATCGGTGTAGATACTTGCATTATTACATACATTCCCTGTGTAGGCATCTCTTAAATTTCAAGGTTTTTTTTCTAAAGGAATTTTAATGTAAAAATCTACATGCTGCTAACAGAGAGATGCCAAACTGTGTTTCCTTGTTCTTGTAACAGTGACAGTAAAGATTCAAATTCAAATTCAAATTCAAATTTTATTTGTCACGTACACAGTCATACACAGTACGATATGTAGTGAAATACTTGGACAACTGCTCGTGACCTAAAGAAAACAAAAAAGGAAACGGCTATGAATAAGATAGGAAATAAATATGAAAAATTAAAAAGGGTAAATTTAACTAGGAAGGAATAAAATATAAATTAAGGTTAAAAATGAAATAACTGTACAACACAAATTAGAATGAAGGGTAAATTTAACTGGGAAGAATAAGATAAAATATATAAATTAAAGTTGAAAATAAAATAACTGTACAACAAAATACACAATATAGAACTATATAAGAATGTATGAAGAAATCTAAATATAAATAAATATATACACAATAACAGCAGCTGTACAAGTATTAACCGGAAATGAAGAATATAGTGACCAGTGTTGTGCAAAAACAAAGTCCAGAAAGTCCAGTGTGTGTGTAAGAACTGTATGTGTGGGTCAGTACTGTGTGGTGGTGTGATTGAGAGACCGTATCGCCTGCGGGAAGAAGCTCCTCCTCAGTCTCTCTGTGTTGGTCTTCAGGGAGCGGAATCGCTTTCCTGACCTCAACAGAGAGAACAGTCTGTTGTTGGGATGGCTGAGGTCCTTCACGATCTTCCTGGCCTTGGTCCAGCACCGCCTGCTGTAGATTGAGTGCAGGTCAGGGAGCTCGGAGCGGATGGTGCCCTCAGCTGACCGCACAACCCTCTGTAGAGCTCGTCTGTCCTGCATGGTGCTGTTCCCGAACCAGGTTAAGATGTTTCCCGCCAGGATGCTCTCTATGGTGCACGAGTAAAAGTTCCTGAGCACCTTGGAGGGCAGTTGGAAGTCTCTCAAGCGTCTGAGGTGGTAGAGACGCTGTCGGGCCTTTTTCACCACGGTGTTGATGTGACAGGACCATGACAGGTCCTGCGTGATGTGAAGATCTATTCTATTCTATTCTATTCTATTCTATTCTATGCTATTCTATTTAATAAAGCTGCCGTTTTCAATTAACTTCCTGTGCTGTGAGTCCTGTGTTTGGCTCCTACATCCTGCCTGCCACATAGCAAACCTTGACAGATAAATCGCTGACAATTACTGTCAATGACATACACACACGACAAGTGTGTACACGCTAGCTTATATAAGTTGATATGCACACACATAATCAGACAACACCAAGCACCACTCTTGTCTACATATTACACTTTTATGGAACCTTTTTTTTTTTTTTTTTTACAAACGTATGACGTACGAAGTTTGTCACATGGATGTGCATGAAGCTGGCTACAGACAGAAGAGTTTAAAGATATTTAACAAGTTTTAAAAACTACAGGCAGATGTTGTTTTATTACAAGAGACTCATAGGCCTGTCACAGCTACAGATGAACTTAAAACACCTGAGTGAATGTGAGAGCGAATGGTTGTCTGTGTTTCTATGTGTTAGCCCTGCGACAGACTGACGTCCTGTCCTGGGTGTACCCTGCCTCTCACCCTATGACAACTGGGATAGGCCCCCTCTCCCCCCGCGACCCTGAATAAGAGAATAAGGATAAGAGAATGGATGAATAAATGATTTATACTTAACAAAAAGTTATATATTGTAAATATATATGGCCCAATGTTGATGACCCCTCATTCTTTCACGTGTTTTTTTAGTGCACTCTCTGAACACCAAGATTGCTCACTTGTTCTTGGGGGTGATTTCAGCTTTTGACTAAATGAAGACATTGACAGGTTAAGTACAGCACGAACTCAGCACAACTGGCAATCGACACATATAGATAAACCACCTTTTGCTGCAATTACAGCTGCCAGTCTTTTAGGGTATGTCTCTACCAGCTTTGCACATCTAGAGACTGAAATACTTGCCCATTCTTCTTTGCAAAACAGCTCCACAACTGCCCTGTGACAGCCTCAGAGGTTGTCTAAGAGAATATTAGGAGCAACAACACCATGAAGTCCAAAGAACACACCAGACAGGTCAGGGATAAAGTTATTGAGAAATGTAAAGCAGGCTTAGGCTACAAAAAGATTTCCCAAGCCTTGAACATCCCACGGAGCACTGTTCAAGCAATCGTTCAGAAATGGAAGGAGTATGGCACAACTGTAAACCTACCAAGACAAGGCCGTCCACCTAAACTCACAGGCCGAACAAGGAGAGCGCTGATCAGGAATGCAGCCAAGAGGCCCATGGTGACTCTGGACGAGCTGCAGAGATCTACAGCTCAGGTGGGGGAATCTGTCCATAGGACAACTATTAGTCGTGCACTGCACAAAGTTGGCCTTTATGGAAGAGTGGCAAGAACAAAGCCATTGTTAACAGAAAACCATAAGAAGTGCCGTTTGCAGTTTGCCACAAGCCATGTGGGGGACACAGCAAACATGTGGAAGAAGGTGCTCTGGTCAGATGAGACCAAAATGGAACTTTTTGGCCAAAATACAAAACGCTATGTGTGCCAGAAAACTAACACTGCACATCACTCTGAACACACCATCCCCACTGTCAAATATGGTGGCGGCAGCATCATGCTCTGGGGGTGCTTCTCTTCAGCAGGGACAGGGAAGCTGGTCAGAGTTGATGGGAAGATGGATGGAGCCAAATACAGGGCAATCTTGGAAGAAAACCTGTCTGCAAAAGACTTGAGACTGGGGCAGAGGTTCACCTTCCAGCAGGACAACGACCCTAAACATAAAGCCAGGGCAACAATGGAATGGTTTAAAACAAAACATATCCATGTGTTAGAATGGCCCAGTCAAAGTCCAGATCTAAATCCAATCGAGAACCTGTGGCAAGATCTGAAAACTGCTGTTCACAAACGCTGTCCATCTAATCTGACTGAGCTGGAGCTGTTTTGCAAAGAAGAATGGGCAAGGATTTCAGTCTGTAGATGTGCAAAGCTGGTAGAGACATACCAGCTCTACCAGCTGGTAGAGACTGGCAGCTGTAATTGTAGCAAAAGGTGGTTCTACAAAGTATTGACTCAGGGGGCTGAATAATTACGCACACCCCACTTTTCAGTTATTTATTTGTAAAAAATGTTTGGAATCATGTATGATTTTTGTTCCACTTCTCACGTGTACACCACTTTGTGTTGGTCTTTCATGTGGAATTCCAATAAAACTGATTCATGTTTGTGGCTGTAATGTGACAAAATGTGGAAAAGTTTAAGGGGGCCGAATACTTTTGCAAGCCACTGTATTTCATGTCTGTGTGTTCCACATCCTTTTGTCAAACTCATGTTGTCATGTTTACGTCTCATTATGTTCCCTGTTTTATTTTGACAGTCTGGTGTTCCATGTTCAGTGTGATTAGTTTTGCTTCTCTTGTGGCGTCATGTTCCTTCGTGTCAGCTGTGTTCTCCATGTGTTTCCACTTCCCTCATCACCCTTCTGTGTATTTCAGTCCTCTGTCTCCCTTTGTTCATTGTTGGGTTGTCTGTTTATCTCGCCTCATGTTTAAGGATTTTCATGGCTCCTCAAGTCTCGGTTTTCCGTACTCCTGTTTAGGTTCATGTTTATGTTTATGTCATAGTTTTCATGTCTTGTTCTAGCTGTTCCCACTTTAGGTTATCATTTAGTCTTTGCCTGTGTTTGCCTTTGTTTTGTTTTGTTTTTCTCTATCAGCCTAAATAAACTGATTGCTTTTTGTTATACCTCAGTTTTTCCTCCCGTGCATTCTGTCTCTGGGTCCATACCACAACACACCGGCTTCTCAGCCGTGACTGTTTGCAATTTTTATTGAACCACTAGCAGCAACAGCAATTAGACAGCCATAGTGATTAAGGGCATAAAATGCAAGAATGTAGAACATAAAATCAGTGTTTATGCTGATGATGTGTTGCTTTTTCTCCAGCATTCACAAACCACTCTCTCTGAGATAATTACATTAATAAACTCTTTCTCAAGCATTTCAGATTATTTGATAAACCAGTTAAAATCTACAGTTCTTGCGATTAATTGCTCCTTTCATAATCCTTCTTCACCCCACAGCAATCTGGAAATATTAAATATTTAGCTTTAATGTTTCTACTAGGTTTGCAGATTTAACTAAATTAAACTACATCCCACTTTTAAAGAAAGTAGAAGATGATCTAGATGGAAGTCTCTATCCATATCACTCATGGGAATGGTTGCTTCAAAAAAAAATAATTATGGTCTTGCCAAGATTCAATTATTTATTCTCAATGATCCAGAGGCCACATCAGAATTTCCTTCAGTTCACTTACCAGCCCCACTTCAGAGCTGAGGATGCCATTATCTACCTGCTCATTTGTGTCTATGCCCATCTGGGCCAGCCGGCGAGCATGGTGACGGTCATTTCGACTTTTCCAGTGTATTCAGTATCACTAGGCTGACCTTCCTGGGTGATAAGCTGATAGCAACACAGGTGGATGCCTCTTCTGTGTCCTGGATTGTTGATTACCCAACAGGAAGATCCCAATATGTGCGTCTTCAACATTGTGTGTCTGATAAGGTGATCAACAACACAGGGGTACCACAAGAGAGCGTCCTCTCCCCCTTCCTCTTCAACACAGACTTCAGCCACTGCACAGAGACATGCCATCTTCAGATGTGTTCTGATGACTCTGCGGTGGTTGGATGCGTCAGTGAGGGTGATGAGACAGCGAACCAGTCTAACAAAGACCAAAGAATTGATATTGGCCTTTAAGAGGACCAGGAAACCTGTGACCCTGTATTTCAACTGAGGGGGTTGATGTGGACATTGTGGAGGGCTATAAATACCTTGAGTACACATTGATAACAAACTGCACTGGATTAAAAACACCACTGCACTCTACAGTCATCTCTATTCTCTGAATCAGCTGAAGTCTTTTAACATCTGTTGGACAATGCTCAGGATTTTCTATGAGTCTTGCATGTTGGGACAGCAGTTTGAGGGCTGCAATCAACAGACTCAATAAACTGATCTACAAGGCCAATGTTGTGGGGGTGGAGCTGGACTCCCTTACAGTGGTTTTGGAGAGGCGGATGTTGTTTAAGATAAGGACAATGCTGGACAATACCTCCCACCTACTCCATGACGTGCTGGCCAGTCACAGGAGCATGTTCAGTATTCTATTTAATATCTGTAATAGTCTGGATATTTATAATCGAGCTATTTGTATACATGTATTCTGATTCCTATTATGGTGAGGGGCTGTTTTTCTGATCAGTCTCCTGTCAGTCCAGAGAAGTTACTGACGGACTTCACGGCCACTCAGCTTAAGAACCCTGCAGACACTGTCAACCAAATAACTTTTCACCACATCCACTATCTTGATGCTGCTAAAAAAGGATGCTAACAAACCAATACCTATAATTGCTCATTTTGAATATTACAAGAACAAGAACTAGTGAAAAACAAAACAAGGAACTAAAAGGAACACACTAAGGTATAAATGATAAATTCCCACCCGAAATTCTGTCCCTCATAGGAAAGAAGTCATCTACGTTGAAAAACTCTGTACTGATAAGTTTCCTGGGACAAAGAAATAACTCCTTGGCTGTAATAATGAAAAAATGAAACATGTAATTAAAAATGCTATAGGTACCATGCTACATTTTATACAATGAGAACAGCACACTCACCTCAGCACCTCATTTCTTACTGTCAAGCTGCTATAAATAAATAAATAACACTAGCTTAATGTTAGTGTTACCACAATGGGAGCAAGTCAATGTGAAGAATCAACTTTGATAATGCTCTCATGACTTATGAGTTAAGTTCAAATTCAAAAGCTCACCTGTCCTTCATTTGGTAATTAATTAAAATAATTAAGCTTGTGTAGCTCTGAACAAGCTGAACATAAGTGTGAAAAATTGGCATAAACCACACGGAGAGGAGAAGGACGTTTTTCCCTTGGACTCTGGAGACAAGGGAATCTGCCAGTGTCGTGAAAAAACAAGCAGTGCCCACCCGTGCAGGAACTGGTCGACCTGGGCATCAAACTGTGACCTCATGCACCTTACAGTAGTCAACACAGAATTGTATAGACCTGAAATCTTCACTACAAGAACTATGGGGCTTGTTGTGTTCAATTTCTTCAAAGGAAGTAGAGGAGAAATATCCTCTGTTTAAAAAGATTTAATTTGCTTCAGCAGTTGGAATTACAAGTTTACAGTGCTGGACCTCTCTGTGAACACAGTCATCTGTCTTCACTGAAAAGACGACCCTGAATTTGCCCGTACAGTTTTATACCCCAACAAAATCATTATTATGATAATTATCTTCTTCTGGAACCAACGTGGCGCTCCTGATGTCTCCCTTCGAGTCCCCCGCTCCGCTCACGTCTGACCTCGTATCTGCTCCTTTTCCTGGAATGACAGAGACAAATACACCTCCCTGTCCAGCCTTGATTATTTAATATTAACCTACTTCTGATTCCATTTATCTAGTTCGGGACATTCTGTTCAGACTCCCTTTGCCCAGAAAATGTCCTTCTAACCATTATCTGGTGTGATGTGTAAGCATGCAGCAAAAAAGACCCTCTGCACTTCTACGTCAATTCTCAATATTTCAGTCCAGTCAATACCACTGAACGACATTTTTGACCGTCTAAACACAGAGTGCCAACTCGTTTATGAGCACATTGCATTGTGTATATAAAATCATAAAAAACTGCATCATTTAATCATTTTAAATCCTAACAGGCTACACCACGCACTGTGCAACTCTTTTATTACCCACATCTTTAGCAGTTCCACCAGTTCATTCGAAACAACAGGTAACTGACAGGACTGTGAATGCAACAACCATAGCAAGGTGCATTTCAAAATGGTGCTCTTTGAGCGAGGTATTACCAGGCAGGAGGGAGAACTCATCTGCAAAACGATGTTGCAATACAGCAGCATCTACTCTCTGGGCTTGTGTGAAATGGTCATCACAACAGAGGAAGATGGGAATGGTGGAATTTAGGAACTCCAGCCCCAACTCATCTCTTTCCTTCACCAGGCTCACGAGAAAAACTGTTTCAGCCTTTCTCCATGCTTTAAGGAGAGTAGGACCATTTCATAGTCAACATCTCCCACTTGCCGTGTGACCATGAAAGGTCCTTGCCACTTGGCAAGTAGAAGAATGGATAATACAAGCACTTTGTCTCTTGGTGAAAATTATCTGAGCCTTATCCCTCTGCTGTACAGGCACTGCTGAAGTTCTTGGGCCTGTAGTAAATTTTATCGTGATAACCTCCACAACGTGTGTAGCTTTGCTCTCGGGTCCAGAATGTACTGAATTTCTTTTTTAGCTGGGCTTGGACCTTCCTCCCAGTTTTCTTTAATCAGGTCCAACACACCTCTGCAGCTTCCTGCTGAACAGTAACTCAAAGCTAGTCAGCTATTATCTCTTCATGGGATGCCCACTTGAATCAGTGCCAGCTCCACACTCATGGCAGAAATGGTGCACAGTAGCACTGCTTCAGACCGAGTCAAGACCAAGACAAAGTCAAGACGAGACCAAGATTGAGACCGAGACAAAAAAGTCTTTAAACTGCAGCCAGATGCTGCTTCGGGTGTCAGGCATATTTATGTGTTTTTGCACTCGCACAGCCCTCCTCAGCCCTGTCTACTGTCTCACTCACTTACTGAGAGGACAGACACATGCTCCACTTGACTGTCGCGTCTCTCACGCTCTCTGTTTTTCACATAATGATATTATCCTATATCCTCGCATGTGATTGGCCACAATATGGAGGAATTGGCGCATAGTTGAGCCACTGTGTGAGAGCTGAGCAGCGAAAGGAAATTAAGTGAGGAGCCGGCTCTCGCTCAATGGGAGTCGACTCTTCTGACTCACTACAAAGCACTCTCAAAGCACGGCTCTTAGAGCGCATGACACATTATCGAACGTTACGTTGTGTGTCACGGATACTGTTGACTCCAAATCTCCCGACCACTATGTCGATCTGAGATAGCAAGACCGAGACAGCGAGACCAAGACAAGACCAAGACCACGTAAAAGTGGTCTTGGTCATGGTCATTAACAATATTGGTCTCGAGACATCCAACTCTAAAAGTGATATCCCGCTGCACTCTGGTGAAATGGCCCAATGAGGCCCATGGCAATGTGCTTAAATGGGACCTCGATTAAAAGTAGTGGGAACAAAGGCACTTTTGAAATACCTGGCTGGTTCACCAGCTGACGCTCCAGGCAGGACCACACCACTGATGCAGATCCTCTGGTCAATTATTGGCTGGGCGTAACTGGGCCATTATTCACTCCTGAGTTTTGTCATATCCTGTATGCCGTGCCACAGGGTTATTTGGCACCAACAACTGTTGTGTTCTTTTATTGTGTGAGTGTCAAGACTTACTTGCTACAGGTTGTCTCTAACCATTACAAAATGAGTGTCGGTCAGAGCTACGTCATTGCACACTATTTGACCTTCAATTTTCAAGTCAAAGGCTGAGCATAGACAGTCGTCATGAGACTAAGAAATCTCCTGTGGCGTCAGTAATTCTCAGGAAGGCCCCAGTGTCACCACTTAACACTGTGCAGACACTACATAGGTAAAACTCTGAATTTAGATTTTTTAACATACATCAAAGAGGTGTAGGCATGTTTGTTACAAACTAATTGTAGCTAAAATGTAAGTGATAAACAGTGTAATTGACTGTTAGAAGGAAATAAATTCAAATTATTCAGTGAGTCTAGTGCCATTTATTTTATTTCACTCCATTCTCTGAAAACACATAATAGTATATTCTGGTGATAATATAGAGTTGTTTTATACAAAAGTACCAATTCTGTAGATCCACCTATAGTCAGCACACAACTACTGGCTTTAAGAGGATATAAAATTTTGTTTACACAAGAGGAGAAAGATCTGATATTGAGGGTCAGTCAGTCAGATGGTACCAGAACAAATCTACCAACCTACCAGTGTGCTAGGAGCTACAATATTGTAACATTTAGGAGCTACAATACATTTATGGCAGTTGGAGTCCAGAGAAGAGTTGAAACACAACAATTATAACAGAGAAGCAAAAGCCTTAGGGATTGGCCAGTTCATCTGATGTGACAGAAGGAGGCAGGCTGTCCAAGGCTCCCATCTCTGTAATGTTGCACAAACAGAACAGACAGAACATCAATACTGAGACATAATAGGCAGAAAGTTGTTTTTCATTTTATCATACCTCTGTTTGTTTGCACTCAGCAGACACTCTATTAGATTCACCTTGCTAACTGCCTTAATTCTTTGTGGCATTGAATCATCAAGGTATTATCCTGAGATTTTGGACATGACAAGAAAATTTTGACATGATTTTATCACATGAAGGATCTGGTGACTGTTCAGTGAACTCATTGTCATGTTCAAGAAATCAGTTTGAGGTGAGTTTGTGAGATGGCACGCTATCCTGTTAGAGGATCAGTACACTGTTGGTAACATAGGGATGGACATGGTCATTAACAATATGATCAGTTGGTACCATTCTGCCAAGACATACAGCTTGAACCTTCAGCACAAGCCTGGATGGATTCACATTTTCATGTTGTAGATGCAGAATTCAACAGGCCAACTTGTGCATCACTGAGTTCCTGCAATGTAACTGGCTGATTAGAAATACTGCACTAGCAGTCAGTTGAACAGTCTCTGACATGGTAATAATACTATCAGTATACATGGCTATACAGGATCCCTGCCAGGTTTGATCTGATGATAAACTTGTATGTTTTATTGTATGATTAGATTAAACAATTTTCAATATTATCACACCTCTAGATGTCATAAAGTCAAATATGCAACATTACATTTTCACATTTAGTTTTGTGCATGGGGTAATTTGTGTGCTAATTCAATAGAAAATGAAGATTCTATCACTGAAAGAATATTTCCATGTTTAACAAATGGACCGATATACAGACCTGAAAAAGTTCGCTAATCAAACTTTGGTGTGCTTTTAAGAGTTTGTCGTTGCAGTGACTTCTGTATGCAGACCTGTATTATTTTGTTCATGAACTCCCCTCGCTTTCAAATAAGTGAGAAGCATTACCTTTAAGTTTGAGGTATGACAAGAAGTCAATGACAGTGTGGATAATTTCTTCATCTGCTATTCTCAGGGCGCCTGTGGAGGTACATCAAGAATGACAGGTTGAAATGGCAGGAGCTCTGATATACACAGATCATACAGAGAAATGAAATTCTCTCAGATACTAAGGTTTACGATACAAGTAGGAGTATTAGATTTAAACAAAGCATCAGTTGTGAACTCATGAACAAAGGTTAATGGGAATGAAACATGAAGGCTACTGAATTCCATACAAAGTAGATGTGTCTAAGCTTTCTTTAAAAAAAACAAAACGTAAAAATGTAAAACATTTCACCTTCCAATGATCCTAGTTTGACTAGCCCTCACACTCTGTGATTATTGCTTTCAGCCTTAGTCCATCGCAGTGGAAATGTTTCGCTGCTGAAAACCAGTGAAGATTTCTACAACAGTAATTTAAAGGCTTGATGAATGGAAAATCTTTATGACACTTTATGATGCGGTGAAAGGAGAGAGATCGCTTTAATTTTGGTATGCTTTAAAAGATGTCTTCTTTTTTTTTAGATTAAACGGTACAAGCACTGCTTGTCTTGTTTTTGCTGTTATTTGTTTTTGTTAGATTTCTTTATTCAGTGTTTTAGATAAATGATCATAAAACACATAAAACATTTCCAGAGTTTCCAAAATATAAACTAGCATTTTTTTTGTAAAAGACACAAAATATTAAATAATACATCAATAAATAATCTGGGGTATTATTTTGTTTAGGAACTT